>NC_090827.1:78971206-79274236 GCF_028021215.1 Eschrichtius robustus
CGCAGTTAGCCTTGCAGCTCAATGTGACCAGGTTCTGGTGAGTGAGACATGAGTAGGACTGATGTGGGCCACCTTCAGGCTGTGCACTGAAAGGAGAGGTATGTGCCTTTCATCTTCCCCTTTCTGTGTGTTGAAATGCAGCCAGAATGGCAAGAATGGGAGTGGCTGACTTGAATTGTGAGAGGAAGCTATGTGTTGAAGATGTTTGAATGGAAGGATGGAAGAACCATAGTTGGTTCGCTGGACCACTGACCTGGTCTTTATGTGAGTGAGAAATATATTCCTATTTTGTTTAAGCCACTATAATTTTGAGCCTCTGTGATAGCAGCCAAACATTCCAATTAACATGGCCATCTTTTACTGCAGTTTTGATCACAGAAATTTGTACTGTAAGTCTTGTAATTCTGATAATTTATGATCTCATGGGGAAGTTATCAAAATAATGGATTGTCTTGATGTTTGCGCTCTTAAACATCACTAGATTCTGGGATATTTGGTAATAGTGTAGGAGATATAACTTACTTTAATGCAACACTAAATTATCAGAGTTTAAAAAATTTTTCCACAGATATTTATGGGAAAAAGTTCCAGATGAAGGACATTTGGAATTAAAGAGATCTGAGTAGCCTAATATGTTGGTTCTTCAGGGGCTCATGTGATTATACCCTTTTGAGGTATTAGCTCTACCCCTTTTTCCCCCACAGTTCAGAACACCTGGGGAGACACTGTCTCATCTGTAGATAGAATAAACTTTACTAGTCCTCAGAAATATAAATTATCTCTTCATCACTTTCTCTCTCCTCTAGGGAAGCCTCTGTCCTCTAGTTTCTTGCCAAGAGAGGTGTCACTTCCAAAGGGTGGAGGGAAAAAGTTAAAATGCCTTTTCCAAAAGAAAATATTCTGTTCCATTCCATATAATAACGATCTGTTGAACGCATGCTGCCTGTCAGATAGTGAAGTTATAAAACCAAAACATATATGGTTTCTTGGATGTGCATATAGTTTATTTTGTAATGTGGATTAGATATCAGTACGTTAGTACCATTTGTGCTAATTTTGGGGACACAGAACCAAGTAAGATTTCCTGGGCTGGTCGGAGTACCTGAGTACTGCATTTATAGTATTTTATAAATAAATTTCTTGAGCTGCTGATTTAGCCTTGAGGACTGTATAGCAGAGGTTGGACAAGTTATGAACTTGACCATGGTCCTACCACTAGTAAGTGTCAGGTTAAAACCCACATGTGTCTGGTTAAAACCCGCATGTCTGATACTGAAGCCATGCCCTTTACTGCTGTGTATTGCTAGACTGTTTGTCCTGGGGCAAGGCGTCAGATGACTGTTGGCCACTTTCTTCTCATACTCCACTTATGCTTGTTCTCAGGCATGAGGATAAAAAAGTTTTCAAAACACAATAGGGTCTACATAACCCATTAATGTAGATTTCAATTTATATGCACTTAAGCTGACAACTTTCTCTGTGAATACTGAGGTCACTTTAATGTTTTCCACTAATTTGTTTGTTACTGATATATCTATAAATTTGGCCTCCAGGTTAGAATTTCATCTTGAGTTTTGCTCCTCAGCAAGCCTTTTATTGAAACCTTATGAGACTTGCACATTTCTCCATAAGGATATAGCACCTCGATTTCACTTTTCTCCAGCAGAATATTTTATTTTAATGTTGTTTTTCTCTCCTATCACATTAAGGTATTGTGTTTTTTAATAATAAAAGAGAAAGACAAATGGAAAATAGAAAAAAAACACCCATGAACTTCTTGTTCCTTTGCCCAGGGAGGGCACATTGCCAGGTTTTGGAGTTACATGAATTTCTGCCAAGCATCTGATTAGAAAGTGAGAGTTGAATATATAGGCTAAGTAAACTATTGCTTTTAAACTGGGTTTGCCTCAGAAGCAATGATATCATGTGTTATTCCAGCTGGAAGCTAGAGCTAGTAATCAAGCAAAGTAAGTTCAAGGCTAACAATTTTGGTTCTAGCGTTTTGTGGGTCTACCAAAAAAGTTTCAAATCCAGACTTTATGCCAGTGGCCAGAGGCACATCTGGGTGGGTCTTTGTTTTGTGAAAAACAAGAAGGGTACAACCATTCTGGTTTGCTTGACCAAAAGGGAAATAATAATGGTTTGTGCTTCCCTGCACTGACTGAATCTTCTATACTAGCCACTCCCTCTAGCTGTTTGTTCTATGCTGGCCACCCCAATGGTTTCTGGGATTCTTTTTTCCTTTTTTAAACATCTGGGTTTTTAAGAATGGAAGGCAATAACACGATCTAATTGATGTTTTTATAATGTTAGTTAGTCTTGGAGAAACCAAGTCTTGCTTATGCCAATTCACAGGATGTCTTGGGTGCAACGGAATGGCAGGTCTCTCTGAAGGAAGGCTATGCCTAAGGCCAGCTGAATATCTCGAGGACCCCACAGCTTCACTTGTGACTTAGGATTCCGAAGGTGCTAGAGGCTCGCTTAATGTTAGTGAGCACGTGAGACTAGACAGTAGGCTTGGGCCTGAGTGTGGAGAAATCTAAAAAATTTTCTATTTTTTACCACTCTCGAAGAGCTACATAGAATGAATTATTATTTTTTAAAGATTTTTTTTTTTTGATGTGGACTGTTTTTAAAGACTTTATTGAATTTGTTACAATATTGCTTCTGTTTTGTGTTTTGGTTTTTTTGGCTGCAGGGCATGTGGGATCTTAGCTCCCCGACCAGGGATCAAACCTGCACCCCCTGCATTGGAAGGTGAAGTCTTAACCATTGGACCACCAGGGAAGTCCCTAGAATGAGTTATTTATTGAGGGTTTTTTTTTTTTTTTTTGGTGTGGGGAGAAGGTAGCACTGCCAGTTCTCAAAAGTAGGAGAAATATTTGTTCAGGATCTCAAGTTTCTTTCTGGCGAGGGACACTGTGAGGATTTGGCTACGCCTGGTTTACCTGAGCACCTTGACTGAATGTCTTCACCTTGGTACTCCCTCTGTTGCTCCCATCTTTGCTTCTAAGGGGAGGGACTGAAAGCAGAAGTGAAAGAGTACTGAATGGAAGCTGACCAGTCTGTCCCTTTTTCTCCAGAATGTGTTGGCCCTTGTGGTGATGAATGTCGCATGATCTGAATATCCTAAAGCATACATCCTTCATGAGGGGTACTGTACCGGGCAGTCCTCTATACCCTCTTTCCTCGGTGTTAGTCAGTAGGGGCAGTGCTAGCTTATAACTTGCAGGATACTGTTGCAAGGTCACTTTACAAACGTTATGGAAATACTTCTCCTAGAGTAATTGATGTAATTTCATGTCTATGCAGAAAAAAAATCCACAGCTGGGTGATTACATATTGGTTGTACTGTATGTTTTTAACAGGAATTTTCCCTAACACAGTATGCAGGAACACTATTCTTACTTTTTTTAAAATCTCCTGATCTTGAGCTCTTAAAAAAAGTAACAAATATGCAAAACAATTGCCAAAAACCCTATTCCTAGGGGCAAAATGTGTTAAAAATTGATAGATTACCACCCTGCCACATGGAGATATTTCTGTTATTATCCAGTCATGTGATTTTTTAAAAAAAATCTATTGTGGTTTGACAAAAGACAAAAGATTCCTTTTTGTACTTAGTCCATGTAGAGTTGATATGGTCGTTTTTTTTTTTTAAGTGAGTTGTTTTGTGTTGCTGTTTTGTTTGATATATTAGTGTTTGAAGTTTGTTTTCCTTGAAACATTTTGGATTCATACTTTTTAAAAAAATGAGGAAATGAAATTGGAAAAATTTGGGATTGGTATTCCTGGTTATTAACTGTCACTGAAAAATATATAATTTTTCTTGTATCTTGTTGAATACTTGATACCCATACTTTTTAACTTTAAATTTAAAGTATTGGTAGAAAAACGTAAAATATTAAAACATTATAACATTTATACAAGTAGAGTACATCATGGTATTTGGGGAGTAGAAGGAAGATAATTACATGAAACTTTAATATATGTAACATTTTTAGTTAACTTTTTTTTAAGGTAACTTTTGTTTGGTGGATTTTTTTTCTTTTGCTCCTATAGAATTTTTTTTTTTTCATAATTTTAGTCTAAATGAGAAAAAAAGAGAAAAAGATACATTACCAGTAATCCCATAAATATAACTCTTAAGAAGAAAGCTGCCTATTTAAATATGATAAAATACAATAACCAAGGCATAAGTCATCAGCACTCAACTGACCAGAATAGTTTCTAATTGCACCCACCTGATTTAAATTCTCTTTATGAATAATGCATATACTGATTGTGAAAAGGACTAATTCAGTGTACTCCTGCTTAACATGACAAAAGAATAGAGAAAGAAAAGGAAAATATAGATCAAATTTTAAAAACAAAGGTATTTTGCTTTTGTAGGGGTGAAATTACCTCCAAATGGAGATTTTTCTTTTTTTTTTCTGAATTCTTGAATTTTATTTTATTTATTTTTTATACAGCAGGTTCTTATTAGTTATCCATTTTATACATATTATATATGTGTATATATGTCAATCCCAATCTCCCAGTTCATCACACCACCACCCCCATGCCCCCCACCAGTTTCCCCCCTTGGTGTCCATACATTCTCTGCATCTGTGTCTCTATTTCTGCCCTGCAAACCGGTTCATCTGTACCATTTTTCTAGGTTCCACGTATATGCGTTAATATATGATATTTGTTTTTCTCTTTCTGACTTACTTCACTCTGTATGACAGTCTCTAGATCCATCCACGTCTCTACAAATGACCCAATTTCGTTCCTTTTTATGGCTGAGTAATATTCCATTGTATATATGTACCACATCTTCTTTATCCATTCATCTGTCGATGGGCATTTATCAGGGTATCAGGGTGATGGTGGCCTCATAGAATAGTTTGGGAGTTTTCCTTTCTCTGCAATTTTTTGGAAGAGTTTGAGAAGGATGGGTGTTAGCTCTTCTCTAAATGTTTGATAGAATTCACCTTTGAAGCCATCTGGTCCTGGGCTTTTGTTTGTTGGAAGATTTTTAATCACAGTTTCAATTTCATTATTTGTGATTGGTCTGTTCATGTTTTCTATTTCTTCCTGGTTCAGTCTTGGAAGGTTATACCTTTCTAAGAATTTGTCCATTTCTTCCAGGTTGTCCATTTTATTGGCATAGAGTTGCTTGTAGTAGTCTCTTATGATGCTTTGTATTTCTGTGGTGTCTGTTGTAACTTCTCATTTTTCATTTCTAATTTTATTGATTTGAGTCCTCTCCCTCTTTTTCTTCATGAGTCTTGCTAAAGGTTTATCAATTTTGTTTATCTTCTCGAAGAACCAGCTTTTAGTTTTACTGACCTTTACTATTGTTTTCTTTGTTTCTATTTCATTTATTTCTGCTCTGATCTTTATGATTTCTTTCCTTCTGCTAACTTTGGGTCTTGTTTGTTCTTCTTTCTCTAGTTCCTTTAGATGTAAGGTTAGATTGTTTATTTGACTTGTTTCTTGAGGTAAGCTTGTATTGCTATAAACTTCCCTCTTAGAACAGCTTTTGCTGCATCCCATAGGTTTTGGGTCGTTGTGTTTTCGTTGTGATTTGTCTCTAGGTATTTTTTGATTTCCTCTGATTTCTTCAGTGATCTCTTGGTTATTTAGTAGCATACTGTTTAGCCTCCATGTGTTTGTGTTTTTTACATTTTTTTCCCTGTAATTGATTTCTAATCTCATAGTGTTGTGGTCAGAAAAGATGCTTGATATGATTCCAATTTTCTTAAATTTACCGAGGCTTGATTTGTGACCCTGATGTGATCTATCCTGGAGAATGTTCCGTGTGCACTTGAGAAGAAAGTGTAATCTGCTGTTTTTAGATGGAATGTCCTATTAATATCAAATCTATCTGGTCTATTGTGTCATTTAAAGCTTGTGTTTCCTTATTAATTTTCTGTCTGGATGATCTGTCCATTGGTGTAAGTGAGGTGTTAATGTCCCCCAGTATTATTGTGTTGCTGTCGATTTCCTCTTTTATAGCTGTTAGCATTTGCCTTATGCATTGAGGTGCTCCTGTGTTGGGTGCATATATATTTATAATTGTTATATCTTCTTGGATTGATCCCTTGATCATTATGGAGTGTCCTTCCTTGTCTCTTGTAACATTCTTTATTTTAAAGTCTATTTTATCTGATATGAGTATTGCTACTCCAGCTTTCTTTTGATTTCCATTTGCATGGAATATCTTTTTCCATCCCCTCACTGTCAGTCTGTATGTGTCCCTAGGTCTGAAGTAGGTCTCTTGTAGACAGCATATATATGGGTCTTGTTTTTGTATCCATTCAGCAAGCCTGTGTCTTTTGGTTGGAGGTTTTAATCCATTCACGCTTAAGGTAATTATCGATATGTATGTTCCTATTACCATTTTCTTAATTGTTATTGGTTTGTTTTTGTAGGTCCTTTTCTTCTCTTGTGTTTCCCACTTAGAGAAGTTCCTTTAGCATTTGTTGTAGAGCTGGTTTGGTGGTTTGGTGGCTGAATTCTCTTAGCTTTTGCTTGTCTTTAAAACTTTTGATTTCTCCGTCAAATCTGAATGAGGTCCTTGCCAGGTAGAGTAATCTTGTTGTAGGTTCTTCCATTTCATCACTTTAAATATATTGTGCCACTGCCTTCTGGCTCGTAGAATTTCTGCTGAGAAATCAGCTGTGAACCTTATGGGAGTTCCCTTGTATGTTATTTATAGTTTTTCCCTTGCTGCTTTCAATAATTTTTCTTTGTATTTAATTTTTGTCAGTTTGATTACTGTGTGTCTTGGCATGTTTGTCCTTGGGTTTATCCTGCCTGGGACTCTCTGCACTTCCTGGACTTGGGCAGCTATTTCCTTTCCCATGTTAGGGAACTTTTTGACTGTAATCTCTTCAAATATTTTCTTGGGTCCTTTCTCTCTCTCTTCTCCTTCTGAGACCCCTATAATGTGAATGTTGTTGTGTTTAATGTTGTCCCAGAGGTCTCTTAGGTTGTCTTCATTTCTTTTCATTCTTTTTTCTTTATTCTGTTCTGTGGCAGTGAATTCCACCATTCTGTCTTCCAGGTCACTTATCCGTTCTTCTGCCTCAGTTATTCTGCTGTTGATTCCTTCTAGTGTGTTTTTCATTTCAGTTATTGTATTGTTCATCTCTGTTTGTTTGTTCTTTAATTCTTCTAGGTGTTTGTTCTTTAATTCTTCTAGGTCTTTGCTAAACATTTCTTGCATCTTCTCAATCTTTGCTTCCATTCTTTTTCTGAGGCCCTGGATCATCTTCACTATCATTATTCTGAATTCTTTTTCTGGAAGACTGCATATCTCCACTTCATTTAGTTGTTTTTCTGGGGTTTTATCTTGTTCGTTCGTCTGGTACATAGTCCTCTGCCTTCTCATTTTGTCTGTGTTTCTGTGAATGTGATTTTCCTCCCACAGGCGGCAGAATTGTAGTTCTTCTTGCTTCTGCTGTCTTCTCTCTGGTGGATGAGGCTATCTAAGAGGCTTGTGCAAGCTTCCTAATGGGAGGGACTGGTGGTGGGTAGAGCTGGATGTTGCTCTGTTGGGCAAAGTTCAGTAAACTTTAATCCGCTTGACTGCTGGTGGGTGGGGCTGGGTTCCCTCCCTGTTGGTTGTTTGGCCTGAGGCAACCCAACACTGGAGCCTACCTGGGCTCTTTGATGGGGCTAATGGCAGACTCTGGGAGGGCTCACGCCAAAGAGTACTTCCCAGAACTTCTGCTGCCAGTATCCTTGTCCCCACGGTGAGCCACAGCCACCCCCTGCCTCTGCAGGAGACCCTCCAACACTATCAGGTAGGTCTGGTTCAGGCTGCTATGGGGTCACTGCTCCTTCCCCTGGGTCCTGATGCACACACCACTTTGTGTGTGCCCTCCAAGCATGGGGTCTCTGTTTCCCCCAGGGCTGTTGAAGTCCTGCAGTCCAATCCCACTAGCCTTCAAAGTTTGATTCTCTAGGAATTCCTCCTCCCATTGCCGGACCCCCAGGTTGGGAAGCCTGATGTGGGGCTCAGAACTTTCACTCCAGTGGGTGGACTTCTGTGGTATAAGTGTTCTCCAGTTTGTGAATCACCCAACCAGCGGTTATGGGATGTGATTTTATTGTGATTGTGCCCCTCTTACCATCTCACTGTGGCTTCTCCTTTGTCTTTGGATGTGGGGTATCTTTTTGGTGAGTTCCAGTGTCTTCCTGTCACCGATTGTTCAGCAGTTAGTTATGATTCCGGTGTTCTTGCAAGAGGGACTGAGCACATGTCCTTCTACTCCACCATCTTGAACCAATCTCCTGGAGATTATTTCTTATTTAACCAGAATATAAAATCCATCTGCTCAACCAACAAATATTTATTGAGCAACTACTAGACACCAGACACCATTCTTTGGCACTGAGGCTGCATCAGTAAACAAGTAAAACAAGGTCTCTGCTGTTGTGGAGATTACATTATATAATGAGTAAAGTCAAGCAGTAAACAGTTAAATAATAAGGACTGCAGTCACCACAAAATTTGAGCATCTGTTGGGTATGAAACATTGTATTAGATGTTAAGAAGGGTTTTTAAAAGGTTAGTTTTCAATTGATAAAAGATATATGTCTTAACACATGAATGGTTTCTTTTTTAGTATGCCATAAGCCCCTTTCACATGCATCCATAATATGCATATTTGTTATAACATGAGTGATAGTTACCTACATCCATCTCCCTCTGCCATAGCCACACAAATACTGACAGACCAGCATCCTAGGACTTATTTACCCATGCTTCCCCTTCACTCTCAGTTTACCTACATGATATATTAGAGGCTCACAGTGCGTATTGGTTCAGTGAATGTAGTTCTTCACAGTTAGTGAGACATTTTCATCTGATTTTTATCTCAAATTGATTTTCACCAAACCCGTATAAGTGAGGTAATTTTATGGTTGAAGCAACAGAACATGAAAGAATTTGTGACTACTTATGGTCACATGGAAAATATATATGTTTTTATGCACATATGAAAGAATCATGGATCATAGGGAAGCCAACTTTAAGAATACTACTTTGGACCTAAATTTCCTTTTTTTTGTTGTGAAATGTCATAGAGGAGGGTATAGCTGATCATGTCTAATATAAGTGGGTCTAATTTTGTCCAATATACGAATCTCACCAAAAGCTCACAGTCTTTCTTTTGCCAAGCCACTCCCATTTTCACCTTTCACTCTGTGAAATCATTCTGAAGTTTGTACAAGATGTTTGTACTGAAGTTATAAGATAATCGATCCTCACTACCACAACCATTGAGCTCTTGCTAAGTGCCAAGAACCACGCTTAAGTGCTTTACATGCATTGTTTTATTGAAGGCTTACAATTCTAGCAACTATTTGACAGATGAAGAACCAGAAGCTTAGAGCAGTATCAGCCTAAGGTTACATGTAGGTGGTAGAGACTAGATTCTATCCTGACTCTGCCCAACCCCAAAGACTGTGCTCAGCAATCATAGTACACTACTTCAAAAGGCTTATTTGAAAATATAAGCTAAATAAATGTTGTTGTCAAGCTACATATCTAGTGTAGGACATTAAGGTCTGCCTATTTATGAGACAATCATCTGTACATCAATTTACCAGAATATATAAATTCAGGCTCACTGATTTTTGATTTTTTTGCAGAAATCAGCCTTTGTCTTTCCTTAATGAATAAACAATATACCCTGTATTTTTTTCAAGAAGCAAGCCCCTTCAGTATATCAAATTCATTTTATTTGCCAGTTTTCGTCCATACGTCATGAATGACGAGTAATGCATATAGGAGTAGAGGGTTTAGGCTCCATAGTGCGAACTCTGAAACCTGGATGTTCAAGTATAGTGAGGTTTAATCCAAACAACAAACACAGTTTTTGAGTACTTGCAAAAACTTTGTATTATCTTCATTTACTTCAGAAATCTCAGCCATATTTGATTGTATCATCCATAGATTCTCATTCCTGGGAAGTACTTTAGCAGTCATCTATATAAGAACCCCTGTAGGGCAAATCCTCACTATAGACAGCTTGTGTGAGTCTATTTAAGACCTAGATTTTCTTTCTAAATATTGCACACACAGACAAATTTTATTGTTAGTTTTGAGGGGTAATGTAATTGAGGCAATGGACTATTTGCCTTTTTTTTAAAAAAAAAAAAAAAGCTCTTTATTTAAAATTTTGTGTTGGTGTCTCTCACATACAGTGCTCTTTTCTCAAACTGTACTTAATTTTGTCCTCTTTCTGTGCCTGAAATTATGTTTGGTGCTCTTTTATACAAAATTATTGAATGTTGATAGGAAGGATCTTTATTATTGAAGGACAGAGGGTGCTCAAACTCAACAGAGAGGCCAGAAGAGAGGCTCGCAGTGGCCACCCATACTAGCCACCTTTCCATTCTGGCAGCTGCGTGCTCCATCTTCTCCCTCAGCAAGACAAAATGGTAAAAAGACATGAGAAGATCCAGGACATCCTTAACAGCTAGGCGATCTCCCAAACGTCCCTCAGCGGGGGCTTCCGTTTTTCACCTGGGGGCAAATAACGCACAGCAAATGTAGTTACCTGACAACTGTACAAGGAGTGTTAAAAATAATTTTGTTGGTAATAGAGGGGTTTTTGTAGGTTGGTTGGTTTCTGGTGTTAGAGGTGTTTTAATGAGATACTTAGCTACAGTGATCTTAATATGCACATCTAATTATTTCATTGTCCTCTGTGTCTTCGCACATGCTGTTTTCTTTTACTAGATCATTTTCTCTACTTATCTGGACTACCGTCCCTCATCCTTCAAGTCCAAATTAGCTGCCTTTCCACAGGTGCTTGCCATCATCTTATATGGATCACCCTGTCTTCTTATTGCCTAGTTTATTTGTATTGCCTCAGCTCTTTGAAGATAGGGATCCTGTATGTTTTGTTTACTGCTGTTTTTCCACCTGGCACATAGTAGGTGTTCAATAAAAATTTCCTCTCAACTTATGAATTTAATGCAGTGTCATTTAGAATTCCAGTGAATGATTTTTTAAAGAATTTGATTAAGTTATTCTTAAAAATAGCCAATAAAAACATGAAAAACAGTAGTGTTGGTTGAAAGACTTGTCCATTTAGCCCACATTATGATACTTATCAATATATAATATCAATTATATATCAATAATGCTTGTTAATATTTTCTAGTATTTTTTGTTTTTGTTTTTCTATTTACCCTTTTAATTCAATAATAATCACTACCTTTCCCATAACAATAATTACTAATAATTTGTACTGCTACAAAATAGTTTAGAAATAGATGCTGTAGTATTTTAGTATATTAATAAATTTAGTGTATCTAATAAAGGCAGTACCACAAGCCAGTGGGAAAAGAAAGAATATTTAAATGGACAAAAGCAATTGGTGGGGGGTGGTTATTGCTGTATAAAAAGGGTAAATTAAAAACCAAAACCAAAAGAAATCTACTATAAAATATTGGAAATCATATGTTTTATCTGGGGATAAGGAAGAACATTCCAAACATAAAAGTCATGGAACTAATCACAAAGGGGGAAAATCACCAGATATAGAAACTATAGCTTAGTGGTTAAGAGAAAGGACTTTATTATTTTTTAAAATTTATTTATTTATTTATTTATTTATTTATTTATTTATTTATGGCTGCTTTTGGTCTTCGTTGCTGCGTGCAGGCTTTCTCTAGTTGCGGCGAGCGGGGGCTACTCTTTGTTGTGGTGCGTGGGCTTCTCATTGTGGTGGCTTCTCTTGTTGCGGTGTGTGGGCTCTAGGCACACGGGCTTCATTAGTTGTGGCACGCGGGCTCAGTAGTTGTGGCTCACAGGCTCTAGAGTGCAGGTACAGTAGTTGTGGCGCATGGGCTTAGTTGCTCCGCGGCATGTGGGATCCTCCCAGACTAGGGCTCAAACCCGTGTCCCCTGCATTGGCAGGTAGATTCTCAACCACTGTGCCACCAGGGAAGCCCCAAGAGAAAAGACTTTAAAATCAGATGGTCCAATCTGAATTTTGCCTTTGACCCCTACCAAGTGATCTTATGGGAAGTTATTTACCTCATTAAGCCTCAGTTTCCTCATCTATAAATTGGAGGGGTTAATAATAATAGCAACCTCATTAAGCCTTTAGAATACAAAAATTTATGTAAAGTACCTGCCCTTTGCCAATCACATGAAAAATGCAAGAAATTTTAGTCATTATTATTACCTTTAAAATTTTATATAGGATGTTAGTAAATGAAAACCCCCTATAAAGGGCAAACAAAATAGGAAAAGTATTGCCATAAAGACAAAGATTGATATACATGACATGTAAAGAATTCATTCATGGATAAGAAAAACATAATCGTTCAACAGGAAAAAAAATGGTAAAAGAAAATGTGGCCAGCCATTATACAGATGAAGAAAGAACTATGGCTAATGAGCATATGACAAAATATTTACTTTTCCTAGTAATAAAAAAAGTAAACTCAAGCTACAGGGAAAAGCAATTTACCACTTCAAACAAGCAAAGATTAACAATTGATAATTTAGTATTGGGCAGAGCTCAATGGCATGGTCATCAAGAAACATTACTCTTGGGAGAGTGAATTTTGTCAAAGCACTCTGGCAATGTATGCCGAGACTCTTAAGATTTATAACTTTCCTGGTAATTTCACTTCTGGTAATTAGTCTTAAGGACACAATCAGAGATGCTGTTATGATTTACTTTGAAAGGTTTTCGTTGCAGTTTTATTTATAATAATGAAGAATTAGGAGCAACCTAAATATTCCACAGTAGAATGTTAGAATGCAGTATGTAGTCATTAAAAATCAAGTTATTGAAGAATATTTTTTAATGAGGTGAGGAAATGTTAATCATGTAATGCTAATAGAAAAAGCGTTTATTCATATGGATATGAAAATCAAAACTGCGTATACAGTATGAATCCAGCTCTGTTAAATAACAACAACAACAACAAAAGGATGAAGAAAGTAAGGGAAGTTAGGTACATAGACAAAATTAGAAGAAAAATAATGGAAAAAACACATGAAAATGATTATCGTAGTTTTCAGTGAGTAGCAGGCTTTCTGTTTATCTATCGCTGCAACAGCAAATTACCCCCAAATTTAGTGGCTTTAAAGCAAGCATTTTATTATAGCTCATAATTTTGTGTGGCAGGAATTCAAGCAGAGCTCAGCTGGGCAGTTCTTCAGCTCTACATGGCAGCTAGTGAGGTGACTTGGTGGTATTCAGCTGGGAAGGGGGCTGAAATAGAGGGTCCTAGATGGCGACAGTTACATGTCTGGGCCTGACGGGAGCAGCTGGGAGGATGGGCTCAATTGCAGTGCCTACACACGACCCTTTCACATGGCAGTCTCAGGGTGCTCAGACTTCTTACCGGGAGGCTCGGGTCTCCCTGGGAAAGTGTTCCAGGGGAACTGGTAAAAGGTGCAACTGGATTGAGGGGATAAAACTGGATTTCAAAAGAGGAGGAGAAGGAAAGAATTTGTGACCATCTTTAATCTACCTCAGTCGGATTGAATGATTTTTATTTTCTTGTTTCTGTGAAACCTGTAATACAAATGTATTTATTTTTTTGTACATTTGTAAGAGTTCTTTATATATTATGTTTATAACCTTGAATGAGATAGTTCCCATAAAGTACTTAACAGTGTGCCTGGCATAAATAATAGTCCTCTGTAAGTGCCAGCTGCCATCAGTGTTATCTTTATCCCTTTCTCATTAGAATAGAAATGTATTGGTGGGTTTATTCACAGTGGCTCATTGAAAAAGGCATTTAAAAAGACATAATTTTGCCTGGGCAAGCCAAACAAGATTTCATGAACAGTTGATTCTTAAATTATGCTTTGAAGGATAAAAGGGAATTTACCAGTTAGGGAAGGGTGGGAAAGGCACTCAGAGTAGTAGGAGCTGTATATTCCAAGTCACAGAGTTCTGATCGTGTGTGGGTGCTGCAGGATCTTTTAGTGTGGCAGCGTTCAAATATAAGATGCACATTTGTGGAGAAAGGGCTGAGGCTTGGGGAGGAAGGATTAAATTCAAGAGATAATCCAGAAACAGAACATACAGGTCTTAGTGACTGATTAGCTGTAACAGTTCCTTGAGAGTTATAGAAAACAAAATTTATCTGTTCACTAGTTAAAGCAGCCATTACTATCTGTTCCTGATTCAGTTTTCTTTCTTTTAATTTCAACATGAATTGCGTGTGAAAAGGACAGAATTCAGAGCAAGTAATATACTACACATGGATAAATTTCATTTCAAACCAAAAAAATAAAGAGTTGGAGAAAATGACTGGCTAAGCTGTATTTCTTGGTTTAAAAATAAAGTGATTTATATATATGTGTAATATATACATATATATATGTGTGTGTGTATATATATATATATATATATATATATATATATATATATATATTTATTTATTTATTTTTTCCCCCAGAAAGTCAACAGAACTGAACATTTGTCCATCATCTCAGAGTGGTTGCTTCTGCCTGTTGGGCTTGTTAGCTCCATTCTTTTGTCCCAGGGCTCTCATGCTCATGTGCCATATGGCTTCCGCATCTGGTGATCAGTCCATGCTCTTTTGGGGGCGAAAAACAAAATTTCCTTTGAGGTACTACATAAATACATTTCTGTAGAATCTGCTACTGCCCATGTCTACAAATATCTGGGTTCCAAATTAAATGCATAAAGCTGAAATTATGTTACTTTTCAAAGATAACAGTAATTAAATAAGACACGATACAAATCAGGGCTCTAAACTTTTTGGCACCAGTTCTTTTCTTCCAGCTTATTACTTGCGATAATAGCCCTTTGATGTTTTGACATATCTCTGAAATCATGATTAAATATGTAACCAAAGCTAGTTCTGACTTACTGTACTGGGCAAGTCATTCGGAATCAATATTGTAGATTAAAAAAATGCTATTTGGAAAAGTTCTTCTAAATTTAATGAATTTAATTTGTGTCCTTTTTTTTCCTCCTTAACTGTCACTAAAGTAGTTCTCTCAGTAAGTTATTAAACCAAATAAAAACTTCAAATAAAAAAGTAAGTTCAAGATCTTATTAGCAAATGTTTATCACTTAATATTTTTTAAATTTATCATAGATATCCACTGTCCCATAGATAAAACTGACAATTAAGCTTTTTGGCAACCACTTACGTTGGTATGCTTTGCAGCCGTTTAGAAATAATTTCTTCGATCAAAGCTGTGAGAAGAATGTTGGAGCAAACACACGTGCAATACTGTGCTGGTAACACAATCGGGGTTCTGTGTTTCAACACCAGGGTTTTTATTCTCTTCTTAACTCATTGAGTCACTGTTGCTTCTCTCACTGTTTCAGAACATGATTAAAATTTGTACCATTTTTCCTGTGTTAAAGAAACAAAGTGAGGAAAAGGGGGAAAGACATAATCCAGATAAAATGGAGATGGTTGTATAGAAACAGATATTTCCAAAGTGTTAACTGATGTTGTGAAAAGCTGTTTTAGTAATAAGCCTAATGGGAAAACAATGTGGTCAGGAAACTCGGTGATACTGAAATTTGACTCTTTCACAGTAATGTCAGGTACCAGGAACAAGGGGACACGATGAACACAATCAGTCCCATGTGTTGCTAAACATAGGTTTTTGTTGTTTTGTTCCTCTGCTGCCTCTTCTTGTAGCCTCCCATGGTGTTGATGGGGGTCAAGGACTGGAAATGTAGCTCCGGTAGAACTGCTGGGTTCTCCCTATTCCTTAGCTCCTCATCACCATCTTCCAGCATTGTTACTCTTGTTCTGCCTTCCTCTAACTTGTCTCCTGGTGACGCTGTTTTAATCTTAACTTATTTTTCTTTCTAGTACAATAGCCTTGATTTGAAGTTCATATAAGTAATAAGTAAAAAGTAAGCAAACAGTCAAGACAATCACGTTCTAAAAATTGTATGCAAAATCTGGAAAATATCTATTAGTTGGGAATTCATATCATAAAACACCACTGAAGAAGGAGTTAGAGATGGGGAGGCATAAACATTCCAAACTATTATAATATTCTTAAGAAAAGATGACTACTAGCAAGGCCTTTTAATTTATAAGATTTGGATTGAGTAGGGTTTTAATTTAATTCTACAATTTTTGTTACGAGGCATGGTCTTGACAAATTTAAGAATGTGTGGGGTATTTTTTTAGTCTCAATAGACAAAGACTGCTGTGAATGGGAGTCAGGAGACCTGATTTTCAGTCTTTAAATCCTTTGCTTCTTAGTTCTTCATCAATCAAACAGGGACATTATTTTTTTACCTCCTTTCCTTGAGGAAATGGCTCTAATGATCAATATTACCTTACTTTCAAGTCTCCAAGGAGAGTTACTTGGTCTTTCTGAACCTGCTTTTCCTCAGCTGTATGATTGAGGCGGCTTTTGGGTGGCTCTGGGCATTAGGAATAATGTGTACACTGCATTAGGCACAGTGCCTGCTAGGTCACGGGTCCTCAAAAGAAGAGATGTGACCACTGCAGTCGCCGCTGCTGCCCCTGCTACTACTCTGGTGCTGTTACTAGCACTACCGTCGCCTCCTTATTTGCCAGGACTTTATCAATACTGGTTCTTTTCCATGATTAAAATAAGCATCATGATATGGCTGAGATTCATTTGTACTACTTCCTGTATGGGAAGTTTTGTTTGCTTTATTGAGAGGAAAGAGAAGATAGCATTTCAAATACCCCCTAAATCTAATAATTTAGATTAGCTTTTCAAATTTTTAATTTCAGTATGCCATATTATTTTCTTAGAGACATCCCCCCTCCCCTAGACACTCGGCAGTAGAATCAGTCAGAACTGGCTAAGTCTTTGGGACTCTTGTTCTGTATGTGTAGCCTTGCAATTGACGTCTGAATCATCAAAGATACTGACTTATGGTTAGTAAGGTGTTATTATTAACTGCTTTATTGTATCTAATGCTATAAAATTTTGCGTGTGTGTACATATATATGATCTTTGAATAACTCAATATCCAACTATATTTCTTTTTTTTCAACTTTATTTCATATAAGAATATTCTTCACCTTTCTGATAATTTGTTAGACGATATTAATACATAGACACACAGGAAGTACTCAGTTACTCATTTCAACAAATACTTATTGAGCACCTACTATGTGACTAATAGTCGTGTTCCATATGGTAGGACTAGAGCAGTGAATATTACAGGGTCCCTTCTCTGATAGAACACACATTCTAGTTAAGGAAACAGACAGTAAACGAGCAAACACATATATAAAGCATTTATGATAATGAGCTTATAAACTGATCAGGTTGTCTATAGCTCTCTTCCATTGATTGGTTCCCTTGTTCTACTGGCTTTAAGTAATTTGAGTGTCACTATTAGTGGTAAGTGCTCTGATGAAAAATGAGTCTGGGTCATGGGAATAATAAGTAGTGTGGGTTTGGGAAGATATCATATACCATCTGGTGAAGGTTGGACATCTCTGAAGGAGTGACCTTTGAGTGGAGAGCTGAATGAAGAGAGGGAGTGAGCCATGAGGCCATCTAGGGAAAGAGTGTTCTAGGCAGAGGCAGCAGGAAGGGCCAAAACTCTGAGGCCGATTGGGGGTCACTGCTGAGGAGTGAGTGTCAGGTAGTGGGGGATGAGCTCACAGAGGTGTGGTGAGGAAGGTGGCGGGCAGATTTTGAGGCCTTGTAGGCACTGGTGGTAGTGGTGGTGGTAGTAACCATTATTATCATTTGGTATTTTGATCTTAGTATGTCTTAAATTATGTTAAACATGGGGGAAAAAAACACATGGCATTATTAATTGGATGAATGAAAAAATTTTAAGAACTCTTTGAAGCAGAATTCCACTGGTACTCCTATATGCTGCATTATTTGCTTGTACATCTTAATTCTTAAATTGTCTTTTAGCTTGAACTAGCATGAAGTTTTTGTGTATGGACTCTTAAGAGTTGTGACAAAAAGACCTTTTTACAGGGCCTAAGTGAAGGCAGCTAGACTTTGCAGGTCCCACTCACTCTGGTTTGAATTTCACCCCGCTCTTTGTAACAAAAGTCAGGTCCCTTAAGAGAAGTGAATTAAGTCAGAGGTGTTTTTTCTTCTTATTCTCTTCCAAAGAAGGTTTTAGAGCTTTTGTTTTGGCACTGTGCATCTCCAAGAGAAATTTTTTTCCTATACACCTGCAACAATAAAACATAAAAGGATTGTGAACTTGAGTTCTATCGTTACTCATCATCTCTTTATGTTTATGCTAGAGACAATTATATCTAAAATCTTATATGCAGTTAGGTTGTTTTTAGACAGTAAACTTTGTAGAAAGGTAGTGCTTTTTATTCTAAACCTAGTAAATAATTCTAGTATAATCGCCACTGTTAGAAACTATTGATGTGTACCATATGTGTTTACACATACTTCATTTATCATTACTACAGAAGTGTTTCAATATTTGAACAATTGGAACAGCCATACTGAATGCATTCAGGCTGAATATTTTTCTTGGCCCACTGTCTACCCGCACCTAGTTATGTATAGATTTTTTTTTTTTAATCAACTATATTTGCTAACAAGATAGAAAAAGTCAAAAGTGCTGGTTAAAAAATTCATTGATGTAATCACTGCAAATGAGTTAAGGTTCACTTGTAAAGCAGAATTTGAATGGTTCAGTTGGTTTCCTTTTAAAAACTGCCATCATTTCAAAAGAACAAATGATCCCACATAGCAATTGTATAAAAATATCTCCTCTAAAACTCCGTGTCTAATATGAATTGTTTTCTTTGTATCTTAATGAATATTAGTCATTTGTCCATAATTCCTTATCTCTTTCCCCTCCATCCCAACACACACACACACACACACACACACACACACACACACACACACACACACACACACACTCTCACTATCTTCTTAATACTTTATTTTGCTGTTCTCTGTTCATATGCAAACAGCTTTTGCTTTCTTTTCATTTGGATGCTCTCTCCAGCCTGTGCTGGGCTGTGTTGTTGGTTTGGGAAGTGAAATGGGCAAATTCTTACTGACAAGCTAATTGCTTTCATCATGGTTGTGTCAACTTGGGTGCACTGAAAATACCAAGCTAAACATACTTCTCACATTTTGTATTCTTTTGACTCTTTCAAGTCCTGGTCCTTTTAAAGCTATGATACGTGGTTAACTTTACCAATTTCAGGGAGGGAAAGGAGCATTTGGTTTTGAGGGCAGGAGAATGTTTTCCCACCAGTGAATTCTACTAAGTGCTGGAATTTTTTTTTCCCAGCAGAAGGAACAGAGGTGCCATGCCTGAGTAATTTAAAATTCAGCTGGAGGAAGTTTAGCTTGGGCATATACCACCCATCCGATATTTTAAGACAACTGAAGAAGGGAAGGAAAAGTGAAGGTGAAGTAGTAACATAGAAAGTAGAAATTAGCCTCGTTAAGCCTAAAATTCAAACTCCTTAGTTGACATTATTGACCTTTCAGTTTATAGTTTAAACCAGTGGATCTCAAATGTTTTGGTCATAGGACTCCTTTACATTTTTGAACATTATTATGGACCCCAAAGAGCTTTTGTTTATATGGGTTATATCTATCGATTATCAAACATCTTAGAAATTTTTAAAAAATGATTCATTAAAAACAGTAATAAATACATTGCACGTTAATATAAATAATACATTTTTCATGAAAAATAACTGTTTTTCAAAACAGAAACGTTTAGTGAGAAGAGTGGTGGTGTTTTACATTTTGCAAATCTCTTTAAAATGTCTGGCCTTAATAGAAGACAGCTGGGTTCTCCTATCTGCTTCTGCATTCAATCTGTTGTCATATCACATGTTACATAGCTTCTGGAAAACTTCACCATATGCTCCTGAGAGAATGAGAGTGGAGAAAAGGCAAATAATGTCTTAGTATTATTATGAAAATAATTTTGACCTTGTGGACCCCCTGAAAAGGTTCCCCAGGGTCCCCTAACCACAGTTTGAGAACTATTGGCCTAAACAAATCTTTCCAGTCGCACTCTTGTGTCAATTCCCCATGCAGCCTCTTAGTATCAACACTTCAGCCTGCTCCTCTCCCCACTCCCACCCACCTGCTCCCCTAGCTGCCCACAGTTTGGAGACCAGAATCTTGAGCATTAGAGTCAAATAGTGTCTACCCAGTACAGATGTCTGTCATGGAGGGGTTCACCTCAAGATATTATGAAAATAACAAAAGAGTGAACTGAGAATGAGTGAACCCACTTTCTGAAGTTAAAACTATAGTTGAAGTCTTATCCATGGTGATCAGGGCTAGAAGATGACTCTTTAATTTAAAAAGCAGTTCAAAAGAGAGAAACATAAAAAAGTTGCATCCACACATCAGCATTTAAAAACTTATATAAAGTATATCCATTCATTTACCAATCTTTTCATATAGTGCTAGGTCTTTTCTTTGAGTAAGGATTTCCTGATTGGAGTTCCCCATGCTCCTGTTTGCATAAACTACACTCAAAATGCATCATCTACTGTTTCCAGTTTTGTAAGTTTAGAATGTGGAGTAAGATCTTAAAGTCACTTGCCAAACAGTCTAAGGGCTCTACAAACACTGATCTGTCACTTCTCTGTAGTGTAGTTTCTTGAGGACAGAGACTGTATCTTGTCATCTTGTTCCTAGTCTTAACACAGTGCCCAACAAGCATAGATAATCCCTGAAAGCTTATTAACTGAGTCCATAGTGAGGACATACATCTGTGAATGAATGAAGCAGAGGCTATGTAATGAAATTACGTTCATTATAAATTATTTCCCACTCCACTATTAGCACTGGTTTAACACTGAGCGTACTAAGTCTGGAGATTTCCCTCAGATCCCGGCAAACTGAGAGGTTTGGTCACGCTAACCACCCTAAATCTGTGCACAGGAGCAGTGAATTCAAATTAGGGTTTGTTAGGAATTCAAATACTGGATCCATTACCATGGCCAATTTGAATTGCCTCCATAGAACACATTCTAGGAACCTCTTTTTAAGAGCCCTTTAGTTGCCTAAGGCAGGCAGTCTCTCAAAGGGCCAAGCTTCTGGGGTTAGTCTGTTCCGTTGGAATCTTCTTTTTTTTTTTTTTTTTTTGCCAAAAATCACAGAAACATTACCCACTCAATTCATCATTTAACTCAAGATACACTTTTATATGTATATAAAAGTGTATGTATGTATACATACATATATGTATGTATATATGTATATAAAGTATACTCATACTTTACTAAAATTTAAAACTTTTAATTTTGAGAATAGATTTATATGTCTCTGATATTTAGTTTATAAGACTTTTCCAGTTCTTCCTGTGCTTCATTCTGAAAATGTGTACCCTTCTGTTTCTTTGGAATTCTGTCAAGTAGATATGACTTTGATTGGGAGAAGAGGCCACTGCCCTTGCCCTGCTAGCCATGGTGCAGCATGGAACACGTGGCTGGGAGTCAGAAGCCTGGGTTTGCACACTGGCTCTGCCACAAATCTAGGTTTGGGGACCTTGCACAGGTGACCTAACTTCTCTGGGCCATGCTTTCCTTTTCTATAAAATGGGGGCAATTATAATAGCAATGTCACAGATTGTTCTGATTATTAAGAGAAATAACTTGCAGGAAAGTATATGACATATAATGAATTATTCAATAAACATTTGTAGAGCCATTGCTGATAATATCCACAGTACCCAGCTGTTACTTCACGGATAAACTAGCTTATTGTTTCCAATGTCAAGTTTTAATTTTAGAACATAATAGATGTAAAAAGTGATTATTTCCTGATATAACTACTTACCGCTTTCTATTATTGACTTTTCAAACTACTCAGCCACATTTTTGTTGGTCCATGACCCAGGTACTTACATTATTTAAGTTTAGCCTTTTTGGAAATTAAGGATTATTAGTTTTGTCAACACAGCAATTTGAAAAATGTGAAATATGAACACTTTTTTTTTTAATCCTTCCCACCTCCCTTCATACTTTTTTATTTTCTTTTTTAGCAAAAAATGTATTATTAAGTTCCAAGTTTTGCCAGGTTCAGGGCTAGGCACTAGACACACATGGGTTAACACTGGTTCCTGCCTTTTTGGAACTTCCAAACATTTATGTCCTTTATTTTATCTATTAGAAGTTTTCTGGTTATTTTCAGCTAGTTTCAAAAACTGAAAGGATTGCAAAGAGAACAGATTAAGAACCAATGAATTAAAGGTATTTAAAGGCAAAAGATGTGGAAAGAGCAAGTCTTAGAATCCTAGAACCTGGATTCATGTACTTTTCACCACTTTCTAGCTATGTGATTCTGGACAAGTTGCTTTAACTTCCCTGAAACTGTTAATAAATAACTGTTTTTAACTTGTTTGATTTGTACCAATTACTAACTTTCTGTACATGTTCCAATAGCCTTTTTTTTTTGGTCCTATAATTATCCATAAGATTAATCACATCAGAGTCAGGGTTTCAAGTTTTTGTTTGTTTGTTTTTTGTTTTAAACCTCCATTCTCAAGAGTTCTTTGTGAGTGTGTTTGTATGTGTGCATGTGTGTACTCTATATATTATAATTATTTTTTAAATATCATTTTGTTCTTGTTTTATGGATACAATATCTTCTCTCTGCATGCCTTTTCCACGTTGCCTTTTTTTCCCCTAAGTTGTTTTTTCCTCCATCTTCTATGTTAAAAGCTTTCCTTGGATGTTGGATAATCCCTAGTAGTAAAGATTAAGAATAGATGTCTAAACAGCTTATTGGACATGCTGAACCTATGGTAGGCTTGCAAATTTGAGGTTTACTATAGGTGATCAAGTGAGTTGTTTGTTGATAAACCATCAGAATCAGTATTAGGTCTTTTCTCTTGTGTTAGAACTATTCCCCCAAAGGGTACCCTTCCAATTTCCTGCATGGAGTGGAAAAGGTCTAGATATATCTTCTGAGAGTCACATAGAAGAAAGGGTGGTGTCTTAGTCCATTCAGGCTGCTATAACAAAATGCCACAGACTGGGTAGCTCATAAACAACAGAAATTTATTTTTCACAGTTTTGGAGGCTGAGAAAGTCTAAGATCAGGGTGCCAGCATGGTTACCTTTTGGTGAAGGCTGTGTTCTTGGTTTATAACCAGCATCTTTTTGCTATGTCTTCATGTGGTGGAAGGGACTAGGGATCTCTCTGGAGCACCAATCCCATTCATGAGGGCTGCACCCTCATGACTTAAACACCTCCCAAAGGTCCCACCTCCTAATACCATCATCTTTGGAGGTTAGGATTTCAACATATGAATTATGGGGAACACAGACATTCAGATCATAGCAGGTGGATAGTGTCAGCATCCACCTTTTGGTGTACAATCAATTAATTCCCAAGTCTTTGCCAGCCAATCCCTAGACCAAAACCCTCTGTTTTACTCTCTCCAGAGAATAACCCTCCTGTCTGCTACCAGGGTGAGGGAGAGGTGGTTGCCAAGTGATACGGAGTGTTGGAGGGGACTCAAACAGTTTCATCCCACCTATTATTAATGTATCCCAGTTCCCTCCCAACTTCTGAAGAACCTCTTGCTGCCATTTGCCGAGCCTTTTGTGGATTCTGCAGTGTAAGTAGGTTTGCTTCTTAGCTTTTCCACCAGTTAGGGCCTCGCTTTCTTGGTTCTCCTAAATCCTTTAACACTTATGCATTGACTTTCAAGCTTCCAAAATTTTGTTGCTGTTATTTCATCTCTAGTTTTCTTTGTATATGTGGGTTTTTGCATTAAGAAAAAAAACAACTTTTTTTTTCTGTTATCTTTCTTGGGTAATTTTAGGGCTTTGGGAGGTAGCATATTTAGATATATGTTTAATCTGCCATCTTAACCCTGAATTCCTTTGATCTTTCTAAAGTTGAAAATCTTGCTTACAGATCTTCAGTTATGCTCCCTGATCTCACTAGAGTCAAACTAAAGGGAATATTTGACGATACTTTTCTCTTTTTAAGATCTGTGTTCCTGTTATTTATAAATGATGATATCAGCTATATTTTCTAGCAAATGCTCATACTTTACTAAAATTTAAAACTTTGGATTTTAAGAATAGATTTATATGTCTCTGATGAATTATCAGAGGAAATTTAAATATGTTCAGAGATGAATAACTGAGGCGAATTCATTGAGAGAGAGTGTGTGTGAGAGAGAGAAAGAGTGTGTGTGTGTTTTGAGATTTAGTCTATTAGAAGCTACACATGCCCTAATACAGATTAAATGTATGCCCTTAAGACAGAATATATTTTTATCTACATTTATCCTTCAACAGTAAATATGTAGTCAGGATTTGATGTGAACACATTTTGCTGCATCCAGAGACTCTGTACTTCATGGAGCAAAACTTCTTCCAGTTATTAGAAGAGTGCTTATCCCAGCTCCTGGTTTTCCAAACTGGAGACCCCAATCTTTTTTCCAGAAACAGATTTTTTGCTTTCACCTTAAGCAGAGAAAAAACTCTGTTATTAGTCACAGAGACAGTGCTTGTATTTACTTTCAAATCTGATTATACCAGGACACTGTAGTAAGTTTTTCATTTGCAATCCACTTTAAATAACAGTTCAAAGTTTTCAGAGATTCACATTCGTAATACTACTTACATCCTCAGTGAGGTTTTGTTGAGGGTGAGTTTGCAGGTAGAGGGGTGGAAAGAGGATCAGGAGTAGTTGCTAGGTAGGAATTGAGGTGAGCCTCTATCATAATGACTCTAGGGTTGACTCTAGTTTTGTATATCCTAGTTTAAAGAGTTCAAGTGCAGAATAGTCATCTACCCATAGAAAGAAATATTATATGACTACAAGCTTTATTTCTGATTTTGGCCAACAGTCTCAGTGCAATGGACTGAATTGTGTCCCCCTCAAAATTCATATGTTGAAGACCCTTAACGCCCAATGTGATGGTATTTGGAGATACAGCCTTTGGAAGGTAATTATGTTTAGATGAGGTCATGAGGGTGGGACCCTCAGGATGGAATTAGTGCCCTTACAAGAAGAGACACCAGAGAGCTTGCTGTCCTTCTATCTGCCATGTGAGGACAGAAAAGACCGTGTCTACAATTCAGAAAGTGAGCCCTCACCAAAACCCAACCATGCTGACACTCTGATCTTTTTGACTTCTAGCCTTGCTTAAGCAATCCAGTCTATGGTATTTTGTATGGCAGCCTAAGCTGATAATACACTTGGAAACTCATTGGTCAAATGGGAGACAGCCTGATTTCAACCCATCCGTACTCTGGAAATATAACTGAGGGTATTTTCTCATACCAACTGATTCTCCAGTTCTCCACACACCAACTGGGTGTACAATAACTCAATTCAATTTTGGTACTATCTACCTGGAGTTAGCATCAGATCCCCCAAGTTAAAGGGGCTCAGTCCCACAAGACTGCCCCTACCTCAGATTCCAGTTGTAAGTTCCAGGCCACTCATATTTCTGACTGACTAGCTATAAATGGTATAAAAGATATAAACCATCTCAATTTCAATAATTTGCTAGAATGGCTTATAGAACTCAGGAAAACACTAACTTTTTTGCATTTACCAGTTTATTACAAAGGATACAACTCAGGAATAGCCAAGTGGAAGAGATGAATAGGGCAGAGTATGAGGGGTGGAGGGGATATGGAGCTTCCATACCGTCTTCATTGCACCACCCTCCCAGCAAGTTAATTAACGTGTTCACCAATCCAGAAGCCCATCAAATATCTTTGTTCAAGAGTTTTTAGGGAGCTCAATCTCTAGCCCCCTCCCTATGGGAATGTGGGTGGGGCAGAAAGTTCTAACCAGTAATCACTTGGTCTTTCTAGTAACCAGCTCCATCCTGAAGCTCTCTAGGGGCCCTACCCCAAGTCACCGCATTAGTATAAGCTCAGGTGTGATCATCAAAGGGGCTTGTTGTGAATAACAAAAGACACTCTTGTCACTCAGGGTTTTAGGAACTCTGTGCCAGGAACCTGAGACAAAGATGATATATATATACACACATATATACACACACATATATAATACAAAGACTATACATATATATACTTTTATTTATTTTTTGAGGCTATTAAGTGTTGCTTTATTTATTTTTATTGAGGTGTAGTTGATGTATGATGTTATACAAGTTTCACTATGTACAACATAGTGATTCACAGTTTTTAAACCAAATATGTATTTTGTTATACTACAACCCAAAGCCCATACCCTGTTTGTTTGTGGGTCAGCTCCTCAATCATTCATCAGGTTTGTAAAGAAGGAAGAAAGCAAGAAAGTAAGTAAACATTTCTGTGGTTTGTCTGGGTGCTTTTTGACTAGGTAAGAGAGAAATGTCTTAAATAATATGGAAAATACATTATTGTTAGAAAATGCCACCACCTTCTCTGTCACAAATGCCAACATTTGGAGATGAAATGGTTCTTGCCTTTGGAGAACTGAGTGTTTATATCAGCTTTGCTACAGAACAGAAGAACCTTGCCCCTGTATCCTACTTAAAACAACTTCGGCAATGATATTTTGGCTGGTGAGAAACTAATTAGAAGATGAGACAATTTTACATACTCTTTAAATGACCCAGAGTTTCAAACAGATGTTTCAGGGAAATGCAAACCTGGTGCTCTTCCATTAGCCAATTACGTTGTTGCAACTGTCACAGGCTCTTTTGTACAATAATTATGAAGAATTATGTCCCAGCTGGCAACAGAAGTGTTCATTGTTTAGCTCAATTTGAAGGAAGTTTGGTGGTAATTAGAGACCCAGTTTTTCTGTTAAGCCTTGAAAAAGGAAACTATCACAATTGAGAAGACCTTGATGAAAGGCAAAGGGGCAGACCACATTCTCCAAGAAGCATACACAGTAGAGTCTTGTAGGATCATGTACAAACACACAACACACACACACACACACACACACACACACACACAATCAGAAAATCTCTAACTCCAAAACAACTTAAACAGAAGTGGAGAAGTAGAGAAAAGAGTAAGGAATAAACTATAACATAACTTGAAGCACTGAAATTTAAATTTCATAGCATTTAAACATAATTGCATGAATTCTTGCTGGCTTCTCTTGATGTCTCAACAACTTTTTTAGGATCTCTTTTTGTACCTTTAAAAATATTAGCTTATATATCTATAAAGGAATAGTTTTAATATTGAATTTTTCAGTAGAATTATTAGATTGGGGGGAAAAAAATCCTTGTTTGAATCTATAATACCTCACTCTCTTAAAACAAGCAAGCAAACAAACCTTTGAGTTGAAATTAAAGACAAAGATAAGCATAAACACTTGTTAAGACTGTATAAGGCTTGATTCTTTTAAGGTCAAGTAATTAGTTATTGTTTTGCTTAGTGACCTTAAGACTTTTGCATATTAAATAAAAGTTCCAGTCACTCAAATATGCAGAAAGCCATATGGATTATCATTATATGTGATAAAAAAAAAATTCCATTATGTATCTATAGGTTTTATTCTTGGGACCTGGCAAAGAATTTGCTTTTTTCCTCTACAAACTCCCAAAGCAAAGTAAGTCATTGGAAGCCAAGCATTCAGTACAAACAGTTTCAGTTTCCATATTTCCTAGCAGGCCAGCCAAAAGCTATCCTAGGAAAATGCAAAGAAAAAGTTTATTTCTGGAAAATACAAATATGTTCTTGTACTTGTAAATATTTTCCTACCCCATATTTTTGAAATTAACATCAATTAGCATGGGTCACATTGACTTGTGTTTATAAACCAGCTCTGCATTTCATTTTAGACAAAGATGAAATATTCATTCTATTTTTTTTTTTTACCATCTCCCAATGTGATAATATATTTACAATAAAGAACATCTGGATATTTGCAATTGGAGACGTCTTCATGCTTTTGAAATATAACATTTAATAAATAGTTCTCCTTCCACTGCTAAGTAACAATCAGCATGTCTCAGATACTTGGGTGGTTTTTTTTGTAAAAAGCATTTGCTTTTTTGTATTATTTAAGACATCTTAATATTGTAGGTAGGTGGTGAAAAAGAAAGTTGGACATCAGGAGAAAAAAAAATCTAAAATTTTGTAATAAATTAGGATAATTATGGCAACATGGTTACATCTTAATGAAGAATAATGGTTCTTTTTCCTCCCTTGGTCAGGCCAAGCGTTGCAAGTATATGCGTGATGTTACAATACTGCCCCCTACTGTAAGACTTTACTGGGCCCTTTCAAAGGAACATCAAGAAAAAAATAGGAGAAACTAACTGATGACTGGGGCAAGTAGATCTTATTACATTTGGCATTTTAAAAGCATATTCTGATGAATGGTTCAGGCCCCTTAAACGCAGAAATCTAGAATAATAGTACAATATATACTTTTGTTTCTCAGTTTGTTTTCTTTTGAATTAATGTCTTTGCTGCTCTGTTCCTTTGAGGTAAACAGAGGAAACTTTCCTCCCCTGACATACTTCGAGATGATGGATCTTACTGGGGGTTTTGTGAATGTGTTTTTGTTTTAATTAGTGTTGGTTTCAAGGAATTTTGCATCTTTGAAAAAAGCACACAGGGTATCTTTGAGGCTGGATAAAGAATGATGCTTTTGTCTATCTTCAGTGTGGCTTTGGTATTTTTAATAACAGGAATGAGTCTTGGGGTAAAGTATATCAACTCAACCAATCATATCTTGGAGTTTATCCAGTCTTAAATCTAACTGTCTGTAAACAACTTTGTATTCTTTTACATTGAGTAAAGCTACAAATTCATGTGAACAAGCCTTTGGCATGAATACGATTTAGGCTGCCTTTTTTGTTTTGTTTTTCGAAAAGTTGAAAAATTTTTCTTTTTTTATGGGTACTGCTTTAAAAAAATGATTCTGATGACATTTCTTTTGCCAATGCACATTTTCTGACATTAAAAAACAAATCAAAAGCCACTTATCATATGAATCATTGTTAAAGTCAGCAGTAATCCACTGTGTAAAATCTCTCTGTAAAGGCGCAGAGGCTGGGGGCTTAAACCTGGAGCACATTAAATTAGTTCCAGTCTCTCGCGAACGGGCTTCGCCTGGCTTGCTTAGGCAGGCAAAACGGAAACAGGCAGTTTATAACGTGAAGTCTGCTTTAAAAACCATGGGGTTCATTGGAGGAAGATTTATATCCCCCACTTATATAAACATTACAAATATGGACTGCAAGTAGGAGGGAAACCTTTATCGAAATCTCTTGAAGAACTTTTTCATTGTGAGTAAAATGGACAGCTTGCACTGTTGTTTGAAGATATGCCAGCAGTTCGACAATCATCTTTTTCACTGCTTCGCCTGATTAAAATGTAGCATTGTGAAGACTAACCAGACCACCTACTTTTAATTTATTTTCTTGATGAGACTATGTTGGCATCAAAAGTGGAGCCAAAAAACTCTGTGCCAAAGGAGAAAATTGTCATTTCAAGATTAAAAAAAAAAAAAAAAAAAAAAGACAAAATAATTATATAAAGACTTGGGGAAAGGGGAATCTGGATGTCAGTTTATATCACCTCCTAATTTAAAATGATTTTTATATATAAACACTATCCTAGATTTCATGTTGTCTTTAGGGTTGTAATAGAACACAGATGAGGCTTGAAATATTTGATCCAATAAAATGAGAAAGGCTGCAAGGAAAGATTACCAGTTGAGATTAGAGTGGCTGTTTATTTCACTTTTCACATATGGTGATTTTAAGTCCATGAGCTAAATTTCTGATTTCTTCTCATTTGTTTTTATCTTATTTTTAATATCTTGAAAATTTCCATAGAAATGTACTTTCCTCTGCCCCAAACATGTCTAATAGGGCCCTATTAGACAAAATTATCTTTTTTTCTTTAGGCTTGTTAGCAGTAGCTACTATTTGGTGGACTTCAGCCACAATCCAGGTAGTACTGTATCAGTTTTTCTTAGGATTTCTTCATTCTGTCTGAAAGATAGCACATCTGGTTTTAGCACTGTTAGCTGATTCCAAATGTAAGGTTATTCTTACACCTTAAAAATCTTAAAAGCTTAAACCTAAAATCTAAACCTAAAATGTGAAACCATAGACCTAAAAACCTTAAAAATCAGGGCTGACTGTAAGAAGCGACATGGTGAAAGCATTTGAAGGACATAACATGAAACCAGAACCTGCAGGAGTGTGGGGTTAACATCTCAGGAGTTCAACCCAGAAGGGCCAGCTTGGCTATTTGCCCACGAGGTCTGTAGGCTGTGACTGCCATTGGAAGTAAAGGCAGATTTCTGAAAGGGAAGGACAGTCATTTGACTTCCAGGTGTGCAGAAGTGGGAGATGTAATTAGATTCAATGTGAAAAAAAAAAAGGAAAAGGTACCATCCAGGCTCTTTGGCTAATAACATAATAATAGTGATAATAGTAATCATTTTAGTGAGTCTCATTTGTTAAGCTCTGATTATATGCCATGTACCATGCTAAATACTTTACATATATCATTATTTTTCATCTTTGCAACAACTCAGTTTCTTAAGTGAGGAACCCAGAGTACAGAGGCTTAGGTCACACCATTGGTAGTGGCAGAGCTGGTCACTGCAACCAGAAATTCTGACTCCAGAGCCACGCTTCTAGCTTGCTTAACCACTACATGATACACGTTGATTTTTCCTGTTTTGGCAGACACGTGGGGTTTCCATATCACATCACTAACTTGTAATCCTGTTAATGCCAAACACTGCCCAGACTTTTTATCGGCAGCTCTATCTGTCCCTACAGCCATGATACTCAGATGAGTGGCCCTGAGTGTGATAATGAACTGTTTTGTGTTGTGAGCTGGAATGGAGGCAGGAGGGCTACAGGATGACTGTGCCAGAGGTTGTCAGGTAGTGATGAAAAGAATTCTCTGTTACTCTGTACAGAAGGACTAAGATAAAGGATGATGCTTGTTAATGTGCAGCTAGTCTGTGATCTGTCCTTCCAAACAATTAAGTTATCCTAAATCCGTTAATATCTACCAGTGAGAGTTAGAATTTTACTAGAGGAAGACCTCTAGTTTCAAAGATAAGTTGACCTAATCTTGAAGGCAGCAGAATTATTAATCATTGTTCTTTGAGGAATTTGATTTATATTCACCTGTAACATGAAGAACAGAATGTGTATACTATTAAAATGAATTTTCATAATGAATAGCAGTCAGTCTTCAAAAGTAAGGCACAAATACATCACCAGCAATAACATATGATTTTAGGCTCTAAAGAGGTTGTGATAGATAATAGTGGATTTCTTCTTTACGTAATTGGAGAAGCCCCCTGCCCCCCCCCAAAAAAAGGAAATCCCAAAGGTTAGAAGGTAACAGAGTGGTAGTAGCGGTGAGAGGAGGATGAGGAGGAAAAGAAGAAAACCCTACTCTCGTTAGCATGTAGACCTGTGAGATGAGGTGTATGGTCTAGAGTGGGTGGAAGAAGAAACAAAGGTGTAACTATTGTATTTATAGTATTTAAAATGAAGGAGGTAGTCAGTAGAGAATCCAGAGTTGTGATAGAAATGGATGATATCTGTATGTGTGTGGTTATATGTTGGGGAATGGGGTAGGGATGCAAGTGAGCTAAATTCTAGTCTCTCACAGTAGGAAGTCAATAGTAACATAAGAAAAAAGTGATTTGTAAAAAAATTGGTGCAGCCATTATGTAAAACAGTATGGAGGTTTCTAAAAAAAAAAAAATAGAGTCGCCATATGACCCAGCAATCCCACTCCTGGGCATATATCCGGAGAAAACTATAATTCGAAAAGATACATGCACCCTAATGTTCATTGCAGCACTGTTTACAATAGTCAAGACATGGAAGCAACCTAAATGTCCATCGACAGATGAATGTATAAAAAAGATGTGGTACATATATACAGTGGACTATTACTCGGCTATGAAAAAGAACAAAACAATGCCATTTGCAGCAACATGGATGGACCTAGAGATTATCATACTAAGTGAAGTAAGTCAGAAGGAGAAAGACAAACACCGTATGATGTCACTTATATGCAGAATCTAAACTATGACACAAATGAACTTATCTACGAAACAGAAACAGACTTACAGACATAGAGAACAGACTTGTGGTTGTCAAGGGGGAGGGGGATGGGGGAGGGATGGATTGGGAGTTTGGGATTAGCAGATGCAAACTATTATATATGTATAACTGAATCACTTTGCTGTACACCAGAAAGAACACAACATTGTAAATCAACTATACTTCAATAAAATCAATTTACAAAAAACAAAATAAAATGAAGGAGGTAATCAGTAGAGAAGCCAGAGTTGTGATAGAAATGGATGATATCTATATGTGTGTGGTTATATTTTGGGGAATGGGGTAGGGATGCAGGTGAGCTAAATTCTAGTCTCTCACAGTAGGAAATAAATAGTAATGTAAGAAAAAGGTGATTTATAACAGAAGTAGTATAACTATAACACATTATTTAATGACTTGATGGTGACCTCTAGAGAAACCAAAACCAAAAATCAACCAAAAGTGGTTTTCTCTGAGACGTAGGAGTGGGCTTGGGAAGAGGTGAACAGGAGGCTGTTGCTGTCCAATACGACCCCTTTAACTATTAGAATCAAATGTTATGAACCATATTCATGTTTTACTTTGATAAGAATAATTTTTTAAAAAGAACTTTGATTAAAAACAAAAGAACACTCAAGGTTCTATTTTAAAAAAAGAGAGAGAACAAAATATCCCCTCATGCACTCCATTATACTTTCCTTTTCCCCCTTAAGCAGGGATCTGAAAAATTAAGTAACTACTCTCAGTTTTGTTTAGTCTCAGAAGTTCCCTTTGTTGGTAAGGTGAAGTTTCCAGAAAAGACAATTTTTCATAATCTGGTTAATTAGGCCAACATTTTTGATGACTAAATAAACCTGACCAATGACCTGTGGACCATTTTGATTAATTTTCAATTCTAAATTAATGAGACCCATAGATTTAAGTGATGGATGTAGTGACAAGATGCCTCAAGGACTTTCTTAGATTATCTTTGCCTTTTCGTTACTGTTACCGGAATATACTCGTACTCTGGAGGTCTGCTTCTCTGTAACAGATAATCACAGCAACCTTGACTGTCTGAAATCTTAAAGCTGGTTAACCACTTACGAAATCCTGTTATGCTCTCTTTGGAGGTGGTTGATAATCCTGGCTCATTACATACCTTGTAATACCAGTATTTGTCTTAGTTTTCTGCACAGACAATTTTTGCTCATTTCTTACATTGTCATTCTTAGATAGACTTTTTTGGTCATTATATATTGTTCCTGAAAACCTTTTTTGGCTGAACCGATTTGACCTTAGACTTATCTTTAGTTCTCAGGAAATTTAGTCGTTTCCCAGTTTAGCAATCTGACAAGTTAGATGTTATTTATGCTTATAGGGTTTTTTAAAAGGAGATGGTTTTCAGTATATGTAAATATATATTTGCATTTCCTTAGTATGTAGTCTTAGGCTTACTAATTTCTTTTGTGCCATTAACTGTGAATAGAAAATCAAGCTTTCTCCATTTATCAACCTCAAAAATTCACGTAAGGTGCTGTTGTTTTATAATATTTTTTAAATGTGCTATCCTAATGAAAGATTCACGTTTGCTATGTGGCAACACCACTTCTCTGTAGAGCACTTTTACATCCCTTATCCCATTTAGTCATCACAACAACCCTGTGAGGAAGGCAGGGGAGGAGTCATCATCCCCATTTCATAGACAAGGATGAGTGATTTGCAAGCAGTCACACGGTTAGTGGTCTAGTGGTCAGAAGAACAACTCAGTGCTCTGACCTTGACTTCACGGTTCTCTGCAGCAGGATTTAAATCTAGGGTTTTTGCTTAAAAGCAGTAAGGGAGTGTGATCTGCCCTCGCTCTGGACCTCATTTTCTCCTTCACAGCTGCTTCTTGCTTTTCTTTCCATTTGACTTGTTATAAGCCTGAGGGAGAGCCAACAAGACTTATTGTATCTTGGGGGATGGAGAAATCACTCACTTTATTTTGGAAATTTTGATTAAAAATAATTTTTTATAATCTCTGAAAAAAAATAATAAGGGAGTGTGTTGGAATCAGCGTCCAGGTAGGTGATGTAAACAAGGTGGAAGACAATAGGGAGCTGTGGGAACTGTAGTGACCCTAAGAGGAGATGCCCAGCCTCAAGGGGATGGTGACTCTTTAGATTCTCCTTTTATTCAGCAGTTGAGCCTCAGTGTTGCTTGAACTTGCAGATTTTTAAGAGAAGTTGGAAGTTTGAATATTTTATGGGAAATTCCCTAATTTTCAAATACCCTTTTTGCTAAAAAAAACATTTGATTCCGAGGGCCTGCAGCTTGGGACCCCTGACATAAATATTACTGTTCCTCTGTATAAGCACTTAGGAGCAGCCAGGGCTGAGGCAACCCCTGGGGCTGAGCTCATCTTTCCCTGTTCCAGGGGTGGTCTCTACTGGAAAGAGACCATGAAAGGGGTGCTCTTAGGACGGGAAAGGTTACAGACGGTGGATGGGGAACCTTGTGGCATCTAGGAAACCCTTTTCTAATTTATGTTTTTTGATTTTCCTATAGAAAACCCTTTTTGGGGTTACAAAGTGTTGTCTCTGTTGCTTTCTATGATACTGCCTTACCTATTTCTGTTGAGAAGCCAAGTAAGTAATCATGGTCATGTTTGACGTATGTAGGAAAAAATAATTTATGAATATTTTCAAACTTGATTTTTCTGCAAGCAAATATTGCTCAACTTTTACATTTAATATTGTTCTAGATCTAAAGCAAAGTAAATGCAAACCTTACATTTTTTGGTTATCAGTATAGTTTTTTGTGATAACGTATTTTGGTTCTTAAATAATTTTATATATCTTAATTTCTGTAATGTCAGGAACCTTTTTATAGCAATTCTGGTTTTAAAAATACTTACAGCAACTCTCTGGTTTCAACTTCTGGAAGAATTCACAGATATAACCTACAATAGTTTATTGGATTGGAAACTATTCATATTTAATTTAATTTGAATCAGAGCATTTAATAATCCAGATGTGGTTTTCCTGTTTCATATTCTTTTTCTTAATTTTTATTTAATATTGGAGTATAGTTGATTAACACTGTTATGTTAGTTTCAGGTGTACAGCAAAGTGATTCAGTTATGCATATACATGTATCTTTTCTTCTTCAAATTCTTTTCCCATTTAGGTTATTATAGAATAATTCTTTTATTCATTTATCCAGCATTGATTATTTCCCTGGCATTGGGGGTTCAACAGAGAACAAAAACCATATGGAAATCTTTGCCTTCATGGAGTTTATCTTCTGGTGTGGAGAGATATAGATGATAAAGAAAATAAGTAAATTATGTAGTATATTAAAAGGCGATGAATGCTATGGAATAGGAAGTATTAGCGGTGGAGAAGTTTGTAATTTTGTAAATAGAATGGTCAAGAAGGCCTCACTGAGAAGGTGACTTTTGGGCAAAGACCTAAAGAGAGGTAAGGCAGTAAGTCATATAGATCATTTGCAGGCAGAGGTTATAGCAAAAGCAAAGGTCCTCAGGTGAAAGGTGCCAGGTGTTTTCAAAGAAGACCTAGGAGGCCTGTGTGGCTGGAGCAAAGCAGGCATGGGAAGGAGATGAGGTCAGAAAGACCCTGTGGGACTTCACAGGCTATGATAAGGACACATACACAACACACTCACACACACGCACACACACAAGCATCTGTCTCCACTAAAATTTCAGCACTGTTCCCCAGTTAGTAAAATAGAAGAGGCCACTGAATGGGGATTATTTTCCATTATTAAAGTATTTTGTGCCAGTTGAATGTTGGGCTAAAGAGAAGATGAGGAATAGGTTGACTATATCAGAAGGGAATTCAGGTGAATTAAGCGTTGGAATGTAACGTCAGAATCTCTAGTTTTGAAAACGCTTACAAGATGGCAGAGGAGTAAGACGTGGAGATCACCTTTCTCCCCACAAATACATCAAAAATACATTTACATGTCGAACAACTCCTACAGAACACCTACTGAATGCTGGGAGAAGACCTCAGACTTCCAAAAAGGCAAGAAACTCCCCACGTACCTGGGTAGGGCAAAAGAAAAAAGAAAAAACAGAGACAAAAGAGTAGGGATGGGACCTGCACCTCTGGGAGGGAGCTGTGAAGGAGGAAAAGTTTCCACACACTAGGAAGCCCCTTCACTGGCGGAGACGGGGGGTGGTGGTGGGGGGGAAGCATCGGAGCCATGGAGGAGAGCGCAGCAACAGGGGTGCAGAGGGCAAGGCGGAGAGATTCCCGCACAGAGGATCGGTGCCGACCAGCACTCACCAACCCAAGAGGCTTGTCTGCTCACCCGCCGGGGCGGTTGGGGGCTGGGAGCTGAGGCTCGGGCTTCGGAGGTCAGATCGCAGGGAGAGGACTGGGGTTGGCGGCATGAACACAGCCTGAAGGGGCTAGTGCGCCACAGCTAGCCGGGAGGGAGTCCGGGAAAAAGTCTGAACCTGCCGAAGAGGCAAGAGACCAATGTTTCCAGGTGCGCAAGGAGAGGGGACTCAGAGCGCCGCCTAAACGAGCTCCAGAGATGGGCGCGAGCCGCGGCTATCAGCGCGGACCTCAGAGACGGGCATGAAACGCTAAGGCTGCTGCTGCTGCCATCAAGAAGCCTGTGTTGCAAGCACAGGTCACTATCCACACCTCCCCTCCCTGGAGCCTGTGCAGTCTGCCACTGCCAGGGTCCCGTGATCCAGGGACAACTTCCCTGGGAGAACACACGGCACGCCTCAGGCTGTTGCAGTGTCATGTTGGCCTCTGCCGCCGCAGGCTCGCCCTGCATCCGTACCCCTCCCTGCCCCTGGCCTGAGTGAGCCAGAGCCCCCAAAGCAGCTGCTTCTTTAACCCCGTCCTGTCTGAGCGAAGAACAGATGCCCTCAGGCGACCTACACGCAGAGGCGGGTCCAGATCCAAAGCTGAACCCCGGAAGCTGTGCAAACAAAGAAGAGAAAGGGAAGTCTCACCCAGCAGCCTCAGGAGCAGCGGATTAAATCTCCACAGTCAACTTGATGTACCCTGCATCTGTGGAATACCTGAGTAGACAATGAATCATCCCATAATTGAGGCAGTGGACTTGGGGAGCAACTGTAGACTTGGGGTTTGCTGTATGCGACTGACTAGTTTCTGATCTTTATGTTTATCATAGTTTAGTTTTTAGCGCTTGTTATCATTGGTGGATTTGTTTATTCGTTGGGTTGCTCTCTTCTCTTTTTCTATTTTTTTATTTTAATAATAACTTTTTTCAATTTTTTATTTTAATAACATTATTTTATTTATTTTTGTTCTTTCTTTCTTTTTTTTTCCTCCCTTTTCTTCTGAGCCGTGTGGCTGACAGGGTTGTGGTGCTCTGGCTGGGTGTCAGGCCTGAGCCTCTGAGGTGGGAGAGCTGAGTTCAGGACATTGGACCACAAGAGACCGCCCAGCCCCATGTAATATCAATTGGCGAGAGTTCTCCCAGAGAGCTCCGTCTGAACGCAAAGACCCAGCTCCACTCAACGACCAGCAAGCTCCAGTGCTGGACACCCCATGCCAAACAACTAGCAAGACAGGAACACAACCCTACCCATTAGCAGAGAGGCTGCCTAAAATCATAATAAGTTCACAGACACCCCAAAACACACCACCGGATGTGGTCCTGCCCACTAGAAAGAAAAGATCTAGTCTCATCCACCAGAGCACAGGCACCAGTCCTCCACCGGGAAGCCTCCACAACTCACTGAACCAACCCTACCAACCTTTGGGGGCAGACACCAAAAACAGCAGGAACTACGAACCTGCAGCCTGCAAAAAGGAGACCCCAAACACAGTAAGTTAAACAAAATGAGAAGACAGAGAAATATGCAGCACATGAAGGAGCAAGGTAAAAATCCACCAGACCAAACAAATGAAGAGGAAATAGGCAGGCTACCTGAAAGAGAACTCAGATTAATGACAGTAAAGATGATACAAAATCTTGGAAATAGAATGGAGAAAATACAAGAAACGTTTAACAAGGACCTAGAGGAACTAAAGAGCAAACAAAAAATGATGAACAACACAATAAATGAAATTCAAAATTCTCTAGAAGGAATCAATAGCAGAATAACTGAGGCAGAACAACAGATAAGTGACCTGGAAGACAAATAGTGGAAGTAAGTACCGCAGAGCAGAATAAAGAAAAAAGAATGAAAAGAATTGAGGACAGTCTCAGAGACCTCTGGGACAACATTAAACACACCAACATTTGAATTATAGGGGTCCCAGAAGAAGAAGAGAAAAAGAAAGGGACTGAGAAAATATTTGAAGAGATTATAGTTGAAAACTTCCCTAATATGGGAAAAGAAATAGTCAATAAAGTCCAGGAAGTGCAGAGAGTCCCATACAGGATAAATCCAAGGAGAAACACGCCAAGACACATATTAATCAAACCATCAAAAATTAAGTACAAAGGAAAAAACAACAGCAAGGGAAAAGCAACAAATAACATACAAGGTAATCCCCATAAGATTAAAAGGTGATCTTTCATCAGAAACTCTGCAAGCCAGAGGGAGTGGCAGGACATATTTAAAGTGATGAAACGGAAAAACCTACAACCAAGATCACCCAACAAGGATCTCATTTAGATTTGATGGAGAAATTAAAACCTTTACAGACAAGCAAAACCTAAGAGAATTCAGCACCACCAAACCAACTTTACAACAAATGCTAAAGGAACTTCTCTAGGCAGGAAACACAAGAGAAGGAAAAGACCTACAATAACAAACCCAAAACAATTAAGAAAATGGTAATAGGAACATACATATCAATAATTACCTTAAATGTAAATGGATTAAATGCTCCAACCAAAAGACATAGACTGGCTGAATGGATACAAAAACAAGACCATATATATGCTGTCTACAAGAGACGCAGTTCAGACCTAGGGACACATACAGACTGAAAGTGAGGGGATGGAAAAAGATATTCCATGCAAATGGAAATCAAAAGAAAGCTGGAGTAGCAATACTCATATCAGATAAAATAGGCTTTAAAATAAAGAATGTTACAAGAGACAAAGGAGGACACTACATAATGATCAAGGGATCAGTCCAAGAAGAAGATATAATAATTGTAAATATTTATGCCCCCAACATAGGAACACCTCAATACATAAGGCAAATGCTAACAGCCATAAAAGGGGAAGTCGACAGTAACACAATAATAGTAGGGGACTTTAACACCCCACTTTCACCAATGGACAGATCAACCAAAATGAAAATAACTAAGGAAACACAAGCTTTAAATGACACATTAAACAAGATGAACTTAATTGATATTTATAGGACATTCCATCCAAAAACAACAGAATACACTTTCTTCTCGAGTGCTCATGGAACATTTTTTAGGATAGATCATATCTTGGGTCACAAATCAAGCCTTGGTAAATTTAAGAAAATTGAAATCATATCAAGTATCTTTTCTGACCACATGCTATGAGACTTGATATCAATTACAGGAAAACAACTGTGAAAAATACAAACACATGGAGGCTAAACAATACGCTACTAAATAACAAAGAGATCACTGAAGAAATCAAAGAGGAAATCAAAAAATACCTAGAAACAAATGACAATGAAAACACAACGACCCAAAACCTATGGGATGCAGCAAAAGCAGTTCTAAGAGGGAAGTTTATAGCATTACAAGCCTACCTCAAGAAACAAGAAACATCTCAAATAAACAACCTAACCTTACACCTAAAGCAATGAGAAAAAGAAGAACAAAAAAACCCCAAAGTTAGCAGAAGGGAAGAAATCATAAAGATCAGATCAGAAATAAATGAAAAAGAAATGAGGGAAACGATAGCAACGATCAATAAAACTGAAAGCTGGTTCTTTGAGAAGATAAACAAAATTGATAAACCATTAGCCAGGCTTATCAAGAAAAGAAGGGAGAAGACTCAAATCAACAGAATTAGAAATGAAAAAGGAGAAGTAACAGCTGACACTGCAGAAATACAAAGGATCATGAGAAATTACTATAAGCAACTATATGCCAATAAAATGGACAACCTGGAAGAAATGGACAAATTCTTAGAAAAGCACAACCTTCCGAGATTGAACCAGGAAGAAATAGAAAATATAAACAGACCAATCACAAGCACTGAAATTGAAACTGTGATTAAAAATCTTCCAAGAAACAAAAGCCCAGGACCAGATGGCTTCACAGGTGAATTCTATCAAACATTTAGAGAAGAGCTAACACCTTTCTTTCTCAAACTCTTCCAAAATATAGCAGAGTGAGGAACACTCCCAACCTTATTCTACGAGGCCACCATCACCCTGATACCAAAACCAGACAAAGATGTCACAAAGAAAGAAAATTACAGGCCAATATCACTGATGAACGTAAATGCAAAAATCCTCAACAAAATACTAGCAAACAGAATCCAACAGCACATTAAATGGATCATATACCATGATCAAGTTGGGTTTATCCCAGGAATGCAAGGAATCTTCAATATACGCAAATCAATCAATGTGATACACCATATTAACAAATTGAAGGAGAAAAACCATATGATCATCTCAATAGATGCAGAGAAAGCTTTTGACAAAATTCAACACGCATTTATGATAAAAACTCTCTAGAAAGTAGGCATAGAGGGAACTTACCTCAACATAATAAAGGCCATATATGAGAAACCCACAGCCAACATCTTTCTCAATGGTGAAAAACAAACCATTTCCACTAAGATCAGGAACAAGACTAGGTTGCCCACTCTCACCACTATTGTTCAACATAGTTTTGGAAGTTTTAGCCACAGCAATCAGAGAAGACAAAGAAATAAAAGGAATGCAAATCAGGAAAGAAGAAATAAAACTGTCACTGTTTGCAGATGACATGGTACTATACATAGAGAATCCTAAAGATGCTATCAGAAAACTACTAGAGCTAATCAATGAATTTGGTAAAGTAGCAGGATATAAAATTAATGCACAGAAATTTCTTGCATTCCTATACACTAATGAAAAATCTGAAAGAGAAATTAAGGAAACACTCCCATTTACCACTGCAACAAAAAGAATAAAATACCTAGGAATAAACCTACCTGAGGAGACAGAAGACTTGTATGCAGAAAGCTATAAGACACTGATGAAAGAAATTAAAGACAATACAAACAGATGGAGAGATACACCATGTTCTTGGATTGGAAGAATCAACATTGTGAAAATGACTGTACTACCCAAAGTAATCTACAGATTCAGTGCAATCCCTATCAAGCTACCAATGGCATTTTTCACTGAACTAGAAGAAAAAAATGTCACAATTTGTATGGAAACACAAAAGACCTGGAATAAACAAAGCAATCTTGAGCAAGAAAAACACAGCTGGAGGAATCAGGCTCCCTGACTTCAGACTATACTACAAAGCTACAGTAATCAAGACAGTATGGTACTGGCACAAAAACAGAAATATAGATCAATGGAACAGGATAGAAAGCCCAGAGATAAACCCATGCACATATGGTCACCTTATCTTTGATGAAGGAGGCAGGAGTATCCAGTGGAGAAAAGACAGCCTCTTCAGTAAGTGGTGCTGGGAAAACTGGCCCAGCTACATGTAAAAGAATGAAATTAGAACACTCCCTAACACCATACACAAAAATAAACTCAAAATGGATTAAAGATCTAAAGGTAAGGCCAGACACTTTAAAACTCTTAGAGCAAAACATAGGCAAAACACTATGACATAAATCATAGCAAGATCCTTTTTGACCCACCTCCTAGAGTAATGGAAATAAAAACAAAAGTAAACAAATGGGACCTAATGAAACTTAAAAGCTTTTGCACAGCAAAGGAAACCATAGACAAGACGAAGAGACAGCCCTCAGAGTGGGAGAAAATATTTGCAATCAAAGCAACTGACAAAGGATTAATCTCCAAAATATACAAGCAACTCATGCAATTCAGTATCAAAAAAAAAACCCAATTAAAAAATGGGCAGAAGACCTAAATAGACATTTCTCCAATGAAGATATACAGATTGCCAAGAAACACATGAAAGAATGCTCAACATCACTAATTACTAGAGAAATGCAAATCGAAACTACAATGAGGTATCACCTCACACCAGTCAGAATGGCCATCATCAAAAAATCTAGAAACAATAAATGCTGGAGAGGGTGTGGAGAAAAGGGAACCCTCTTGCACTGTTGGTGGGAATGTAGATTGATACAGCCTCTATGGAGAACAGTATGGAGGTTCCTTAAAAAACTAAAAATAGAACTAGCATTTGACCCAGCAATCCCACTAGTGGGCATATCCCTTGAGAAAACCATAATTCAAAAAGAGTCATGTACCACAATGTTCACTGTAGCTCTATTTCCAATAGCCAGGACATGGAAGCAACCTAAGTGTCCATCGACAGATGAATGGATAAAGAAGATGTGGCACATATATGCAATGGAATATTACTCAGCCATAAAAAAAGGAAATTGAGTTATTTGTGGTGAGGTGGATGGACCTAGAGTCTGTCATACAGAGTGAAGTAAGTCAGAAAGAGAAAAACAAGTATCGTGTGCTAACACATATATACGGAATCTTAAAAAAAAAAAAGGTTCTGAAAACGTAGGGGCAGGACAGGAATAAAGACACAGACGTAGAGAATGGAGTTGAGGACATGGGGAGGGGGGAGGGTAAGCTGGGACGAAGTGAGAGAGTGGCATGGACATATATACACTACCAAATGTAAAATAGATAGCTAGTGGGAAGCAGCCGCATAGCACAGGGGGACCAGTTCAGTGCTTTGTGACCACCTAGAGGGGTGGGATAGGGAGGGTGGGAGGGAAACGCAAGAGGGAGAGGATATGGGGATATATGTATACGTATAGCTGATTCACTTTGTTATACAGCAGAAACTAACACAACAATGTAAAGTGATTATAATCCAATAAAGATGTTTAAAAATAAATAAATAAATAATACAGATCAAACATCTGTGATGAAAATTTAGCATCTGAATTGAAATGTAGTATAAGCATAAAATATGGACTTGATTTTAAAGATTTAGTATGAAATAAAGAAAATAAAATGTCAAAAAAAAAAGAGAATGTCTAGTTTCCTGTATGTTGTTATACCCCTCCTGTTTATATTTATATCACGTTATTCATTTTTCAGCAGATATTTTTGAGTGATGTTATGTGCCAGACACTAGACTAGGCTTTGGAGTAAGCAGTGTTATGCATAAAGGATATAGCCAACGTTCTAATGATGGATTCTAGTACAATGAAGGGTTACAGAGATGTGCTTGGAAGTGGCATAGTATAAACTCCTCCAGTCTATTTTTGTGTGTGTCTAAGGGCAGTTTAGGTAGTATTATGAACTAAATATTTGTGTCCTCTCACAATTCATTTGTTGAAGCCCTAACCCTCAGTATGATAGTATTTGGAGATGGGGCCTTTTGGAGGTGATTAGGTTTAGATGAGGCCATGAGGGTGAGATCCTCGCCATGGGATTAGTGCTCTTACTAGGAGAGACCGAGAGCTTGCTCTCTCTTTACCATCTGAGGACACAGCAAGAAGACAGCAAATTCTGCAAGCCAGGAAGAGGATCCTCACCAGAGCCTGACCATGCTGGCACCCTTATCTCAGACATCCAGCCTTCAGAACTATGGGAAATAAATGTCTGTTCTTTAATCCATCCAGTCTGTGGTATTTTGTTAAAGCAGCCCCAGCTGACTAAGACAGGTAGATCAGTTGGGGAGGGAGGAGAAAACCGTCTAGCCTCCCTTTCCCCATATTTATTGTCTCCTTTTGGTTTCGTGTGACAGAAATCCAAATCAAATGATGATGAATGGCTTCAGGCATGGTTTGACCCAACTTTAAAAAAAAATAGTTTATTAGGAGTCTGTTTCTCTTTGTTTCTTGGTTCTACTCCCTTCTTTATTAGTTTCATTTTTAGGTAGACTCTTTCCAAGTGATGGCAAATATGCCCCCAGCAGTAATAGGTTTATATTCTCTAAGCATGGAGCTAGGGAAGAAAAAATATGCTTCTTTCCCAAGAGCTTAAAGAAGTTTCAAGTCTCATAATTCTTGCCCCAGATGGTCCTGGCCTGGGCCATGTGGCTGCTGAATACTCATTCTGTCTAGGGGAATGAATATATTGCATGACCATTCCTGGGTTACTCATTAGTTCCTGAAGTTAGGAATGAGGTCATCCCCATCATATGAGCCAAAATGTGAGCAGTAGTCCCCCAAAGGAAACCTGGGTGCTCTTAACCAGAGAAGGGGCAGTCAATGCTGGGCAGAAAAAAACAAGTGACCACCCTACGTGGGTAGACAATGGATAGCAATTTAAGCAGTTATTTACTTGGTCTCTCTCTCTCTCTTTTTTTTTTTTTTTAGCCTTTTGTGTTCAACATTTACTTTACTAGATGAAATTAAGAATCTTCAGTTGGATCTATTCTTTCATTAGTTTTAAAAGGCACAAGTCAATACCATAGGTCTACTCTGAACTCTTGAGACCTTTGTTCAGTAATAGTCGTAAGAATGAATCAGTGTACAATCTAGTGATACAGTGCTGTGCATGCTACCTCCCTTCCAAGCGGGGAGGAGGGGGTTAAATGTATTTGTATTCAGACTGGCTTCATTCTGAAGTTGGGCCTTTCTTAGATTTACTATGAAGTTGGAAAGGCACACTAAACACCCACACCCACACACACACACACACACACACACACACACACACACCATTTTTGAAGCATGAGGACCTTCTCCTTTTGCCTGTTTCCAAAAGTGATTGAACTGATTTTTTCCCCTTAACTGTGACCAAGCATTTGAACTGTCAGCCAAGAGGTCCCTTTAAATTTGCAGAAAGCAATGAGTTATAGCATAGATAAACACACACTGAAGTGTTTCTAGAATTATAACCATACAGATCACTAAATCTTTCATAATTAATGTTTGTTTTTGTTTTTTTCTTTTTGCTGCTGAGTAAGCATGAGATTAAGCTTTTAACTTTATCCAGTATTGCTTAGTTGTAGGTTTCGGGTTTTTTTTCCCTAATGCCACTTAACCATTAAGCATGTGATGTTCCCTTGAGTTGGTTTGGTATTTAACTGAATTTTTCCATTGAACTACTTGAACTGCTTATATACCCATAGAACCTGTAGGCTGATTCTCATTCTTGTACGCCCCTTCCAAGGAGCACAGTGCAGTCACCATTGATTGGTGGTGATGAACACCATCTAACATCAGGGGTCTCCGAATGATAGGGCAGGACTATCTCCTAATGGTTAATTTTTTTTCTTTTGAAAAAGACGATTTTTATTATTTTCTTCGTTACAAAAATATATTTATCAAAAAAATTTAGAATATGTTATAGCTTTCCAAAGGCACCTATAATTTCATTATCTAGAGACAATCGATGTTAGCCTTTTGGTATGTTTCCTTTCAGATCTTTTTTATGTGTCTGTATACACACACACACATATTCTGTTATTGTTGTTTTTTAATGAAAATAAAATTTTGTAGTAGTGCTGTTTTAGCATTTGTTTTTTTCATTAATGACATTAAATATCTTCCATGAGATTACAGTATTCAGTGTTGTAAAGGCATTGTAATTTACTAACTATTCTCATCCAGTTTTTCACTCTTATAAACAAGGGTTCATTTAATATATTTGATTATTGCTTTGTTATAAATAACTAGGTTTCCTTGGTCAAAAAGTATGTACATTTTAAGGCTTTTGATGCTCATTGGCAAAATGTCCTATAGAAATGTGCAAATTTAAACTCTTCACAAAGCTCTGTAAGCCTGCCATTGTTTCATGCCATCATCAGTATTGCTGATTTAATAAGCAAAATTTATATCTCATTTTAACTAACACCCTTCAATTGCTTAATTAAGGTGGATATTTTTTCATGTTTGGTCATTTGATTGTATACATTTTTTGTGAAATGCTCAATTCTGCTTTCCTATTTTTTTTCTATTAGGGTTTTAATCTTCTTGTTAATTTGTAAAAGCTCTTCATATATTTAGGGTATCCATCTTTTTTCATCCTGTTTGTTATTTGATATATATTTATTTATAGATACTTTTTTTTTAAAATACAAAGGCATTTTTATGCAGTCACATCTATCTTTCCTCTGTTGGTTTGCTTTTAAGCATTTATGGAAGACATTGTGTCAGGCATTGTGGTAAGAACTTTTATCTCATTCATTCCACCCTGTGAAATGTATGAGGCAGGTATTATTATTATCACCCCCATTTTACAGTGAAGAAATTGACTCACAAATGGCATCTTGGGAACTGAATTCGTGCAGCCTGACTCAGAGCTGGCAATCTTGACCATTTATTTCATTCCTCTTTTGCTTGCTTTTGCTTTTGGTGTCATGTTTAGAAATGCCTTCCACCTCTCAAGATTATGTAAACATTCCCCTGTTTTCTTGCAGTATAATTATGGTTATATGTTTACCTATTATTTAATTAAATGTTTTATCCCATAATCTCTGGATCTCTTCGGTTCTCTCATCTGCAGACACAGAGGATAATTGCTAGTTGCTTTTTATTCATGATTCTTTGTTTTAAAGCTGCTGCCAAATTCTTTTCTTCTTTCTTCTCCTATTAATGCTAGTGTTAGTTCCACTAACATTTGCTGGGCATCTACTTTGTGCAAGAATCTCTGTTAGTCAGTGTAGGCATACAGCAATGAATGAGATAGAGTCTATCTCTCCAACGATTTGTGATGTAATGGCAAGAAAGAGAAACATACATAAAGAACTTTAAGGTAAACTGTGGTAAGTCCTATAAAAGATAGGCAAATAAAATAGTGGAAAGGGGGAGGTAGGCGTAATGAAAGAAGGACTTGTGAGGAAGTAAAATTTAAACCAGACCTTGAAGGATGGGAAAGACTCAGACTATAAAATGAGGATGATAATAGAATCATCTCATAGGTCTGTTGTAAAAATCAAATGAGTTAACCTGCAGAGTGTGTGGGACAGTGCCTGGCATGCTGTTAAGAGTTGGGTCAATGTTAAGCATTGCCTTCTTGATCACAACTTGAGCAAAATCTTGAAAAATGCTGATTCTAGAATAAGTCCTACCTGTAGATTTTTGTTTATACATTAGAGTATCCCTCTTGATTTTTTTGTTAGTAGCTACTGATTTGTATATTTTGTGATTTTCTACCTTGCTTTCAGAAGGCTATTCATGTTGCATTCAGAGGGGGGCAAATAAATTTGAAGGAAAATAAATTTAATTAATGTGGAGCCAGTTTTATTAAATTTTATGTATCATGCTTTTATTTTGAAAAAGGTTCATTTGTTACAAATTAACCTTAGACTTCTGTTTAATTAAGAGTGTCTGATGGTCTCACTCATAGATTGTAATCACAGTTAAATTTAAGTATTTTCAGTTATGTGCATGTGTGGATGCACGCACGCTTTAAATTACCCTTAGTAACTAGTAACTTAAATGAATGTATTGGAATAATTCAATTAGACAATGAATAGAGTTAAAAAACCATGTTTGATACCTTTGCTTTTGGGCAACTTGGGTGCTTGGAGGACTTTCTCAGTTGGAGGTAGGCCCCTGCCAGGGAACAGTAATCAGAAACCAGGAAGCAGGAAACTTGAAACCCAGAATGGGAACTTGGGAACAGCACTGTATAGCAGTCTGAAACCTGGGGCTAGGACTAGGTCAAATAGATGATGACTGGTAGACCTTGCTCTATCATAGCTTGAGACTAGAAGCCAGTTTCAAGCTTTGAGGGCAGGCTACAGGCACAAGATCAGTGTAGGTGGACCGAAGGCTGGGCTCAGCTGTTGATAATCTTTAACATTCATGGAACACTTGGGTGGGACACAGTGAGAAACCAGACCATCTGCCTTACTCTTGTCTTCTCTCCATCTATACTTATCAGAACTATCACTTCCTTCCCCACTAGGACCAGTTGTCATTGTACATGTGTGGAGATGGAGGGAAAAATAGAACTACCACTAGTCTAGATGATATCTTAATAAGAATAAGAAAAGGTCCTCTTTCCTCAATTCACTCCACTGCTTCTGCTGGAAATTTTTCATAATCAATACACAAATCTATGATGTCTATAATTTTAATTGTGTCCCCTAAATGTACAGTATACAGACATATCGTACAGCCCTGGGGAGTAAAACTGCATATTGGGAGAGAAGAGAGAAAAATTATAAAGACCATTTTGAAGACACTTTCACCCTTGTCTTTTATCCCACCACATAACTTCACCTACCCTCTCCTCCAGGAGAGATGCCATTGGCACTTTGGACTTTTTTGTGCAAGTCTGTCATGGGCACTGAAGGATATGTAGTGCCCCTGGCCCCCCTTTCCACCTTCACACTAAAGCCTGTAGTGCTCCTCAGGTATTCCGTCAATCCCCCTCACCCCCCTGCTCACATTTCTAGATGCCCCCGAGAAAGACAGTATCATTCAGGTTGAGAACCTCTACTCTGGTTTCACAGTACTAATCCTTCATTCTGAAAGATTTCGAGGGTGCCATGCATAAAGGCTCTTCCTTCATGTCACTTCCTCTGTGAATATTTCTGGTCTTCTCTCTGGATAGAATCAATCCCTCCTCTGTGCCCCGCATGGCACCTTCTGTTAACAGCTGTTAGGGCAAATACCACACTGCTTGTGCTTGGGTTTGAGGGCCTGTCTCTGTCCAACCCGCCCCTACCCTGCCTCCCTCATTAGACTTTGAACTGTTTAAGGTCGCGGATAATGTTGTCTTCCTGGGATCCACAGAGTCCAGCACAGTCCCTGCATCTTCCTGGGAGGTTTTTCTCTCCCTTCTCTAGTAGGTCAGCTAAAATTTTAATTTGTGAAAGCACTTTGCATAATAAAGAGCTACTTGAAATCAAACAAATAAGGATATCGTGTATTATAATTCGAAGTATATTGAAAATTGGAAATTGCTTCTGTAATCTATCTAAAATACTAGTTTCCTGTTCAGACCAATATTTTTAAGGGTATCAGTCTGTTGGTTTGCTAGTGCAAAATATTATTCTAGGTCAAAATTGCCATGGTTCTACTACTTAAGGGAGTAAGATAAGATGTCTTGTGATATGGTTCTTATATACATTCTTGTCTTGAACTTAGTATTGCAAAGGATTATTTCCAGAGAATTCATTACTATCCATACGTCCCTTTGTATTGTGAGTCCCACTGAGTCAGCCCCTGTGGCCTGAAGTAATAGACTCTGTAATGTGTAAGAGTTGATTAGCAATTGATAATGTTCACTGGCTTCTGTTTGGGGAGGCCATTTTTGTATTTCATTTAATTTGTTTTAAAAGTTTTTTTTCCCCTGAGCAAGAGATGAGTCAAAATCATCACAATAAAACAACCTACAAAGAGAATGCTTGCTCATCAGGACAGCTAATCTCTTGTAACTGCTAGAAAGACTGTTTCATGGGAGGCCTGGGTATATTAGAGCAAGTAAAAAGTTTCCAAGCTTCTGCAAGGACTCATGATAACAAATGAAGTTTGTTCTTTCTGCTTAACACTATTGCCATTTGACATGAAGCAAATAATAAGTACAAAAATGAGGTGTTGATGAGTTGAGTTCCTTGTTGCCAAATATTTGCTTCGGGGCAGTGCACCAACCATCTGGAAAGGCCTTTGGACTCACAAGGCAGATAATGGTTCAGTTCATTAGGATGCATATTAGGCTGCTATAATAAATAGACTCTAAAATACAGTAGACAGAAGCAAGATAGAAATATCACTCTCTCTTATGTAAGAATCTCCATCAGTGGTCTATGACTAATAAGGCAGCTTCTTGGTGCTGAGGGCCCAGGCATCCTCAGTTTGGTTGTTTTTGCTGTATATACTTCCATTTTATGATCCCAAATAGCTGCTCTAACTTTCACAAGCATTTCCTTATCCCACAGATTAAAAAAATAGGGACAGAAAGGTAGTGGTGGGTACAGCATGTTCCCTTTAAGATCATGACCCAGAAGTTACACCTATCACCACAGCTCACCATCCCACTGGTCACCCCTTAGTTACATGGCCATACCTAGTTGCAAGGGAGGCTGGAAAATGTAGTCTTTTTCTGGGTGGCCATGTGCCAAGCTAAAGGGGTGGTTTTATTACTACGTGAAGTAAGAACATAGAATACTGGGGCATAGGAAACAAGCTCTACTAAAATGGCTATTACTATTAGTTACAGCACTGAAGTCAGTGAAATGAATTACTTATTTCTATGGGACATTTCTTTGGAGTAGATTACATTTTCTAGTTAATTTAGTAATCTTTGAAAGGCATTTGTTATATCAGAAAATGCTGATGGAATTGGCTTCGTCATTGTCCTTGCTTGGATTAACTGTTGTACTTGCTCGGATTAACTGTTCTGTGTGTCAGTGTCATGCAGTTATGAAGCCAAGAGCAGACAGCCTATTGTTCTCTCAGGCCACCTGTGGATGTAGAAATGGAATGTAGCTCCATCATCCAAATAGCCAAAATGTAAGGGAGATGGAAGTTTTCATAAGAGCCCCAGAGTTTGGGTATGTTCTTATTATAATCCTGTTAAATGGTAATTTTCATTTCTTAGGATTTTTTCCCTTGATTTATGTTGACTTCCAAAAAAATTCCTTAATCCTCTTTCCCCTCTCCTAGTCTACTCTCTGACCATCTTTCCTCCAGATTTTTCATGGTCTTTACTTCCTCCAGGAAACTTTACCTGATTTCCCAGTTCTGGATTGGGTGCCTCAAATGTACTATACCATAACATCAGGAATTCTATTCACTAGCTTCAGACCAACCCTCTGTATTGTAATTGGCTGTTCATATGTCACTCCCCCCACTAGACAATGAGCTGTGTAAGGGGGCATGTCCCTTCTCTCTAGCATCTAGTGCCTGGATACACATTTGTTAAATAAATGTAAGAATGAATGGATGAAGAGAAGGGAGAAGAGGGGGATAAAGCTAATGGAAAGGGAAGATGAAGTAGAGGAGGGGGAAGCACATTTGATTTCATTTATGTCGACATGTTTGATAAGTGCTTCTATCTGACCCACCTGGCTGGCAGCCTGCTCACGGAAGAGTCAGGACAGTGGTCTAGAAGGCTTGTCCTCAGATGCCCGCTTGCTGAGCCTGGCAGTTGCTCCTTTTTCCCTATTCGGGTCCTTCCTCTAGGCTTATGGGAGTAGAGGCGATTTCGGTGTGGTGGAAGTGAGAGCATTTGTGTGTTGGCTCAGTGATCTGCTGGCCAAGATAATAGTCCCATTTCCTCCCCAAGGTATCGCATTGGTTTACTCCCAAAAAGCCCCAAGGAGAGCTTGAAGGAGTGTTTGAACAATGTATTTCAACTATGTACTATATTCCATCAATTCACAAAAATGAATCTCCTTTCGGTGTTATCTGTATTTTCAGATACAGATTATCTGTATCTGTATTTAAAAGTCTATCTAATATTTTTCAGCTTAGCAAAGTGTATTCTACTTATGCGTTAAGTTGCAGACTTTCGGAAGAAGTTTTTGGAGATAGGCATGTTTTTAGTTTGTGTTATTTAATTTAAATCTAAATATTCAATGATACATTTTTATTATGGTGCATTCCATTATTATCTTCAACATTGAGAGGTCTTTCCCAATTTAATGTACCTGTTCTGTAAAATAAAGTGAAGAAATATCATTTGAATAGATAGAAATAATTGAAAATGGGCTATTATGTGGAAGGTAGAGAGATATAAAGAATGGAATTGGCAACAAACCATCACTCTGGTTATGATTTCACAGCCTTGGTGATGGATTCTTTTTTTTTTTTTTTAATAAATTTATTTATTTATTTTTATTTTTGGCTACGTTGGGTCTTTGTTGCTACTCAGGGGCTTTCTCTAGTTGTGGCGAGCAGGGTCTACTCTTCATTGCGGTGCGCGGGCTTCTCATTGCAGTGTCTTCACTTGTTGCAGAGCACGGGCTCTAGGCGCGTGGGCTTCAGTAGTTGTGGCACGCGGGCTCAGCAGTTGTGGCTTGCGGGCTCCAGAGTGCAGGCTCAGTAGTGGAGGTGCACGGGCTTTGTTGCTCCGTGGCATGTGGGATCTTCCCAGACCAGGGCTTGAACCCGTGTCTCCGACCTTTGCAGGAGGATTCTTAACCACTGCGCCACCAGGGAAGCCCTGGTGATGGGTTCTTAATGAATTATTAAGGAAGCCAGGAACTTGGAGGTGTAAAGATTCCATAAGTATCATGAGATTGTAAAGCTGGAACCAGGAACCTTTGAAATTCACTTGTGCAGTGCTCTAGTTTTAATAGATGAGGACGGTGCCTAAGTGGCATATCCGAAGTCACTGGAAGGGACAGTTGTTTTACGTGATAGAAACGTGCTTTTCAATTTCTAAAACTGTCATGGCCTGTAGTCTGATAAAATATTCCATGGAGGCAAATTTAAAGATATCACAGTGTTTCTAAATTAGTCATTGCTCTTTTTTCACTGTCTTTTTTTTTTTCCTCTTGAAAAAAAAAAAAAGACAAGGCATAAATAAACTAACTGCAAATATAAATATGATTCATGTAATATTTCACTTAACTCAGGAGTTAATTTTGGTCTACAATAAATGCTAAAGAAAATGGAAAGATTTCAGAAAAACATGATTATCATATGAACTCAATGAATTACTTGCAGATTAAACCAGTTATTTAGTCTCACGCCATTTGCAAATGAAATTTTAAATTTAGTTGGATTTTGGGGCATTTATATTTGGATAATTTGGAAAATACTACAGTTTTTGTCTCAAGTGAATTGTACATCCTATTTCCTAGTCTCCAAAAACAGGAAATTCAAACGAAGCTACAATATATCAGCTTACATGGCTTTGTTTTAAGAAATAAATTTTATTTCTCTACTAATAGTATTTGCTTTTTACTTGGTAGAAAAATTATTAACTCTAAAAGTGATTTGAAGTTTTTGCTATTTGTTAGGTACCTTATGCATTCCTGAATTTCAATTCAAATTCCTGTGGAATTCTATGGGGATGGGTAGATATATGCAGCCATTGTTGGGGAAAAAAGTTTGGTGTGCAGTCAGCAGAATCTGAAACCCCAAAGTAAACTGAAATTGGAGCTGAGTCAGACTTTCTCTAGACAGTGTGGTACAATGGTCTGTCACAAACATGCAAAACGGCCATCTGTGCTGCACAGTACAGGCAGCAACATTTGTGTGGATGATATGAATCTTTATTATAAGCAAAAACATTCCATGCCAACTGTACTGAATAAAAGGCATTTCTCTTGACTGAGAACAAGAGTGAGATGTAGGGTACAGGGACTAACTGTTTCATATTAGCAGATGTTTTTCACTTTGTGGTGAATTTATTGTTGCCTTCTCCCGCCCCAAGACTCTAAAAAAATGAGGAAATAAGCCAATTTCAGATTTCATTACTGAGTCTCGGTTTATTCTTCCTAGCGGCTAATTTAATCGCTTAATTGGTATAGAGATGAAGAATAAGTTGATTTCTTCAAGCAGTGTTTTCTGAGAAGTTTAGGGTGTGATTGGCAATAGAATAGGAGCTAACTGCACAAAGATGACTAGTACTCAGGACTTCGACAATATTATTTATCCTTCTATATCCAGTCTCTATTGCTGCTATTGAGACATCTGTAGTCACTGTAATGTCAATTCCTTTAAGTGTAATCCATTTTTCTTTGATTTCTTTTCAGATTTGTGTTTGTGTGTGTCTGTTTATATTGTTATTATTATTATTTTACAATTTCATTATACTGTTACAGTGTCTAATTGTGGATTTCTTTCCATTTGCCCTGCTTGGTATACATTGTATTTCTTGTGTCTGTGGATTTATGCTTTTCTTCAATTCTAAAAAATTCTCATGTATTATATCTGCTAGTATTATGTCTCTTCTCTATTTTTTTCACTCTGGGACTCCAATTAGACCTGTTTTAGACCTTCTTATTTAATCATCTTTTCATATTTTTGTCTTTTGTTTCTTTGCCATATTTATGGTATTATCTTCAGATTTATCTTCTATTTCATTATTTTTCTCTTCAGTATTTGGAGGCAACATTTGAATTTGAATTTCAAATACTATGTTTTTCTCTTTTAAAAACTCTGCTTTATTCTTTTTTTTAAAAAATAACTTCAGGTTATTTTTGATAGTCTATTATTCCCACCTTTAAAAAAAATTTCGCCTTTTACTTGTTTGAACATTTTGTATATAATCAGTTTATATTCTTTAGTTGATAATTTCAGTCCTGAAGTCACTGGGTCTGAATCTGCTTAATGGTATGTCTGCTGACTCATCCATGGCTTGCTTCCTTGTGTGTTTTATACTTTTTGGTTGTGAGCTCATTTCTGGTAGAATAACATTTGGTAATTCTGCAGGCCTGAATGAGGAGTGTGTTCCTTCAGAGATGATTTGGTTAGGCTTCTCCCTTGGAGCTAAGGGTCTCTAGGGACACTACCAATATGCCACGACTGCTGTAGTCCACTTCAGTGTCCTGAATTAACGTAGCAAATACAGATTCAGCTCTCTCACCTTGAAGGGTGCTCAAGGCCAAATTTCTGGATTCCTATGCAAAAGCCACTAGTTTCCCCAAGGCAACACCAGCTTTCTGTTGGCTCATTATCCAAAGTCTGGTTTTAGCTCACTGGTTGCCAGCTCACTGTGTTTTAATTTGTTTGCCTGAACAGATTTTCTTTACTTTCTTACAAGCCAGCAATGAATTAAAAAGTAAGTTTATTATCATTTATAAATGATTGTATTGTGTGTGTGCATTATTTTAGCAAGAGAGCTTATCATAGTATCTAGCACAGTAATACTCTAGAACGCTGTGGTCCCCCTTTACTCATAAATAGCCCACCAATAATCTGTGCTGTTAAGAAAATAAAACATATGACATTATTAATCTTGAGAATTTTAAATAATGAAGTGCTTTCTTGGGGTAAACATTTCAAGTTACAGAGATTAGTCCCATATGAAGAAAAAACTCTTCCTTTCTCCTCCTGGTTTTGATGGACAGTTTAATTAATGCAAAATCTTAGCATCTGGCACTGTCTTTATCCTAGGTTACCAGGTAATTTTTACAAGATTTTTCAACAAAATTAAAACCCAAATCAAGTGTCTTGGTTCACTTGCCAGATTACAAGTAGCATCTGGAAATGCCTAGGAGCAACTGGCCAGTTGGATATCTTGAAATGTGACACTGTTTTAGGGTTGGAATTTTTTGACCTGTTATTTATACTTTGGCCATTATCAGTGTTGCTGCAAAATATTCAGTTGATTCTTCATAAGTTAGTTTTGCTTCCCCTGTCATTGTTCAAGTCCAGCTGGATCAGTTACTAGGAGATGGTAACCTACAAATAAATGAAACATGTGCCTTGGACATGGTAGCCAAATGGGAAAGTCATTGTCACAAATAATTATAGTACAGTGGGCTAAGTTCTAGAAGAGGATACAAAATATTATGGGGATGCCTAGGAGGGAACATCAATATCTGTGATGCTGAAGATCTCACCAGTCTGAGAAGACTTCTCAGAGGAGGGGGACATATAAATTGCATATTATAGACGTAGGAATTACCAGGTAGAGAAGGAGGATGAGGAATTCTAAGCAAAGGGATTATTATTAGATGGAGCAGGTTAGAAAGGTTTTCCAGAGGAAGAGCTGATTAATAGTATAACACATTCATTTTTTTATAAGGGGTAAAAGCCATGAAGTTAGTGTTTTACAGAATCACAACTCTTCTATTATATTTCTTCCATTCACCCCCACATACCCCTTTTCCCAAATACCACTAAATGTTTAATCTTATTATGTGGACCTAGATTACAAAGAATCCAGTATGTGGAGAGTCTTTCTTTGTCAGCATCTTCGATATTACAGCAACTTCTGATCCTCAGGATATGATCTTTGGTCCTTCTAGTACCTTCAAGCAAAGTCTTGATTGCTGGCTGCCTTGGTGGTGAATGGGCTCCACCTTGCTTCCTGTGTTCACATATCACCATTTGTGTGAGGAGTAGGGAAAGCACTTTATTTGACTTCAGGTTGCCATAATCCTTTTTCCTCATTTTCAGAAACGTTGCCTTTTTTAAGCTAGGGAATTACCTTATACTTGTCTCAATTTTTTTTCTTGTAAGTTCAAATCTTCTTTCTGTTATGTCTTCCAACCTTCGTATCTCTCTGTGGACCTTTTCATACAATAGACATATTTCACAAGCATGAAGGAAAAATATATTAGGCATTACCAATGCAGAATTAATGTTTTCTATTCTTCTAGCAGCTAGTTTGCTTCACAGATTTTTTTTCTTTTTGCCACTAAGGCAAAGAAAGGACATTGGCATATTGACCAATGATATCCATGACCTCTAAGGCCTCATTCTGTTTTTACTTTCTATGAAAAGTACATTTGATACACCCCTGTTCATAACAGCGTTATTCACAATATCCAAAATGTGGAAACAACCCAAATGTCTATTGATAGATAGATTAAAAAATGTATATACACACAATGGAATATTATTCAGCTTCAAAAAGGAAGGAAATTCCGACACATGCTACAACATGGATGAACATTGAAGACGTTATGTTAACTGAAGTAAGCCAGACACAAAAAGATACATATTTTAAGATTTTACTTAAATGAGATATATAGAGTAGTCAAATTCATAGACAGAAAGTAGGGTTGTGGTTTCTGGGGCCTGGGGGAGGGGGCTTTGGGGAGTTAGTTTTTAACGGGCATAGAGTTTCACTTTGGGAAGATGAAACATTTCTGGAGATGGATGGTGGTGATGGTTGCACAATAAGGTGAGTGTACTTAACGCCACTGAACTGTACACTTAAAAATGGCAAATTTTGTGCTATGTGTTTTGTTTGTTTGTTTGTTTTTACCACCACAACAAAAAAAGTGCACCTGAGGAAAGATGACTTAGAAAAAACTGTATTGTGCCTAGGGTCATTATTTCAGAGACTTTATTTATTCAGTCATCCATTCATTCAACAAATATTGAGTTCCTACTACGTATCATACACATTTTAGACACTAGGGATATAGCAATGAGCAAAACAGACAACAATCCTAGCCTCACTGAGCATTTTAGTAAGGTGAGACAGACAGTAAACAAATAAACAAAATATGTAGGAAATAGACGGTGAAAATTCTATGGAGAAATATAAAGCAGAGAAGGGAGATGGAGTAAATCGGGATTAGGTGAGGACTGTTGTAATTTGTCAGGTTATTCCCTGAGAAGTGGCACTTAAGTAAGACCTGAGGAGGTGAGGGGGCAGCCACACAGATGTCTGAGGGGAAGGGCTCCAGGAAGAGAGAGTAGCAAGGGTAAAGGCCTGGAGACTGACTGATAGTAATAATAATAGATTTCACTTGCTAAGCACTGGCTTTATATACTGTATTATTTTTATCTTCCCCCCCCCCCCAGTTTTATTGAGATATAATTGACATACAGCACTGTGTAAGTTTAAGGTGTACAGCCTAATGATGAATTAACATATATTGTGAAATGATTACCGTACTCAGTTTAATTAACATCTGTCATCTCATATATATATATATATATATGCTATATTATTAATCTCCAGAATAATTCTGCGAGCAGCTCTTCTTTTCTGGATGTGGCTATTGAAGCTCTTCGAAGTCGCCATAGCTTGTCCAAGGTCACTTAGCCTGTTGCAAAGCAGGGATTTGTAGCTATGTCTGTCTGACGAAACGTCTCTGTTCTTCTGCTTTTCCATGTGGCCTTCTATGGCACAAGGGTAACAATATTAATTGGGTATCCCAAAGAATCAGTTGCTCAGCATTTAAAAGCATTCCCTTAGAATGTCATGGGAGCCCTTTTAAATGATATGGTTTGTGATCAGGGTAATAAAAATCACATAAACAGACTGCTGGTTTCTAGTTTCACAACTTGGATATTTCCACTCCAGCCTAACAAACAAGAAGCTAAACAGAATAAAAAATCAACAACCCTCCTTAGATTACAAGAGAGGGGAGGGCAAACTTCTGCCCTTGAGATTGGAGAGACAGGGAGCTGCAGCTCCTCAGAGCAGAGACTCACAAGTGGAAACTGCCACAGGGACCAGTGCTGGGTAGGGAAACGGGAACTGTAATTGATGAATTGCTGGAGGCTCAATGTGAAGAGCTAACTCAGAGAGTTGAAAACTCCAGGGAAATCCAGTCATAGGACAGCCCCTACAGTGTTAGGATATTTACCTCCAGGAACTTGACCATACTTATACAATAAATATAAGAGAAAAATTCCCCTTGGGCTTTCGAAAGGGAAAAGGAACCATTTTAAAGTATGCCAGAGCACTCTGTGCTTCTCAACAAGGCCTACCCTCAGGGGAAAGTAGTTAAACAGAGCCTAACCTGCTGGGGTATTATCAGAGCCTAACTGACCTAGGAAAGGGAAATACCCAAGTCCAGCTCACTCCAGCCATCCTGTTCCACCTAAGGGAGGAGAAAAAGACTGAGAAACACTTCTGAAGTTCACAGTCCAGAGGCATTTGCTTATTAAAACTCTGAGATCTCATTATAGGACAACAGAATTCTTCTCCAAACCCTACACCTCACTACCACATTACTAAAGGTCTGTTTATAGCACTTCCTTTTACCTGGTGCATCATATCCAGCTATCACAAAAAATTACAAGGGTTACCAAAAGGTAAAAAACACAATTTGAAGAGACAGAGTAACAGCAGAACTAGATATGGCAGGGATGTTGGAATTATCAGATTGGGACCTTCAAACAACTATGGTTAATATGCTAAGGGCTGCAATGGATAAAGTAGACAGAATGCAAGAACAGGTGGGCAATGTAAGCAGAGGGATGGAAATCCAAGGAGAGAATCAAAAAGAAACACTAGAGATAAAAAACACTGCAACAGAAATGAAGAATGCCTTTGATGTTCTTATTAGTAAACTGGATATGGCTGAGGAAAGAATCTCTGAGCTAGTGAATATATCAATAGAATCCTCAGAAACTGAAAAGCAAAGAGGAAAAAGAATAAAACAAAAACAGAACAGAATATCCAAGGATTGTGGGACAGCTACAAAATGTGTAACATAAAGTGTAATGGGAATATCAGAAGGAGAAGAAAGGAACAGAAGAAATATTTGAATCAATAATGACTGATAATTTCCCCAAATTAATGTCAGACACACAGTCACAGATCTAGGAAGCTCAGAGAACACCAAGCATATCTGATAAATGCCAAAAATTAACACCTAGGTGTATTATTTTCAAATTACAGAAAAATCAAAGATAAAGAGAAAAATTCTGGAAGAAGCCAGAGAGATGTCTTATCTTATGTATAGAAAATATCTAAATATCTTATTTATAGAAAAACAAGTATAAGAATTACATCCAGCTTCTTCTCAGAAACTATGCAAGCAAGAAGAGAATGGAGTGAAATATTTAAAGTGTTGAAAGAAAAAACTCACCAACCTGGAATTCTGTATCCTGAAAAATAATCCTTCAAAAGTGAAGGGGAAATAAAGACTTTTTCAGACAAACAAAAGGGAATTTGTTACCAGTAGACCTGCCTTGCAAGAAATGATAAAAGAAGTTCTTTAGAGAGGGGGAAAATAGTATAGGTCAGAAACTAAGATCTTCGTAAAGAAAAGAAGAACATCAAAGAAGAAATGTCAAGGTAAAATAAAAACTTTATATTTTTCTTATTCTTAATTGATCTAATAGAGAACAGTTTGTTCAAGACAATAATAGCAACATTATAATACATTTGTATGCTTATCTATATATCATATTTATGCTTATGATATATATATGTATACTTACATATATGTGAAATGAATGACAGCAATGATACAAGGAATGGGAGAAAAAGGAATTAGGATTATTTTATTATTATAAGGGACTCACACTACCTGTGAAGTTTCATAATGTTATTTGAAAGTAGACCTGGAACAGTTGCAAGTGTATATCGCAAACTCTAGGGCCACCGCTTAAAAAAAAAAGGCCATGAAACTGGTATGTTAGGAAAGAAGAGAAAATTGAATCATAAAAAATGTTCCATTAAAAGCACAAAAGCAAAAAGAGATTGGAAGACAAAAATAAGAACAAAGATAAAAGGCAACAAAGAGAAAACAGTTATGAATATGGTAGATACTAATCCAACTATATCAATAATCACTTTCAATGTCAATGGTCTAAATGTACCAATTAAAAGAGATTAACAGAGTGGATCAAAAAAAATATGACCCAACTATATGTTGTTTATAAGAAACCCACTTTAAAGACCCAGATAGATTAAAAGTAAATGGATAGGACTTCCCTCGTGGCACAGTGGGACATGGGTTCGATCCCTGGTCCGGGAAGATCCCACATGCCGCAGAGCAAGTAAGCCCATGCACCACAGCTACTGAGCCTGCGCTGTGGAGCCCACGAGCCACAACTACTGAGGCCACGTGCCGCAACTACCGAAGTCTGCACGCTCTAGGGCCCGTGTGCTGCAACTGCTGAGCCCACATGCTGCAACTACTGAAGCCCATGTGCCTAGACCCCATGCTTCACAACCAGAGAAGCCACCGCAATGAGGAGCCTGCGCACCACAACGAAGAGTAGCCCCCGCTCACCGCAACTAGAGAAAGCCTGCATGCATCCACGAACACCCAACACAGCCAAAAAAAAAAAAAAAAGTAAATGGATAGAGAAAAATATATTATGCTAACACTAATCAAAAGAAAGTAGGGGTAGCTGTATTAATTTCAGACAGATCAGAGTTCAGAGCTAGGAAAGTTATCAGGGATAAAAGCCATTATATAATAATAAAGGGGTCAATTCTCCAAGAAAACATAATAATTCTTAATGTGTATACCTAGAAACAGAGCATTAAACTACATGAGGCAAAAACTGCAAGGAGAAATTGATGAATTTCTATCATAGTTGGAGACTTCAACACCATTCTCTCAGAAATGGACAGATCCATCAGACAGGAAGTCAGGAAGGACATAGTTGAACTCTACAATACCATCAGTCAACTGCATATAGTGGACGTGTGTAGACTACTTCATCCAGCAATAGCAGAATACAGATTTTTCTCAGGCTTACATGGAAAATTCACACATGTGAATATTGGACCACAACTGGGTCATAAAACAAATCTCAACTAATTTAAAAGAATAGAGATAACATAATATCTGCTCTCAAACCACAATGGAATGAAAGTAGAAATTAATAACAGAAAGATAACTGGAAAATTCCAAAATACATGGAGAGTAAACAAACTTCTAAATAACACATGGTTTAAGAAGAAATCTCAGGAGAAATTTTAAACTATTTTGAAGTGACTAAAAATGAAAACAACTTATCAAAATTTGTAGGATGCAGCAAAAACAGTGCTTAAAGGAAATTTACAGCATTGATGGCTTATATTAGAAAAGAAGGAAGATCTAAAATGAATAATCTAAGTTTCTATCTTAGGAAACTAGAAAAAGAAGAGCAAATTAAACCCAAGTAAGCAGAAGAAAAGAAATAGGAATTAAAGCAGATATCAGTGAAACTGAAAATAGGAAATCAGTAGAGAAAATCAGTAAAATCAAAAGCTGATTCTTTGAAAAGATCAATAAAATTGACAAGGTGCTAGCCAGGCTAACTAAGAAAAAAAAAGAGGACACAAATTACTAATATCAGAAATGAAAGACTGGGGACATCACTACAAATCCCATGGAAATTAAAAAGATAACAAAAGAATGCTATGAACAATTCTTTGCCTACAAATTTGATAACTTAGGTGAAATGGCCCAATTCCTTGAAAGACACAATCTGCCAAAATTCACACAAGAAGAAATAGATGATCTGAATAGTCCTACTGTTAAAAGAAATTGAATCAGTAATAACCTTTCAAAACAGAAAACACCATGCCCAGATTAGTTCACTGGTGAATTCTACCAAATATTTAAGGAAGAAATTATACCAATTCTTTACAATTTCTTTTAGAGGATAGAAGTGGAGGGAATACTTCTAGCTCATTCTATGGGGCTAGCATTACTGTAATACCAAAACCACACAAAAACATTATAAGAAAACTGAAACCAATGTCTCTCATGAACAGAGATGCAAAACTCCTCAACAAAATATTAACAAATCAAATCCAAAAGAGTATTAAATGAATTATATACCATGACCAAGTGGAATTTATCCCAGGTGTGCAAGACTGCTTCAACATTCAAAAATCAATTAATGTAATCCCTCATGTCAACAGACTAAAAAAAGCATAAACATTATATGATCACATCAGTAGACGCAGAAAAAGCATTTGACAAAATCCAACACCCATTCATGATTTAAAAAAAAAAAAAAATCTCCCAGTAAAACTCCCAGTAGGAATAGAAGGGAACTATCTATGAAAAAACTTCGGAAGCTTTTCCACTAATGTTGAGAAACTCTAAGCTTTCCCACTAAGATCAGGTACAAGGCAAGGATGTCACCTCGCTACTCCTTTCAACATTGTACTGAAAGTCCTTGCTAAAACAATAAGGGAAGAAAAGGAAATGAAAAGTATTCAGATTGAGAAAGAAGACATAAAACTGTCTTTACAGATGACATGATCACCTATATAGAAAATCAGAAAGAATAGACAAAAAAACTACTGCAACTAATAAGTGACTATAGCAAGGTTGCAGGATAGAAGGTTAATATCAATAGTCAGTTGCCTTCCTACATTGCAAAGATGAAAAGTGGAGTTTGAAATTAAAAACACAATACTATTTATGTTAACACACCCCCAAAATCAAATATTTAGGTATATAAATCTAACAAAATATATACAAAATCTATATAAGGAAAACTACAAAACTCTGATGAAGGAACTCAAAGAACCAAATAAATGGAGAGATAGTCCTTGTTCATAGATAAGAAGACTCAGTATTGTCAAGATGTCAGTTTTCCCAAATTGATCTATAGATTCAATGCAATTGGATGAAAATCCCAGGAAGTTATTTTATGGATATCAACAAACTAATTCTAAAGTCTATATGGAGAAGCAGAAGACCCAGAATAGCCAACACAATATTGAAGGAGAGAAATGAAGTTGGAGGACTGATGCTACCTGACTTCAAGTATTACTATAAAGCTCCATTAATCAAGACAGTGTGGTATTGGTAAAAGAATAGACAAATAGATCAATGGAACAGAATAGAGAGCCCAGAAAATAGACCCCCATAAATATAGTTAAGTGATCTTTGATAAAGGAGCAATAGCAATGCAATGGAGCAATGGAGTCTCTTCAAAAAATGGTGCTGGAAAAAAAAAAATTGCTGGAACAATTGGACATCCACAAACAAAAAATGAATCTAGACAGAGACTTTATACCTCCACAAGAATTAACACAAAATAGATCATAGGTCTAAATGTAAACTGCAAAATGATAAAACTCCTAGAAGATAAAATGGGAGAAAACCTAGATGACCTTGGGTTTGGTGATGCTTTTTTAGCTACAATATCAAAGACACAATCCATGGAAGAAATAATTGATAAGCTGGATTTCATTAAAATATAAAAACATCTGTTCTGTAAAGACGGTATCAAGAGAATTAGAAGACAAGCCACTGGGAGAAAATATTTGCAAAGGATGCATCTGATAAAAGACTGTTATCCAAAATACACAAAGAACTCTTAAAATTCAACAATATAAAAACAAACAACACAATTAAAAAATGGGCCAAATACCTTAACAGGCACCTCACCAAAGAAGATATACAGATGGTTAATAAGCATATGAAAAGATATTCTACATCATATGTCATCAGGGACAACAATGAGATAGCAGTACACACCTATTAGAATGGCCAGAATCTGGGACACTGACAACACCAAATGCTGACAATCATGTGGAGCAACAAGAATTCTCATTAACTGCTGCTGGGAATGCAAAATAGTACAGCTACTTTGGAAGACTGTTTAGCAGCTTCTTATAAAACTAAAACTACTCTTAGCATACCATCCAGCAATGACACTCCTAGGTATTTACCCAGAGGAGTTGAAAACTTAGGTCCATAGAAAAACCTGCACATGGATGTTTATTAAAAACTGCCAAAATTTGGAAGCAACCAAGATGTCCTTCAGTAGGTGAATGGATAAATAAGCTGTGGTACATCCAGACAGTGGAGTATTATTCCATGCTAAAAATAATGAAAAGACATGGAGAAATTTAAATGCCTATCACTATGTGAAAGGAGCCAGTCCAAAAAGGTTGCATACCATATGATTCCAATTATATGACATTGCGGGAAAGGCAAAACTATGGAGACAATAAAAAGATCAGTGGTTGCCAGGGGTTAGGAGCAGAGGGAGCAATGAATAGGCAGAGCACAGAGGATTTTTAGGGCAGTGAAAATACTCTGGATGATTCTACAGTGATGGATATATGACATTACATGTTTATCCAAGCCCATAGAGTGTACAACACCTAGAGTGAACCCTAAGGTAAACTATGAACTTTGGGCTATTATGATGTGTCAATGTAGGTTCATTCTTGGTTTAAAAAAAACGTACCACTTTGGTAAGTGGTGTTGAAAATGAGGGAAGCTATACATGTGTCAGGGCTGGGGGTATATGGGAAATCTCTGTACCTTCCTTTCAGTTTTGTTGTAAACCTAAAACAGCTCTAAAAAATTAAGTCTTTTTAAAAAAATCACATGAACATGCTTTACATTTTATTGTTAAAATAGGCTCATTTCATTTGAGGATGAATTTATATCCTAAAATCATAATTGTCACTATTGCTACTATTTCCTGACTACTAGCCCTGGACCATGACTGCAATCCAGAATGCTCACCAGCTTCCAAATCCCTGACTCTGCATTAGTAATGGTCTTTTGTATTAGTTTTCCTACTGCTGCTATAGCAAATGAGCACACAGTTAGTGGCTTAAAACAGCACAAATTGGGAACATATGTTTATGTATAACTGATTCACTTTGTTATAAAGCAGAAACTAACCATTGTAAAGCAATTATACTCCAATAAAGATGTTTAAAAAAAAAAAGCAGCACAAATTTATTATCTTACGGTTCTGGAGGTCAGAAGTTGAAATGGGTATTGCAGAGCTAAAATCAAGCTGTTGACAGAACTGTGTTCTTTCTGAAGATGCCAGGAAAGAAGACATTTCCCTGCCTTTTCCAGCTTCTAGAGGCTGCCTGCATTCCTTGGCTCATGGCCCCTTTCTGCATCTTCAAAATACATTACTCCTATCTATGCTTCTGTTGTCACATATTGTCTTCGCTAACTTTGACCCTTTTGCCTTCTTATAAGAACCCTTGTGATTACATTGGGCCTATATGAATAATCCAGGATAATCTCCCCATCTCAAGATCCTTTTGCCAAGTAAGGTAACATAGTCATAGGTTCTGGGAATCAGGACCTGGGCATCTTTGGGAGTCCATCATTCTGTGGTCTAATAGTCTTGTGTGCTTGATTTTCTACTCTGGGCAATTTACTCCATCGCTAAACCTTAGCTTCCTTGCCAGTAAAATAAAGATAATAAGATCTCACTTTTAGGGATTAAAATTAAATGTGAAGATATATATTATATCTAACTCAATAAATGTTGAATACCTGGTGCTAGTTTTGAACTTCGAGGTTTGGTGAAAGTAGTAGACTCTAGAGCAGCACTGTCCAGTAGAAATATAATGTGAGCTACGATGTCAGCCACATATGTAATTTCAAATTTGTAATAGCTACGTTAAAAGATAAAAGGAAAGAGGTGAAATGATGTTAACAATATACTTTATTTAACCAAATATATCCAAAATATTATCATCTCAATAAGATAAAATAAATTATTAATGAGATATGTTACTTTTTGTACTAAATCTTCAAAATATAGTATACATTTTACATTTACAATTCAGGTCAATTTGGACTAGCCACATTTTAAACATTCACCAGCTACATGTGGTTAACAGCTACTATATTGGATAGTGCAGGTCCAAAATAATCACTGTTACTTCCTTGGGTAACATGTACTTCATAGCAGTTGTCTAACATTGAGTTTTCTACTCAGATTGTTCACAGATCTGACTCTTGAACTGAATGGTGGTGACCAGCGTGGCCAGAACAGACTGAAGGAAGGGGGTGGGAAGAGGAGTGGTACTAGGTAAAGGTGGGGAGGGAGGCAAGCCTGATCCTGGAGGGCCTTACACGTCAGTGCAAGGAGTGTAGACTTCGTTGCACTCCAAAGCTCCCCGGGACTAAAATGCCATCAGTCTTAAAGTAACAATTAGATCCTTTTTTTCATCACACTGGTTAATGTTTATTTTTCATTGATTACAGAAGCACAGACAGAGATTTCCCCTTTCCTCAAGGACTTTCTCCTCCAAAAATTTTAAAAATATACACTTGTGGCCACATCTTTCTCTCTCCCTCTCTCTAACACTTATCAAGTGTTAGATATGTACTTAGGCAATATCAAGTACTTATAAGTACTTAGGCAATATCAAGACCCTCTATTGCCTAATTCATCTTTGCGGCCTCTCTAATTATCTTTGTCTTGTTTTCCTAGGAAACAGAGTCTGAGGCAAAAGTTATAGGAAAATGCTTTAAAAGGGGAAGAAGGTGGAATTGCAGAGCAGCAATACTGAGGAGAAAAGGAAAATGAGTCAAGGAAGGAAGTAAAGCAGATACAAGAGGGTGCATTACTGAGCTGGCCGTTGCCTCCCAAGAAACACAGCTGGTTGTAGCTGTATGTAGCGCTCTTGCTGCTTGTACTTGTTTGCAGGGGAGGAGCTAGGTTAAGACTTCATGCCACTTCTGTCCAGTCCCCCTGCCTTTCATTGGTCTTAAAGTTTATTATAACTGCCCTTTCTTTCAGGTGGTGTTCTCGGGGTGACCAAGAGGGAGGCCAGAGCCTCCACGGGGCTAGTTGGGTTGGATGTGGGCATGTTGCTGGTGTGGCCTCCACTAGGTAGCGATGAAGGAGCCATCAAGTTGGGAGCCTGAGAGCGCTGACAGCGTGGAGATGAGGTAGTGTAGCAGTGGCGTAAGCACACCGCTCAACAAGTGGCCAAGTCCAGGTGGTGGAGGGCAGTGCGCAGCTGAATCTTCGGAGGTGCATTAAGTGCATCTGGGACCCCAGGCCTCTGTCTGAATAGAAATATGGCTTTGGTGAAGAACGTGGTAAAGTAGTAATAAATGTAGTAGTAAAGCAAGTACAAACTGCTTTATACTTTATAAAGTGCTCATCTCACTGATATTCCATGAAAGTCTGAGTCTGAGCTAAAAGTCTGTGGTGAGGGATGTGGTATTATCCTCCTTTTTACCGAGACCTGGAAGCCTAGAGATGTTAAATGCCTTTTAAATGGTAGAGTGGGACTTAAATCACACCCTTTCATACTGTCTCTTTAAGGAAATGAGATACTTACCTTCTGAATCTATACTAGGGCATTTAGTTAATTTCTGTAAAATGTGATTTGAGGAGCTCTAGAAAGACTTTCTATGACAGGTGGTTGCTGCCCAGCTACCACTGAACCAGAAATTTAATCATTAAAGAGTCATCTCACTTCCTCTTAGATTCTGTCTTTCTTCTCCTCTTTTAAAATGCAGAATTCTCCTGGAAGAGTTCGGCCATCCAGTCATTCATTTCTTAGAGGAGGAATGGCTCATTCACTGGTGCTAGGAAGAAGCCAGTGAGTTCTGAGTACTTGGTGGAGAAAGGGAGGGGCAAAGTCAGAGAAAGGAAAGGAGAGAGCACTCAAGTCAAGTTGGCTGCCTTCACGATTGTGCCTCTGTGTCTCCAATCTGGCACTTAGGCGTCTTCTGGAGTTTGTCCAAACTTCCCTTCTGGAGCAGAGAGTGTTCCAGAATTGCTTCTGAATAAGATGGCCCAGCCTGCTGAAATTATGGTCGGGGTGCTTCTGGGAGAAGAAGCTCTGAGTTCTTGTCCCAGCGCCACCCAGCTCACGGGTTTCTGCAGGCAGGTCGTGGATGTGAGGAATGGTGCTTTGTTACTGAGTAGAATTTTTGTGTTGCTGGTCACTTTCCTAAAGGGGCTTGAGGCCTTGGACAGTGCAGCGCCCTTTCCTTCTTACTTCCTGTCAAGTGATAACAATATGGTTTGAAATAATACTTAAGATAATTGTTGTGGTTTTCACAGGCAACCTCTAAGCTGGCCTCTTTTACCCTTGACTGCAGTGCACTTTTTTTTTTTTTTTAACATCTTTATTGGAGTATAATTGCTTTACAGTGGCATGTTAGTTGCTGCTGTATAACAAAGGGAATCAGCTATACATGTACATATATCCCCATATCCCCTCCCTCTTGCGTCTCCCTCCCACCCTGCCCTACATTTTTCTCTCTCCTCCCCATTCAGTAGTCTTTGCTTTGCTCTGTGGATCCTGGAATTCAGATTCTCTCACAGGCTTTGAAGTGCAGTATCACATTCTCCATTAAGATAGCTAAAATTTATATTTTCATCTTCTCATATATCCCCTAATTTGCCAAAATGGCACTCCTTTGCTGGAGTCAACAAAATGACATCATTTTCAGTTGCCTGTTAAGAGCTATGAAATTGTTGCTTAGCCAGATTAAAAAGCAAGCAAGCAAGGAAGAAAAAAAATGGATTTTTAGATAACGTATACATTCTATGGGATATTTTGTTAGTAAGAACAGGATTTATCGAGAGCTCAAGCAAAGAGTGGACATGTTGACTTGGCGCTGATTGGAGGAGTGTGAATATTCTTATACAGGCTTCAGAAAGCCCAGCATTGACCTGTTTTTATTATTTTTATTGGCTCCCTTGATGATAGACAAACTGGCCTAACCTGGGGCCAACAGAATCAGCAGGAAATTTAGGTCACGGATAGTTGCATTTTAAAAACTCTGGTTTTTTTAGATACTGCTCAATCATTGTAATTGATTGACGATAACATGGCTGAGAGGGCTCTTAAATCATTAAAGGTGGCCAGATAAAGACAAATGGCTGGAGATTTTGTTGGATGCACGGTCCCCAACTCCCTGTGGCGTTCTGTTCTGCTCTCTGAAGAAGTAGCTTGTCCCTCGTTTCATGCAACTTAAGGCCCAGCTGGCCTGTGTACAGAAAAGGGCCTCTTAAACTTGGCAGTTCTGTTTGAAGCACAGCGTAACATCATTTCCCAAGAGATGGGGAAAAAACATTACAAAAAAAGTTTCTATCCCCCCTAAAACATATGTGTGTTTTAAAATGAACAGCCTTTAAAAGTTGTTCTTTCCATCTTTCTCTGAAATCAAGGCCCTAGCCTTTACCTGTAGCTGAAGGTAAGTGCAGTCAAATTAGATAATTTGATAACTCCTGTAAGCTTCTTATATTTTCCTGCTCTTGCTTTGGGTAAATGCTAATTTGTAATAAGAACTTTAAATAGATAGCTCTGTTCTTCCCAGGATGCAGGAAATGTGGCCCGGTATAATGGCATTTTAAAAAGTTTTTATTGAAGTAAAATATAATACTGTAGAAAAGTACAACTCAATGAATTTTTCCTTACTGAAAACATCTGTGTCATCAGCACCCAGGTCAAGAAATACAGTATGACCAGCAACCCTGAAAGCCCTGCTTTTTCTTCCTCCCTGTTACTCCCTCCTTTCAAGGGGTAGGAACTTCTAAAAACATAGATAGTTTTCCCTGGCTTTTGTATTTTACATAAATGGAATTGTATAATACGTTCTTTGTTGTGGATTCTTTCATTCAACGTTTTATTTGTGAGATTCATCCATATTGTTGTTTTATGAAATTGGAGGTCATTCTCATTGCTGTGTACTATTTCACTGTGTGATTCTACTACAGGTTTTCTCTCATGGGCATTTTCTGTGGGAGAGAAAGCTTGTAGAATCTGTCTTTACTTACGCTGAGGATTTCACCATTTCCCAGTGCCAGGGAATCGTTTGCTCCACAGACACAGAGTGCCAGCAAGTTCCAAGTGCCCCTTAGAGGGATAAATTTTAGGAAACACTTTCATACTTCGAGATCAGCCTCATTGTGCTACCTTACGCCTGCTTATCCTATTGTCTTCTGATACATTCTTCCAACTTTCTTGTCTATGACATTATTTTGCTCTCTCCAGAATCCTGCCATTCATTTTGGTCCCTTTCTGCCTGTCCTGAGCTCATACATCCATCCCCCTTTGTGAAATATTTGTATCTGTCCTATTCATACATTTCACTCCAATTCTGCCTCCTCTGTTATCTCCTTTGAACCACCTCTTCCTACTCAGAACCTCTTCAAAAACCTTGAAATAATTCTAGACTCTTCTGTTTCTCTCATACTTCATATTCAATCCATCAGTAAACTGTGCAGGCTTTAGCTTCAAAATATTTCCACATTCAACCAATTCATACCACCTCCAATGTGCCTATCTCAGTCCAAGCCCCATTTTTTTTTGCTTGGATTATTGAGATTGTTTTCACCTGTCTCTGCTTTCCTTGCCTCTCTAAAGTCTGTTGTTCTCTTCACCACAGCCTGAGTGATAGCCTTTTAAAACATAGATCATGCCATTCCTCTGTTCAAAACCCATTTCATCTCAGAAGAAAAACAAAGGTTCTAACAATGGGCTATGTGGCCCTGAATGATCTTTGCCCTTCTCTGTCTTGTGTCTTACCCTCTTCCCACTTCTCTTGCTAAGGGAACTGAGCCTGTTCAACTTCCACACCGTTGATCTACCACCCTATTCCTGCTGCTTCTCATCTGAAGCCCATGCCGTGGTCCCAGTCTACCATCTTTAAATTAGCTGCTCCTGGAGACCATTTCCACCCTCTTTGATGACTTCAGGATTTGATTCCTTTTTGTGCATATCTCTTCAGCATGTCCCATCCTTTTTTTTACATAGTTGTAGGTATACATAGAAAATTATGCTGTTTGTAAAGGACACACTGGGTTGACAGCTACACAGGACTGGAAGCCACTGGCCCAGTGGCACTGGCTGCCCTGAGCCCCAGCCAGCTGTCCCTTAGGCTTAGGGGGGTACAGGGTAAACATGGCATGGAGACACCCTGAATGAGAAATTCTGCCTTAACATTTGTGACTGGAAGTACATAACTCTCCACCAGAGATTTTTAACCTTGAATGAGGTTCTGGGGCCAGTCATCTACCTTACTTGGGGACTCTAAAGAGCTGTAAGTCAGTAGATCGCCTCTGACGTGCTAAGTTGGTCTAGTGCTGCTCTTGCTCTGTCTGACTTGTCTTATTTGCTGAGTTCCCTTGGTGATTTGTCCCAGTCAGAATCCTAGCATCATAGCCTGTCTCAAGGCTCTGGATTCCTCTTCCCCACAAACTCTGATTTCCCTCTGACTGGGAAGCACTGGAGAGGAAATGTGTAGTGGATCAGATGTAGGTTTTGGAGGAAGACAGTCTTAAGTTGGATCCCAGCTCAGCTATTCATCAACTGACGCCCTTGACAAGTCACCTTTCTCAACCTCAGTTTCTTCCTGTGAAATAATAATGCCCAATGTTACAGGGTAATCAGGAGGATTAAATGAAATAATCATTAATTATATCCTTGTAAATGTTCATTTCTCTTTTTCTGATGTCAACTACTTCATTGTAGAGATGAGTATACTTTTGAACTATGTTCAAAGGACTGAGCTGGAGATACCATTAGGAGTAAGATGGGGTTCTTGCCATCAAGAATTTTTCAGTCTTAGAAGGGGGCTAGACATGAATAAACAATTAAATTCAGGGTGATAAGAGCCATGGTAGAGGGAAGTAGAGTCTTTTCAGGGATCACAAAGTAGGCACACTTAACACACAGGGAAAGTCGGGGGAGATAATGTTTTAGTTGAATTGTGAGACCAGGTGGAAAGGAGGGAAAAACATTCTAGGCAGGGATATAAGCATGTACAAAAGCACAGAGGCAAATGCAAGTAGTTCAGCAAAACTGAAATGTAGCCTGTAAGGAAAGGATTCATGATGGATGAGGCTGAACGGTTAATTAGGGTCACAAAGCTAAAAGAAATGCATGTGTCCTGTAAAAGCTTTATCTTGAAGACAGTGGAAACCATGAAATAACTTTAAGGAGATCAAATTTTTGGTTCAGAATGAGATAAATCATGGCTAGAGATAATAGTAGTTGCAACCTAGGCGGTAGAGGAAGGCATATATAAAATCATCAGGACTTGGTGGCTGATTTGATGTGGCAGGGATGAGGGAAAGCTGTGATAGACTCCAAGTTTCTGTCTTGTTCAACTGGAAGAATGATGGTACCACACAACAGTATGGTATACAGACTGCAGAACAGAGAGTGAGGTAGAAATCTTCATATCAGTTTTAGACTGTTGAATTATATTTGCAGATGAGATATATTCAGTACAAGTGGAGATGTCCAATAGTCAGTTGACTGTATGGGCAGCAAGCAAAGGAGAGAAATTTGGCTGGAGATGTAGATTTATGAGTTATATTAGTTAATATTCAGATTAAGGTGAGAATCCACAAATACAGTGACTCAGACAGGATGGTTTGTTTCCCATACACACTGCTGTCTAGAAATTGTTGAGTGATCCAGTCCAGATGCTACTCAGAATGTGGTCCACTGGCCAGCAGCATTGGTATCACCTGACAACTTATTAGGCATACAGAATATTCAAGCCCTATCCCCAAACCTAGTCAGTTAGCATCTGCATTTAACAAGAGCCCCAGGTAATCCACATGCACATTAAATTTTGAGAAGCTCTGATTTAAAGGACCTATGTTGCATGAGAAGGGGAAAAGACCGTAGAAAATAATGAGCTTTCTTTTTAGGATGTGACATCCCTTAAATCAGTAAATATTAGTATTTACTATAGTAGAAATTAAAACTGAGAATAGTTTAAAATATTTATTTATCAATTCCTTTAAAAATAATAACAAGCCTGTTACAAGCTAGCATAAATAATATATTTTATGAAAAAAGAACTGTATTTCCAAAACAAACAGAAAAGTGAGAATGGCATTGGTTTATATTTTTGCAAATCTCTTTAATGTCTCCCTGAAGAGAAAACAGCTGGGTTCTTGTGTTTGCCTCCTCATTCAATATGCTGCCATATGTTGTTTTGGTTGAAGTAATATTTGAAGAAAATCCAGCCTCATGCAGATACGTAGTTGGAAAAGGGAGGAATATTTTGATCGCCTTTTCATGTTTGCAGACATTGTGTTTTATACCATACCTTGACTCTACAAGTAGTAATTTCTTAAAGGTAATTTGTAATGTGGAATTGGAAAGCGTATCAGTGAGCTTTCTGTACTCTTTTACATTAAAATCCACTTGTCTATCCTGCATTTTGCATGGATCTTTTGCCTATGCCTGATTTCCTTACATCATGCATGGGTCATTTGAACAACATTGGCTCACTGAGGTATGCAGATCTTCCAAACGTTGATACATTTCATTGTGCAATTCAAAGGAAAAAAATCACATTTTTAATGTCGCCGTAGATGTCGTCAGAAATGTCTTTAAGTATAGAAAATCTGGCAGTGGCAGATACAAGTTTTCCAAAAATTGAATTTTAATTTAAAAGCCAGAATTTTATCATTGGCAATAAATATGTCAGTTGTTTTCCTGGAAGAAACAGGCTCACTTTGTTCATTTTTGAGAAAATGTTTGCCAAATACCCAAGTTTTAATTATAATTTTTCTATCTGAAATTTTTTCAAGTAACAATGATATTGCATGAGAGGAACAATTCAGTTTATGACTCAAATACTTGCACGAGTTCTTTTCCTCAAAATAACCACTGTACTTTAGTATATAGCACAAGCGCTTTATGCATAGTTCCTATTTTGTTACACAGAATATTAAAGAGACATTTATTTAAGCTTTGAGATTTTGTAAGATTAATAATTTTCACTGCTTCATCGAGATCACTCTTAAGTGAAACTGGCTTTTTAAAAAATTCCAACTGTAAGTACATAGCACAGTGCTCAAGAATGCAATGTTATCACAGTTTGGAGCCTCTCTCCTTGATCTGTGTTAAGGTACCAGTACTTTTACCTACCATTATTTTTGTACTATTAGTGCAAATGTCAACAAGGCAAAGAATACCTTAGTATTTTTTGTTCTTTTTCTTTTCTTTCTTTCTTTTTTTTTTGAGCAGAGGAAGGTTTATTGCAGGGCCAAGCAAGGAGAATGGGTGGCTTGTGCTCAAAAACCCTGAACTCCCTGATGGTTTTGGGGGAAAAGGTTTTATAGGCCAAGTTGGGGATGAGGGCTGCAGGGTGTGTGACTTTCTTCTGATTTGTTGGTGGGGAGGTATCAGGGTGGTGCTCCAGGAATCTTGTGCTCAGCCTGAAGTTACCATCCTCCACCTGGGCAGAGGCCTTAGTTCTGCAGAAGAGTTCAAAGATATTGTTATGTATATTCCTTGAGGAGGAACCAGGACCCTTACCCAAGGCTGCACTATTGTTTCTTGACTGCTTCTCCCTTGTTTCTGTATTCCCTCCCTTCCCTGATTAGTAATTCTTTGAACCTGCCCCTTGGAACTCAGGGAAGGTCAAGGAGGCTGAATGAAGCCTATTTCCTACAAACAAGAAACAGGGGACGTGGAAAGAATTTGTACCCGGGGGACCTCCTGCTCAGTTGCGATCCCCCCTTTTCTTTGATAGTCCTCAATCGTGAGGAGAACAGGTGTTGGAAGCCTTAATATTTTTATAAAAATAGTTTTGACCTTGTGGACCTCTTGAAAAGGTCTCTGGGATCTCAGGTCTGTGGCTCACACTTTGAAACTCACTGTCCTATATGATTATCCTGGGCCTGATAAATATTGGCTTATGCAATTGCATGATTTTGGACTAATTCTAGGCAAATTTAAATAGCCAATTAGGGAGCAAATTATTAAGTAGCAAATTTTAAATTTGGTGTGTCTCTGTGCCTTCCTTTTCTCTGACAACCCTGAGGGCACTCACTGGTCCCCTAGTGGCACGGATGGAATACTTACCACCCAGGAACCAATTCATGCTTGCTCTTGCTTGTTTGTTTAGTCATTGGGCAGGTATTTATGGAGCCCTACTTTTTACCAGGTTCTCTGACTGGGCTATGGGCCTGATGCAGAGCTTCACATGCCCTATCTCACATAAACCACTTCCATCAATTTTCTATTGCTGCTGTAACAAATCACCACAAACTTAGTGGCTTAGAACAACAGAAATTTACTACATTATAATTGTGTAGCTCAGAAGTCCAACACGGGTCTCACTGGACTAAAATCAAGGTGACGGCAGCACTGCAGTCCTTTCTGGAGGCTCTAAGGGGACATCTGTTTCCTTGCCTTTTCCAGCTTCTAGAGGCCCCCTGCATTCCTTGGGTCATGGCTCCCTTCCTCCATCTTTAAAACACGCACTGTGCTTCTCTCTGACCTTTCATCATTGCGTCTCTCTCTGACCACAGCCAGGAAAGGTTCTCTACTTTAAGGACCCATGTGACTAGATTGGGCCCACCCAGATAATGCAGGATAATCTCCCCATCTCAAGTTCTGTAACTTTAATCACATCTGCAAAGTCCCTTTGGTCATATAACATATTTATGGTTCTGGGGACAAGAGTGTAGGTCTCTTTGAGGGGGTGTTATTCTGCCTACCACACACTTAGTAAGTGTGCATTACTCAGAGCTTTGCTCCTCCCTGATATTAGATGTTGATTGTTTAAGAGTCAGTTGAGGTACCACCTCTTTGAGGATTTAGGTGTTGCTCTGCTCTATTTCCAAAGTAAATGAATACCTCTACTAAAGCACTTATTTACTGCATCATCATGACTGTTTGCTCCTATCCCCACTCTCATGTAAGTTCCTTGAATCTTGTGTCTGGCACATAGTATGTGCACAATAAATATTTGTTGATGAATGCATGAGAGCAGCAATTAATTATCCTTATACACACCAAGTTACATTTTTGCATTTTCCCTGAGGCATGTAAGCCCCATTCCCCAAAGAAGCAGAGTGGCTTTAGTTATGGGAATTTAAGGCCTTGTGGCAAGTATTAATGCAAGAATGGCAAAGGCCATTAACACAAGTGATATTTGGGGCAGAAGGGCTTTAGGCACTCCCTGGCAGCACCCCTTGAGCCCGCACCCGCTAACTCAGCGGAAGCTTGGAGGAATTGTAGAGATGGGTTCTCTGCAGAGCAGCACTTTCGAGTGGCTTAGAGTTCCCCTAAGAGGAACAGGTGTGGAGCCACTGGCCTGCTCTGCAGCCACATTACATATGGCCCATTTGCACCTCATGCCTGCAGAGGTCACCAGCACAGAGACTGACTCTGACTTTGCAGAGGTGTCTTAATTCAGCCCCAAAGTTGGCTTTTCTAAAGACAACATGCATTTTACAGAGGGCCTTTTGTATGGAGTTACTGGGGATTCATTCAAAAATAACAGAAGCCCCAGTCTGCAGAATTAAAAAAAAAAAAAAAAGTTTTTGTCATTCCAGACACAGCTCCAGTCTTCCACCTCCTACTAGTAAGCCCAGTTATATCAAAATGAATGAGAACTTTAATCCCTGGTACTTTATAAAGAAGCCATTTTTTTTCCTTTGGTTGTGGTTTACTCTGTGTGCTTTTTTAATGGCAGTGTTTAATAATGTTTATATTGCCTTTAACCTTTGACTAACTTTGCAGTTAAGTTCCAAGATGTGATTACACATCCAGTATTTGTAGGCTGCTCCTGCCTCCTTTGAGACTGCTAACTTCTTATTCCTGGAAGGTATTTCATTCTCTTACCATGCATCTTAATCACTTCTGCTGGGTAAGAAGGGAGTCAGTAGGGTAGTAGGCAATAGTAGTAGTAGCAGTTGTGTAGTATTGGGTTGGTCAAAAAGTGCCTTCGGTTTTTAAGTAAAAATAAAAGACACATTTTTCATTTTCACCAAGAACTTTATTGAACAACGTATTCACCCTTTTGTTCCACAGCCTTCTGCCATTTTTCAGGCAACTTCATAATTCCATCTTCCCAAAACTTTTTATCTTTTTGAGCAAAGAACTGTTCCAGGTGCCTTTTACAGCCTCCCAGGTAATTGAAATTTTTTCCATTAAGAGAATTTGTAAAGACCTAAATAAATGGAAATCCAAAGATTCAATGTCTGGTGGATACGGTGGATGAATCAGAACTTCCCAGACAAGCTGTAACAGTTTTTGCCTGGTCATCAAAGAAACATGAGGTCTTGTGCTATCCTGACGGAAGATTATGAGTTTTCTCGTGACTAATTCTGGACGCTTTTCACCAAGTGCTGCTTTCAGTTGGTCTAATTGGGAGCAGTACTTGTTGGAATTAATCGTTTGGTTTTCGGGAAGGAGCTCATAATAGAGGACTCCCTTCTAATCCCACCATATACACAACATCACCTTCTTTGGATGAAGACTGGCCTTTGGTGTGGTTGCTGGTGGTTCATTTCGCTTGCCCCACAATCTCTTCCATTCCGCGTTATTGTACAGTATCCACTTTTCATCGCCCGTCACAATTTGTTTTAAAAATGGAACGTTTTTGTTATGTTTAAGTAGAGAATTGCATGCGGAAATAGGGTCAAGGTTTCCTGCGCTGAACTTACATGGAACCCAAACATCAAGGCGATTAACATAACCAAGCTGGTGCAAATGATTTTCAACGCTCGATTTGGATATTTAGAGTATGTCGGCTATCTCCCGCGTGGTATAATGTTGATTGTTCTCAATGAATGTCTCGATTTGATTGCTATCAACTCCAACTGGTCTACCCGACCATGAAGCATTGTCCACCGAGAAATCTCCAGCACAAAACTTCGCAAACCACTTTTGACACGTTCCATCAGTCACAGCACCTTCTCCATATGCTGCACAGATCTTTTTTTGTATTTCAGTTGTGTTTTTACCTTTACTGAAATAATAAAGCGTAATGTGCCGAAAATGTTGCTTTTTTCTTCCATCTTCAATATCAAAATGGCTACACAAAAATTCACCAAATTTGATAAGTCTTTTTTAAATGTGTGCTGATATGACAGCTGTCACATACAATCTAACAAAATTGTTTCGAATGAAGTTAAAAACAACTAAGTGCTACTAGAGCCATCTTGTGGAAAAAACCGAACGAACCTTTTGGCCAACCCAATAGTAATAGTAGTTATCAGGGACTATGTGCCAGGCACTGTGCTTTGTGACTCCTATTATTAAATCTTTAGAATAACCTTATGAAACAAAAACTATTATTGTGTATCCTCAAATGTAAGGGAAAGTGCTTTCCTTAGAATTAGCCCTCAGAAAAGAGGGCCTCCCCTTACTTTTGAGTCCTTACAAAGACTGTCCCTTTGTGGGGTTACTCTATTTTAAACCACAAAGTAGTTTAAGCAATCATCCCAGTATTATGAAAATGCCTGTGGCTTGGGACTGCTTGATATTCAGGCCTTTGTGATACTCTTTCCATTTTATATAGATGAGAAAACTGAGACTTACCCAAGGTCATACAGCTAGTAAGTGGTACAGCCAGGATTCAAACCCAGGCATAAAATCTTACTCCCATCTCCTCATTTTTAATCCACCTCAGATTCTTTCTTTTACCTTTAAAAAAGTTTCAGTCTAGGAAGTTTCACCTAGGATGTTTTCTTTCCTTCTTGTTGAGGTTTCATTCTAAGAACAGAGACGATCAGAAGATGGGTATGCATCCAGTCTGGAGTCATGCTTTTACGGATAGCACTAGGAAGGTCTAGTTCACCTTCTAAGCCAAGGTGGCATGGGATTTTCTCTGCTTCATCCTTGCCAGATCACCCTGCTTCCCTTTGCTTTGATGGGAAGTTCATTGCTTCCTGAGTCAGTCTCTTACCTTGGCTCTGGTTGTAGGAGTTCTTCCTCATACTGAGCTGAAATCATTTGTCTTGGAATTTTCAGTCTGACAGAAAGGAGATCAAAATGTATGTGGCTTTGTCTCTTACTGTCTTCCCTTCCTCCCCTCCCCTTCTTCTTCCCTTTCCAATAAATGTTTTATTTTAGAATAGCTTTAGATTTATAGAAAACTTGCCAAGATAATACAGAGAATTTCTGTATACCCCTCACCCTACTGTTAAAATCTTACACTATTGTGTATCCTCAATCATTTGTCAAAACTAAGAAACCAACATGGTACATTACTATTAATTATAAACTCCAGACTTCAGTCTGATTTCACTAGTTTTTCTCTAATGTCCTTTGTTCCAGGATCCCATCCAGGATATCACATTACATTTAGTCATTATGTTTCCTTAGTCTCATCTGGTGTGTGATAGCTTTTCATTTTTTCTTTATTTTTCATGACCTTGACGGTTTTGAGGGAGTACTGGTCAGGCATTTTGTAGAATGTCCCTCAATTAAGATTTATCTGATGTTTTTGTCATGGGGTTATGGGCTTGGGAGAAGAATACTGCAAAAGTAAAGTGCGATTCTCATCACATCATATTTGGGACACGTGATATCAATGTGACTTATCACTGGTGATGTTAACCTTGATCCTCTGACTAAGGTAAAGCCACTCCTCCTTCCCCTTTCCATACACAGTTTTTTAGAAGCAAGTCACTGTGTTCAGCTCACACTTAAGAGGTGGGGCGATTAAGTTCTGTCTCCAGGAGGAGAAGTATCTTATGTAGATAAGTTATTTGGAATTCTTCTGTTAAGGAAGATTTGTCTCTTCTCCTACATTAATTAATGCAACCACTTATTCATACCAATGTGGAGTGATGCATATTTATTTTCTACTTTGGGTTATAATCCATTACTACTACTACTTTAGTTATTCTCTTGTGCAAATCATTCCAGCTTTGACCACTGGGAGATCTCCCAGTTGTCTCTTGTGTCGTTTTGACATGCCCCCATTTGTTTGTTTTCTAAGGACTTCCTTACTTTCTAGCACTACAAGATATTCCAGGTTCTTCTTGTATTTTCCCTGCCCCATCCCTAGAATCAGCCATTTCTCCAAGGATCTCTGGTTCCTATTATTGGAGAATGATATTAGAAACTAAGATCTGACCACTGGAGTGCTCATTGCTACTGGAATGTAACTACTTCTAGATCTTCTCAGTGGACAGAGTTTGGAAATACGTGAACGTATATCAGCCCATGTTACACACATATCTACAATATTTCTGCATCTACATTTCTTTCTATAGTTAGGCTTTTCTTTTTCAAGTATTTATTGATATATTTTGCTGTGTAGCGAACAGCGAGATTCACTGCCTTCTACCACCAATGGTAATTTTTTAAGGTAGGGGGAGAAGAAAGTAAAAATGGAGATCTTAGCGTAACTATGACTTAAGAACTCAGTCACCCTCTAGTCCGATCATGTAATTTTAGAGATGAAGACATCCTAAGAAGTTTACTGAGATCGAAAGAGGTTAAAATACTAGCTAGTGGAACAGTCAAGATTGGAATCTGGCTTTTTGAAACGGAATCTCTTTATTTCCACAATATCTAATGCCTCTTTAAGACTAATCAGTATTCTTGGCTTTGTATTCAGCTCAGTTATTAACTTCTTCGGATGCATTAAGCAGATTAAAGTGTAATTTTAGAAACTGGTGTGCAGAGGTACGAGCTAGCCAATGGAAGTCTGCTGCAGTGTCACTGAGGAGGGATTTTGCTCTCCAGTGACAGATCAATAACTTGAAAATGATGCTCTGATGGCCAGATGTTAGTGAGTGAATCTTCTTAAATGACTATGATGATTACCCTGCCCTGTTTTACTTTTTATAACTATCGCAAAAAAAAAATCTTTTTGCTCTGGGGAGAGAATCAGAGGATTCCTATAGGACAGATACTTGATGTATACACCTGCTTTTTAGAAATGGGATATAAAGCAATGAAAGAATCTGTTTAATGTCATCCAAGGAGTTGGTGATAGGGTGAAAAATAAAAAGCGAAAGCTGCCGCCCCCATGGCCCTTCTTTTAACAGGCCAGCCACACAGCTCCTTTCTTTTAAATTGCTTTCCGGCAGCTTTTAAAGTAAAGAACAAACACTTGAAAGTTCCTCCCAAGAGACTCCTGAGGCTATAGGACAGTCCTAGGATGCCTTCAAACCTTTCAGCCATTTCCTTTGAGAAGTGGGTATGTTTATACTTGATAAACCATGTCTTGTCACCGCATAACAGTAAAATCTCCATTCTGTTCTTTTCCATTTGTACTTTAGTCATTCCATTTTATTTTTGTTTGGTACATTGTGAACATCCAAGATTTTTAGTGGAAATAAATGGTAACAGCTGTTTCTCGTGTACCAAAAAATATAATTATGAAACTTAACCTTGAGACGATATGTCCAGATTTTCCCAGGTGTGGAAGTGACTTGAAAAGCTCATTTTGGGGAGTCGTCCCAATACAGAACCACATTCAGCTGCTTGCCGTCAACTTCATTCAGAGAGAGAGAGTTTCTATAGGTCTTTCTTTATTCCAGTACTCCCTTCTTAACACGGCTTTTCCTCTTTAAAATAGTGCAGGGACTTCCCTGGTGACGCAATGGTTAAGAATCCGCCTGCCAATGCAGGGGACACGGGTTCGATCCCTGGTCCGGGAAGATCCCACATGCCGCAGAGCAACGAAGCCCGTGTGCCATGACTACTTAGCCTGTGTTCTAGAGCCCGCGAGCCACAACTACTGAGCCCATGTGCTGCAACTACTGAAGCCCATGCACCTAGAGCCTGTGCTCCGCAGCAAGAGACGCCACCGCAATGAGAAGCCCGCGCACCGCAAGGAAGAGTAGCACCCGCTCACCACAACTAGAGAAAGCCCGCGCGCAGCAACAAAGACCCAACGCAGCCAAAAATAAATAAATAGATAAATAAATAAATAAAAGACTATGGTCTAAAAAAATTAAAAAATAAAATAGTGCATATTTACCGACATAAACACACCCTTAAGTCCCATCTTTCATTCCTGTTTTTTCTCCGTAGCTCTTACCACCATTTAAAATACTGTATATTTTACTTCCTTAGCTTTAAATTGTCTGTTTTCCCCCATTAGAATTTAAGCTCTATGATAGCAGGGGATTTGTTTCGTTCACTGCTGTCTTCCCCAGACCCAGAGTAGTACCTGGAATATAGTAGATGCTCAGTGAATGCTTCTGAATGAATAACGTGAAAGTTGTAACTCGTGATCATTTGGCCCCTGATTTTAATATAAATACAAATAGTTGAGTTTTATTTTACAGGGTTATTTTAGATTATAAGTAGAATTAAATCACATTGTTTAAAATGGGGATTTATCTATTCACCAAAAACCTCAGAATTTGTACTAGAAATGTGCATAGTGCATTGGAAGTTATGCAGCTAACTCAGTAATGCAATGCTGTTATCACATGAAAGGAATTTTGAAATTCTCTGCTAAATATCACTCAGGAAATTGGTGGAATATCTAAAAGCACATTTTTTTTTAAAGTTTAAAGGTGAATTATCTTCAGACTAACGCAAAGATATCCTGAAGTGTCATTACCCAGTTTGACCAGATTTAGCAGAAAATAACTTTTCATTGTTATAAAAAAAAAATCTATTCTGACTAATATTTGCCACCTTAAAGAATATTAAAAGAATATGCTATAAAATCCAAAGTAATTCCTCTGAAGGAATGTCAGCATATAGGTGCTGGCATGTTTTTATTTTTAATCATATTATGTTACAAATATATTATTTTTATTTAAAATTTCTAGCATCTGAAGTACTTACACTTTTATTTTTAAAACACATGGGCTCTTATTTCTTTAAGCAATATGTAAGATAATAGAAAAGGGTATGCAACTTGACTAGCCATTTTATGAACTAGATCTTTCAAAACAACAGCTCTAATGCCAAATTTCCTGCAGTATTCTCTCCAGGACAAGAAACAAACAAATAAAAAGCAATCCAGTCAGTGAACATCACAGACTTGTTTGCAAGCTATCTTTGGGCTGATGTAGTGCATAAATTACATCTTTGTACAAGACTGACATATGTGCCTATTCCCCCCTTTTATTTCAGAGCATTGGGGAGTCGACAATGTCTGTTGTGTTAAATCAGCTGCTTCCCATGATTAAGCCTTCAAACCAGAGGACTAATGATGACTACAGCCCCGAAGAGCTGCTGGTCCTCCTGATATATATTTATTCTGTCAGTGGAGAGTTCTCAGTGGACAAAGACCTGGGTGAAGGTGAAGAAAAAGTGAAGAAAGCGTTGGCTCAAGTCTTTTGTGAGGAGTCTGAATTGTCACCTTTGCTGCAAAAAATCACAGGTGAGTGTTTAACACAAATAGAGGACATAAACATCACCGATACAGAAAACAGATTTAAAAATAAAGGCATTTGGAAATAGAATGTAACCATCTTCATTGGAGTTGTTCAGAATTTCATAAGGCCTGATGAATGCTAGCCAGCCTTTAGGATTAGAGGTTTTTGTTGTAGGTTTTGTTTGTTTTTTTTCAGTTGTGGTAGTGAAGTGGCCTTCTGGTTGCTTGTCAGTATTCATATTCTTAGAGCCTAAGCTTGTTAAAATAGCAAAATACTCACAGGGTGTAATATCTTTAAGGAAAAATAAAATGATGTGCATCCATCCTATTCAAAGGATTTCTGTTGACATATTCTCTTTGAGATTGTCATTTCAAACTTAAACAACAAAAACAAAAACAAAAAACCTGTTTCCCTAAGATGTTGTACAATGTTATAGGATGAAAATTGCCATTTTCAAGAATAGTTTCATATTTTGACTTCTCATATTTCATCTTGAATCTGAATTAATTGGTAGTATCCAAAATAATCCCCAAACATCCCAGTAAAGTAGGCTGTTGATTTGGGGGAAATACATAATTAAATATCCTAAAATCTAACCATTTTCTCTTCTAGTAAGAACTGTGATATAACTTACAGAGATATTTATTTGTGTTGTTTCATATCAAATTCAGTATTCTTTATATTTTGTGTAAAGCTTCTTGCTAGTAGTGTGGATTGAGCCTGGGCCTGTTTGAGAGTGAGAAGTTATTAAAACTTACATGTAAAATGTAGATACTTTAAAAACATACCAGGTTGCCATTCATTCATGGATATGTGTGTGTGGGGCATGTAGACCTCTCCACTGGGGAAGGCTCAACTGAGGGAGGTTACATATCATCTGACTTTTCCTCCTGTCCCCTGTCCTGCCTCCCTGGGGGGAGCACCCAGCTTTCTCAGAAGCAGGCTGTGTCTCTGTCCACCTGAGCATCCCGTGCATGTGTGCTTTCCTTTGTGCCCACTGCTGACCTTTCCTGTGTCTGGTCATGGAAAATGAAACCCTGACAAGATGGAAACCGAATGAACTTCCCACAGAAATGAAACGTTTCCTTGCCCAGTACAGAACCTGCTTGCCAACTTAAAATCTACGTAAGGAAAACTTGTGGGAGTTGTTCCCATTTCATTAAGGTACAGCACTGAGTGTGATTCCATGTGTGTGTTTGGCTATAAATGAATATTGACTTAGAAAGGCTTAATATGGTTTATATAGAGCTTAGAACAGTGATTTGATTCAAAGTCAGTTTGAACGCTAGGAGAGTATAATTGGAAGTTATTCTTAACACACATAATTCCAGAAACAGACAACAAAGATGGTGTGTTTTAACGAGGGTGTTTGGATAGCTTTCTGCAGCGTTAGTGTGTTACTGTATTATTTTGAGAATTGAGGCCAGGCAGTCAGTGTTCATTCGATATTCGCTCAAGGTGTTTATTGACCCAGAATTTCATTCTTTATTGGTTTCTCTATTTTATGATTGCTCAGGATAGTGCATTTTCTTGCTTTTAAATGTGATTTCATGTTTAAAAACACTTCTGTACATTCGTGCTTATATTAGGAAAATTTGTAAAGTTAGCAGTTGAAGGTAAAAAAAAATAAGAATTTGTGGAAATTTTAGTGTATCTTTAAATTTTGGAGACATCTTATTTTATAATACAAAGTATACATTCCTACCTAGATTAGCTTTGTTTTTTTTTAAATTTATTTTTTATACATCTTTACTGGAGTATAATTGCTTCACAATGCTGTGTTAGTTTCTGTTGTACAGCAAAGTGAATCAGCCATATGCATACATATATCCCCGTATCCCCTCCCTCTTGAGCCTCACTTCCACCTCCCTTTCCCACCCCTCTAGGTTGTCGCAAAGCACTGAGCTGATCTCCCTGTTGTATGCTGCTGCTTCCCACTAGCTATCTATTTTACATTTGGTAGTATATATATGTCGATGCTACTCTCACTTCGCCCCAGCTTCCCACCCCACCTCTCGTGTCCTCAAGTCCATTCTCTGTGTCTGTATCTTTATTTCTGCCCTGACAGTAGGTTCATCAGTACCATTTTTTTTAACTCCATATATATGCATTAGTATACAGTATTTGTTTTTCTCTTTCTGACTTCACTCTGTATGACAGACTCTAGGTCCATCCACCTCACTACAAATAACTCAATTTCCTTTCTTTTTATGGCTGAGTAATATTCCATTGTATATATATGCCACATCTTCTTTATCCATTCATCTGTCGATGGACATTTAGGTTGCTTCCATGTCCTGGCTATTGTAAATAGTGCTACTGTGAACATTGTGGTACATGTCTCTTTTTGAATTATGGTTTTCTCAGGGTATATACCCAATGGTGGGATTGCTGGGTCATATGGTAGTTCTATTTTTAGTTTTTTAAGGAACCTCCATACTGTTCTCCATAGTGGTTGTATCAATTTACATTCCCATCAGCAGTGCAGGAGGGTTCCCTTTTCACCACACTCTCTCCAGCATTTATTGTTTCTAGATTTTTTGATAATGGCCATTCTGACCAGTTTGAGGTGATACCTCATTGTAGTTTTGATTTGCATTTCTCTAATAATTAGTGATGTTGAACATCTTTTCACATGCCTCTTGGCCATCTGCATGTCTTCTTTGGTGAAATGTCTATTTAGGTCTTCTGCCCAGTTTTTAATTGGGTTGTTTGTTTTTTTGATATTGAGCTCCATGAGTTGTTTTTATATTTTGGAGATTAATCTTTTGTCAGTTGCTTCGTTTGCAAATATTTTCTCCCACTCCGAGGGTTGTCTTTTCATCTTGTTTATGGTTTCCTTTGCTGTGCAAAAGCTCTTAAGTTTCATTAGGTCCCATTTGTTTATTTTTTGTTTTTATTTTCATTACTCTAGGAGGTGGGTCAAAAAAGATCTTGCTGTGGTTTATGTCAAAGAGTGTTTTTCCTATGTTTTCCTCTCAAAGTTTTATAGTGTCCGGTCTTACATTTAGGTCTTTAATCCGTTTGGAGCTTATTTTTGTGTATGGTGTTAGGGAGTGTTCTGATTTCATTTTTTACATGTAGCTGTCTAGTTTTCCCAGCACCACTTATTGAAGAGGCTGTCTTTTCTCCATTGTATGTTCTTGCCTCCTTTGCCATAAATTAGGTGACCATATGTGTGTGGGTTTGTCTCTGGGCTTTCTATGCTGTACCATTGATGTATATTTCTGTTTTTGTGCCAGTACCACACTGTCTTGATTACTGTAGCTTTGTAGTATAGTCTGAAGTCCAGGAGCTTGATTCCTCCAGCTCTGTTTTTCTTTCTCAAGATTGCTTTGGCTATTTGGGGTCTTTTGTGTTTCCATACAAATTGTAAAATTTTTTGTTCTAATTCTGTGAAGAATTCCCTAGATTAGCTTTGGATGTACAGTTCAAAAAAGGGTGGATAAGATGTACTACTTAGACTTGACATAAGTCAACTTGCCAGTGGAACACACATGCATTGATCAAACCTTGTGGACACCAAAAGGACTTGATTTCTGAAGGTAGATTTTTACTTGGCCAGTATAGACATGCCCCTTATTAAGTATGTTGAAAAGTCATGTATCCTGAGAAGTAGGGTTTATGTTTACAGTTAGCTGCTGAAGAGAATGTTTAATCTACATCTCAGGATAAGGAGTAATAGGATAGTGTTGAGGCAGTGGTGACTCAGTCTTGTAGAATAGGATGGAATACGCAGTATGTACTGGAAGAATTGAATTGTCTTCCAAATGTGCTTAGCCTTTCATGGAACTAGGTGAGTTTGGCTTTTACCATGAACTTGCCCACAGTGTTGCATTTATGTTATTCCAGTTTATAATCTCAGCTTATTTGCTACTGGGTGGCAGAAATTACTCTATGTCTTGTGGACATTTTATGGTTGATGAGATTTAGTTTAAAAGTACTATTGAAAACAAGCAATCAAGATAAGAATTCTACTTTTTATATAATGCTGTAATTTTACTAATCTTAACTGTTGATAGAATCAAGAAATCAGTACTTCTCCTGTACTAAAAATTAAGCATGTTATCATCACTCAACTGCTAAGTGATATAACCAGGATTTGAACCTAGGTGTTCTAGATCTGGAGCCCATGTCTTTAAACATGAAATTCTAAACCTGCCACAGGCTCACTTCCATAACCACTGCATATTGTATTCTGTAACTTTTGCTTGCTTAAACTTATTGTTTTATGCCATGCATGCTCACTTTCTGAATAGTGAATTAATATTTGGTTAATATTATAGATATTACTTGTGCTTTTGAATCTGTCTATAATAGCTCCTTATAGGAGTTTCCTCGTACCTTCCTGTTTTGGTGCATGTATCCTCTTTGTTTCTCCATTGCTATAAAGAAATTAAAATATTATATCTAGTCACTGAAATCTATTGGTTGTCTAGCTTTCTAAAACAGTAGTAGCAAACTTAAATTCCTTTTATTTCAATAATACCTCTCGACAGTAATTACCCTATATTTAAAATTCATATTTCCTTTTATATGTTAAAAGTGTAATTTACTTTTGATAGTTTCTTTCATTTCTCTCTATTCTTCCCTTTTATGGAAAGGGCAATGAGAAATTGTGTTTGGCAAAACAAAGCAAAACTTAAGCATGGTCAATGGCAGCGTATTATTTTCTTTTTAATAGGTACTCTTGGGGAGAGTGGTGGGCAAAAACTCTCTTTTCTACTCACACAAAATAACAAGGGTTGGCTCTCAGGGTGTCAGGGATGGGAGTTGTAAAAAGAAAATTGGTACGGCCTAAGTGTGTCATTTAGTGTTGTGCTTTCTCAGTCTTGCTAAGTTCAAAGAGAGTATCAGTTTCCATATATGTTAGTATTTGCATGGCAGTCACAAGAGAAAACAAAGGAAAACCATTTGAACTTTCTTCAGAGTATGAAATCAAAACACTCATTTCGAAGATCTGTGCAAATGTGGACTGCCATCACACAGGGAGCTATGTCAGAAAGAGCAGAGGCTTAGAGCAGAAATCCTTGATTCAAAAGTCCTGGCTCTGTCATTTCCTAGCAGTGTGTGTTAGTGGGCGCATTACCATCTCTGAACCTTGATAATAAATATAAGCCCCCTATTGACCACTCATGACTTTGCTGAGAATAAAATGATGTGATGTGTGTGAGCTAATTTTTGATCCATGCAGCATTGTAATAGGTAATTTTTTTTTCCATTGCTGTTATTATTTTGATGGCATCTAGCTGTCATGGAGGGCAGTGCTTCCCAGCCTTTTTCACACGGTTTTGCACACAGGCAGTAAGAATGTTTGCAGAGTCTACCGAGGTAAGTGGACAGGCTGGTGTGGTCGGGGGCCAGCAGCAGCAGGGACTTGATCACTCCAGGCCCTACCCGCCAGACCTGTGAACCGAAGCAGCAGCTTGGCACACTGGTAAACTATTAAGGGCAAATCAGTGCTCTAAGGTATGTTGGTCAGAAGGCTCTGGAATCAGGAAGCAAAGAAAAACAAAACTTGCATATGGTTTTTGACACCCAAAATTCTTGGAAAACAATTTTTTTGGTAAACAGTTTTTATATTACTCATTAATTTATGTCCCTGAATTTTTATACTGTCTTTAAAGATCAGGTCAATATGAGCTAGATCTATTTAGTTAGGTTCAGTGTAATGCTAGGGAATGAAAGATTCAAAATATCTAAAAGCTCTATGGTTCAAGAGAGAGGCATGATAATACCACAGAAACTGTAATTTATATTTATTAGATTCTTATTTTACTTCCTGTTGATAATTTGGGATTATCAATTTCTGTATTATTATATTAGGATTGTACCTGGATATACGTAATGGAAAATTTACAAGATTAGCTTAAATAATAAATAAAAATAAATAAGGATTTATTTTTTTCTCAGCAGGAAGTTCAGAGACTGGCAGCAGAACTCACACTCCTTTTGGCTTCCTTACTTCCTCCCTTTCTTCCTTTTTTTCCTGTCGGTATATTTCATCATCATGGTCATGAGGTGGACACTCCTCTTCCATGTATTGTGTCCCTGCTTTAGGCAAGGAGGGAGGAAGGATGAAAGTAAAAGGAATATACTAGTGGTGTCTGCCCTTTTTTATATTAGGGGAACCATAGCTTTCTGGAAGTCCTACCCAGAAGACTTGTAATCGTTGCCTAGAACTGGGTTTCATGACCACCTCTGGCTACCAGAGAATCTGATGAATATTTTTAACTGGGCACATATTTGTCATGAACAAAGTCAGGGTTCTGTTAAAAGAAAGAAGGTGAGAATGGGCATTACGTAAGAAACTTGAATTTGCTGCAGTTATTATTATAGGCTTCCCTGACAGAGGAAATTCTAAGGCAATATAATATACTGTGAGATGGAATGATGCCCCGGGTGCATTTATAGTATTAGTTTTCTTTTACAATATATACTGAAAAAACACACTATTGTGTGCTAGTATCATGGACTTACAGCCCAAATATTTTAAACTTATCAGTATTCATTGAACATGTCTATGTATCTGGCATTATTGTCTGTAAGCATAGAAACTCTGGGGGCGGCAGTGGTGGAGTAAAGGCTCTGAGCACAGGATTTGGAGTCAGGTGGGACTATCAGGTAATAACAGCATTATAATATCTGATAATCCTAGATAATACTATAGTGTTCAAAGTGCTTTTGTAAACAGTGTCGCCTTTGATCTGAAAAGAATATGTACGTTTGAGCCCATAAACTTATATGCCTAAAAAATTATACCCCAAATATCTGAGCTCAAATGAAATATATCTATAATGCTGAGTTGTCTTTAAGACAGTTTACTCATAAATATACTGCTAGTTTTTCAAACATGGTTTGGAATGGAGAATATAAAATTATGTATAAACTTGGAAATAGTAGAGTTGCAGTTTTCCCTGTGTTTCCATTTTTTCCGTGGCAGTTCCCTCCCTAATAAACCTTTTGTCTTTAGGTAAAACCCAGGTACACTTTGGGGAGGTCCCAGTTGCCTGGGTTTTTGTAATAGGTATAAAGACTCATAAGGCATATATTATTATGTTTTATGAATGGAAAGGTTCTCAACAATTATCCAGTTTATTCATTTTGCACAAGAGAAAATCAGTGCCCCAAAAGGTTGACTAATTTGCCTCAGATCACCAACCAATAGCCTATCCAGTGCAAGGATGGAACTAGAGACTGTGTTTCCTGATTCCCAGTCCAGAATTCTTTTTACTAGACCAGTGATTCCCAACCTTTGTCTCATGGATCCCTGGGAAAATCTAGGAGTTAGAACAAAAGGTTCACTCCTCTGTGTGTGCTTTGTGCTTCATGCATATACTCAGTATTACTCTTCACATATAAATATACAAATATTTGTAGATATAATTGTAATTTATAAAATACAAATTCATTGAAAGATATTGCTGAAGCTATAGAATTTTTCCTTTGTATCTTTTAGGTAACAGATACCAAAAACATAATTATAAGATATCCCCATACTTTAAAAATGTTTGAAATCATGAGTTGCAATAGGAGTCTCAAACTCAAATGTTTACAGGGACCAGCAACTAATATAAATAAGTAAAGTAGGTTAGGTTTTGGAAAAACAACAGTGAAAGTACAGTGGTAATTAGCAAAAGATAGTCGGTCTTAATAAAGGGGGCAATAGGGAGTGGTGATGACTGTGTCAAACTGGAGATCCTCTAATTGTTTCTAGGAGAGCGTGAGTCTAATATTGCCAATCTCTCAAGAAATCAGGAATCTGAGGGTTTTTTTTAATATTCTTAATTAACCAAATTTAAAAAGTTGGCTCATTTTCTAAAACACTGCGTGAGTCAAAGAGATCTTGTTGAAGGGCAGAATTCAGCTTGTAGGCTTCCAGGTTGCCATCTTTATACTAGAGTTTAGTATCTAGTTTACAACCCAGCATGCAGGTTGCAATCTTTATACTAGGTACTGCCTCAGGTATTGATTACAGAGAAAAGCGTTTAAATCTCTAACTAATACTTACTAGAAATCTGAAAGATCTCTAAGCAGATGAAATTAGACACTACAGGTCAGTCAGAAAGCAAAGGAAAGGACCTAGTGACCTCCTTTTTTGACTTCTTTTAACTAAAAGAAAAAAAAATCACATTTGTTTACATTTTAATCTGGCATGAGTTTACCAGTGAAGTAGCATAGGTTTTCCTTCCAAATAGATTCTGTAAAGATACCATCTAAGTGGAAGTAGACTTCCCACAGAACTCTGTCTATTGGATGGAAAATGCTGGGAAGCAATTTTGGGTTTAATATTAGGAAGACAACTCAGGAAAATAAAGCCAGCCAGCAAGTCTGACTCACCCCCATGAGAAGAGCTTCCCAGCACAGGGAACTGACACTGAGACTTGTGTCAGTAGGAATTTTACTAAGACATTTTAGGACTTTAAAATATTACGGTGTGAAAAGTCAGTTCTGTGGAAGGGATGGTGCATAAGTTCTCCTCAAATTCTGGGAAGATGGTATTTTTCTAGCTAGATCCATAGTTGTGCTTCCTTTGCTATGTAATTCCCAAAACTTTGGCATAAAATAATGGGAGGATTCCTGTTATTCTAACTGGAATAATCTGAACTTCACATTGATTGGGATAAAATGTATAAATTACCTTCATGATGCACCATGATTTTTAAAATCATCTTCAACTTTTTTAAAGTTTTGATTTTAAGGGATCTTGTTTCCTGAGTTTTTTCTTCTCTATTCCTTCCCACTTTTCCTTTGCCCTGTTTAAGATCAAACATGGATAATAAATGAGGAAAGGCAGGTCCAGTTTGGAAAGCACTGTTCTTAGGGACACTGAAGGTAAGAATAGTCTAGTGAGCTCTCAACCAATATCCACTTGCATTCCTGTGAAAATCTAACAGAGGACTTCGATGAGAAGGAGCTGCGAATTCGTTTTCAATGGCTTGTGGAAGGCAGCTTATGGTACTTTCAGGTCTACTTTCCAGTGGAAAGCATATATATCTACTCTTATCTCCTTAGTAAGACAAAGCCACATTCTACAACCAAGAGTACAAATCTATTTGCAATGACTTATTTTTGACAGCTTTCCTCTTTTGAAAAAGTTCAGGTAAACATAGACCATATAAAATTATTATTGCTATTTATGGCTGCCACTTTATTATGAAAACTTTCATCTCCATCAACACAAGGCATAGACGTTTTGTTTATTACGTTAGTAGAGGTATGTCTTTCAAACAAAGCATTTTTCATCATTGGTCAAGTACTTTCCCAGCCTTGTAGAAAGTCAGTCTTCTTTGTAAAATATAAAGTACTTCCCAACAGAGAATTGTAAAAGATGAGGAGCTAATGAGAATTTCTCCTCCTGTGCTTCCTTTACTCTGTCACCTCTGCATTCTTTCCTCCTCTCACAGCTTTCCCTCAGTAATTCATCAAATATGCATTTCTGCAGATTTCTGCTCCTACGGGCACTATTTCAATTGAAAAATAGTTCTCAAGATTTCAGAAATCTTTCCCTTGAAAAGTTGTTCCTTGGACCTTGAGGACTGCCAATGACAAAGGCTGTTGCTGTGGTAACTAGAAGGGTGATCCTAAAAGTTCATTGCCACCCTTCATGTTACCCACACTTGAATGAAAACTTCAGTTCATTACAGTAGGTGACAGTGTACAAAACCATGACTGCAGAATCCACTCACTCAGCTGAAAGAGGACTTCAGGATGCAGGGGAAAATTCATTTCAGAAAAGATTCTGCCTCACCTCTTGGTTCTAGTTTATGGATTCTCAGTTATTGTGGCATTCCAGTATTAGACTTTTCATTAAGGTATATACCTTCATTTCTAGTGTTTCAGATTTCTTGTTTCAGGGCTGCCAAAACAAAACAAAACAAAAGCTTTAAAGACTGTTGTTTTCTATTATGGTTTGTAACACTGTTTGGTATAATAGGGTCTATTTTTCCTCTTGATTTCTAAGATTTCTGCTGGAAAGTCTTAATGAAAAACATATGTCTGCCCTAAATCACTCCCATGAGAAATGTTGGAACTGTTACATTTAGTTTTACTGTCCAACATATTAAAATAGTTAACCACAGCACATATTACAAAATGGCTATATCAAGTGAAGATTACAATGTTTAGTTCATATTTAAAATATATCACAAGCTGTGTATAAAAATATTTAGAGCTGCCTATCAAGGTAGCTAGCCAGTTATGTAATTTTGCAAAAATATTAAGAGATCACTACGAATTACTTTCTCAAGTACTTAATTTTTCCATACCAGCTCATAAAAACAGTCATTCTTAACTAAGACACTGGAACGTATCTTCTTGCAGTGGTATTTATAGATGCACAAATGCACGAGACAGACTGTCCATATCGTTAATTTTTATGTCTGCACATGATGCCAATAGTAATAATTGTGTGTGTGACAGAGAGATTAATACTTGCTGATTCTTACTAACTGCACATTAGACTATAAATTTCTCAGTCATGAAAGAGAACAAATGGAATGCATGGAATACAGGGTAATTTTCTTAAACACATAGCTCTGGCTCAGATAGGAGTGATTGGGTGGTATGGTTGAAAAGAGCACAGAGGGGAAGGGGCCTGATGTTTATTCCTAAATACGCCCATAGGTGTGTAACCTGAAAGTAAGTCACTTAGCTTCCTTTGGACTCAGGATCCTCATCATAAAATGAGAGTTTTATTAGGTGAATCTAAGGTCTCTTCTTTCACTACCATTCTATGGTTCTAGCTTCTTTTGCTTTTTATTTTTATTGGAATCAATGTACTCCCTTCCCTACCTCTAAATCAGCTCCTCCTCAATACCGTTCTATCTTTTTCATGCGATCACTGTCATCTCAGAAGGGAAGCAATGGAGTCATTGACTCAACCTCAGCTCCTAGAGAGCAGCCCAGCTCTGTTTCCTTTGAGATGCTGTTTACAGCTCTCCAAAAATGCTCCGTGTTCTCCCATGGCCTTCCCTCTAAAATCCCTGACTCCACGCCTGCCCACCCATTTATCCTGCCTGCTGATACCAGGATAACATTCTTAAATTTAATTTTATATTTTAATATCTTTAAGGTTTTTCCTCTACTATTACAGTCATACGTTCTCCTTGTAGAAAATTTGGAAATGTCACGAACAGTGTAGAAGAAGCCACATACAATTTTATTGAATATTGATGAAAAGCAGATACTTGCCATTTGTTTTCATCTTTTGTGAATTGCCTGCTCGTGGTCTTTTCCTTTCTTCCTACTGATTATTAATTTTATTCTTAATGATTTTAAATCAGAGCATTTGTATTATTAAGTTTATTAATAGTCATATATTTTGCTAGCATGTCTTCCTAGTTGGTATTTGCCGTTCATATTTGCTTATATGGCAAGTCTGGAGACAGAGCTATATTTAGGAATTTTGGGGCAGGGGCTCCAACAGTGTGATTGGGACTCTGCATCTTTTAAGCTTTTCATCCTTCTAAGTATTGACCTCATTCTTTTCTATCACAGCTGCCTCTGTGTGACCTCTCTCCCTCCCAGACATTCCTGGCTTATGTCATTCCAGAATAGGAACTCAGGAAAAGAGAGAGCTTTTTTTCTTCCAGGGGTTGTAGATCAATCCTAGGAAACGAAGCTGACTGTCACTGTTACTGTTCCACTCACTGTTGCCAGGGGAATGGGGCTCTCTTTGGCCAAGCTGAGTCCTGTGTTCATAGCTGTGTTGGGAGTGAGCAGGAGGGAGGTTGGGGCAGGGATTTGGAGAAATGGGCAGTGGGCTGTGATCGACAGTCCAGCACTGCCACTTAACATAGGGTCTGGAGTAATTCCACAGAGGAAGGGATACTGACGTACAAAAGCTAGGTACGTCCACCATGAGAACATTCACTAATAAACCAGTTTTATTTCTTTATATTTAAAAAATACATCTTATCTTCTCCCTCTTGGGTTTTGTATTTTGCCTGTAAATGGATAAAGATGTCATTGGCACCAGAATAATTGCTTCAAGAGTAGGTATTTGTATGCCTAAAAATAATTGTCTGGAATTTTCACTAATGTTTTAAAAAACAGCATCAGAACAACTGTGGACTAAGGGAATTCTTAGAGCTCAAGCTGCTTTCACCATGCAATTGCCCCTCAACACTCGAGTAGCAGTAATTGTGCCTGTCATGCATGGCTGTGTAATTATATATAATTCTTTGCATATAAGAATTAGAAGGGCAGAGATTGTCATCTGGATGAATTTTAGAGCTCCATTCATATTTATGTGTTCCTTAAAATATTTATAATCGGACTTTCTCCCCTGATGACAGCCATGTACTTGTTCACTGTAGGATAGTTGGAAGATCTTTTGCTCTTTAATAGACACAGAATAAAATTTAAAATTACCTATGAATCCACTACCCAGAGAAATCTACTGTTAGTATTTTGATATGTATTTGGTGATCTATTTATTGGTAAGTGGAAATTCAGATCCCATATATGCGTCCCAAGTGAATATAGCAGGTGAGATTTTGTTTTAAATGTGTTTTGTAGTTTATCTGTTAAGGTCAGAGTGCCTAGAATAAAGAGGGCCCCAGGTATAATGTCACATACGGTTTCTGAAACTAACATTGTAAAGATGGTTGTTGAGAATGTTGGTTCTGAATCCATGTCCCAAGTTCTAAGAGACATTATCCCTCAAAAATCAGATTACCCTTAATCAGAACATAAAGGAGAATACTCTAAGCCAAAAAGGAGGACCATTAGGACCTTGGGTAGGAGGAAAAACACTTAGGTACAAGTAGTTCAGCCTAGAATTGTGGCAGAAGAAAATTAAAGAGAGACACAACAGGCTCTAGGCTCTGACTTATAATTTTATTATGTGAGAAGAGAAGATTAATATTTTAAAAACCAGGAGGAGAACATATGTGTACAACCATGGTGATACTCATTTGTATTTTGAAATTTAGTTGTAAATGTAACCAAGAATGTAATTCCCATAGAAGCCTGACTTTTTTCTGCCTTCGTGTGTTGCCTGTTTCTTCTGTCCTTAGCACCTGGACTGAATTGGTCCCAAAAGGAATGGTAATTTTCCCTGAAGTGTTTATGAAATGAAGCCCCCTTCTGCTTTTTTTTCTTTCATTTTAAACACAAGACATACGCCTGCCCCTCTTCGTCAGGCTCTTGAGTTGTTGCCAACCTGACAGAGAGCCATCTGGAACAGGAAACTGTTGGGGTGCAATGTTCATGAACAATTGACATTTTCCAACGTGTAAAATGCTTTAGGGTTTTAATTCTAGATGCTGTGGTTTTGTCCCAACTATACTCTAAAATAATTGGACTCTTTATTTCCTTATTTTTGTTGTGGTGGTTAAGAACAACAGTTAAATCTGATCTGTCTTTTTCATAGTCTGAGGTAGGATTGGGGGTTTCTTTTCTGTAGAAATCACCACCTTGCAAAGAATTTAATCTTTGGCTAAAAAAGGTTTCTTCATAGTTAAAATGTGGTTGGATACTTCCTCACTGGCAATGCACACCCTTTCTGTCAAAGTGTAGCAACAATGCACCATGTAAACAATAACACTTCAGTTATAATTTACGGTATTCAGGGCATCTCTTTGATGTACAAGAAGTGAAGCACATGTTTTCATCTATCAGAAAAGCAGAATGCTTTACATTTCGTTCCCAGAAACAGATATCAAGACACCGATTTTTTTCTGTGATTGAATCTTTGTTATTATTTTTATACTTTAATCTCTTGTTTCCCATCCCCCTTCTCCCTTCCTTCCTCCTAATCTCACACTTCTGTGAGAGAAATCATAAAACTGTTCACCTTGGGAGTTTGCACACTGTATTCTTGATTATTTCAAATTGTTCTTGAGAATGCAGAAGCCCAGACAAAATGACATCATCCAAGATGAGTACAGCCTTTTATTTTGGAAATGGGTATTTAATGGCTTTTGATTATAGAGTGATTGTAGCATTTCAGAGCAACAGCCCTTCCAGATATTCGGCTGGAAGTGTTGACGCTGTTATATGTCAGGGCCGCTATACCCAGAGTTTAGAATAGAACAAAACCACCAGGGTATATTTGTTGGAACTTCTTCGTAGGGTATGTGCAAATTACAATCAAAATATCAGATCTCTAATTACTTCCTTATTGTTTTTATCTCTGCAGTTCTCTCTTGAGCCAATTTATGCCTTATCATTTTTTAAAATACAGATTCAACATGTGAAAGATCCGGGGACAAGTTCTGGGAACATAGATATGTTGGCTTTTTGTTGGGCCTTTGTAAGGCCATAGCTCTTGTTTTCCAATTTGGCAGTGAAAAATAATCAGTGTTTTGCTTAAAATAATGGAAGAGCAAAAATGAACATGATCAGGCTGAAAAAAAATCTGGGTCATTACTCTCCAGGGTAGGGAGGAGCTAGAAATGGTTACCAAATACTGTGCTACACCCGCAGCGTCCTCTGTGTCTGGACCAAAGGCACACACCCTCTGCACTGGACTTCTCAGAGCAGTAGAATGTCATTTTTCCATGATCACCTTCTCACTCTGGAGGCTTTTTATTCTTTTTTACCCTTTGTTCCAGCCACAGACTTTTCAGTTCCTTAAATACATTACATTCCCTCCAACTAACTCCCCACCCTAGTCCAATTAACCCATTCAGAGCTCAGCTCAGGCCACGTGTCCTAGGCTCAGCCTCCTCTGCCCCTCCTCGCTAGCTCAGCGCCCTCCACCCTCATCATGTGTCTAGTGAACAGTTCATTATATATTTGTGTGATAATTTGATTAGTGTCTGCCTCCCGCCCGCCCCCCCTCCACCCCCGGCCCCAGAGCATAAACTCCATCAGTTTTGTTCACCATTGTATCTCAAGTACGGACTATGCTTGGGGGCACATGGAAGGCCCTTCATAAGTACAGTATTTATTGAATGAAGGAAGGAATAAGAAAGCAGCTCTGGCTCAGCTCCAGCGTTTCATCTGACACTGCAATGCTGCAAATATGTTGCAGCTTTACCAGAGGAACTCTGCTTTGGGGAACAGAAAGGTTGGTTGAAGAAGAGAATGGAATATCAAAAGGAAGCCATGCCCTATCAATGAGAGTTTGGAAATCCCATTGTTTGCAATATAGTGAAGAAAATATTTCATGCAGTGAAAACAAATGGTATCAGCCATTAATGGAACTGTTATTTTGTGCTTTAATATTTTTATCCTACCAGATTTTAAATTCTGGAGGTTTTTGGTTAAATTCACTGTTTCCCCATTTCTCCTTATTTTTTTTCATCTTTATTACTTCGTCCGTCTTCTCTTTCATCCCCTCGTCTTGTTTCCTTGCCAGCTAGTGAGCCTGCCGTTCAGCCATACCTGGAGTGCAAAACATTTTTTAACTTAACTTTTAGATCCTCTGACAATTCTTTTCCAACCTGAATATAACAAGGAAGAAACCAGCCCCAGAATGTCTGGGGCAGTGCTTTGGCCTGTGGACAGAACCACAGGGGCAGGAGAGCTTCCTCTCAAGATGGTGATTCTTGGGAATCCGGCTGTCTTGGGAATCACGCAGCTCACAACTGTAGTTAGGTGGGCTGATCGTTTGTCTTGCACTGTAAGGGGCTTCAACAGACCAATTCCGTGAAGGAAAGTAAATGTCACGTATAAACCATCATTTGAAAACCAGTGTCATATAATCGAATACAATCAGACTTTTTATTTTTTAAATCCGCGGTTCTTTCTCCTTCCTGCCCTCCTTACTTCTTTCTTTTCAGCCAGTTTTTATGAAGGAACAGCATGCCTCTAAGGCGGTGCTAAGTATAAGAGGTGCAATCATAAACAGGGTGGGCAAGGTGTGTGTTGTCAGGGGGTGACTTTTAAGGGGAGAGGGTCTTCAATGCCACAGATGTCCCTGAGTTCTAGCTTAGTCTCTCCAGTTTTCCCTCAACCCCCTCAGCACGATTCCCTTCCCTTTATCCTTAACGCCTGTCAGTAGTATCGAGCTATAGCCTCCTAACTAATGTTTCTTAGCAAATCTCTCCTCAGCCAGCTTCTGTAGTCCTTTCTGGCTGCTCTCCCAAACCTTCCCCCTCCCAGACTGGACAGAACCATTTCTCCAGAAATGTTTTCTAAAGTAACTTTTTTTTTTTTTTTGCACCACATCTGCCGCTCCCACCCTTCTACCGCCCACCTCCACACCTAATACTCAGGCCCTAAACCATGGGAGTTCAGTCATGAAATTAGCATTCCTAAATTACAGCATTCTATTCGGTATTCATTGATTAAAAAAAAGACTTAGAGTATATAATGTTTAATATAAAGTGGAGGAGGGTTTTTGCCCCCAGCCCCATGTATCTGTTGCCTGCTTATGTGTAACCTGAGGCCCCATCGTCAGGCATGTGTGCCCATTCATAGAAACAGGAGCATGCGCCCTGGCTTCAGAGTTTTGCTTCTCAAGGCAGGAGCTGACTAGCCTGAGCACGTGTTGCTTTTCATACATATAGAAGAATATGTGATAATTTTTTGTTGCTACGGTGAATAGGAAAATTGCAAAATGCTAGTGAAGGAGAATGAGAAAAACTTTAGATCCAGGTATATAGTATGTTTAAGAACCCCTAAGTTTTCTCTCCTCAGGATTTAAATAATTTTATTTTCATCTCTACAATAAAGTATTTTCTAAATTGTGCTATATTTTTTTTTAAAATTATTATTATTATTATTTTATTTATTTATTTATTTATTTTTGGCTGTGTTGGGTCTTCGTTTCTGCGCGAGGGCTTTCTCCAGTTGCGGCGAGCGGGGGCCACTCTTCATCGCGGTGCGCGGGCCTCTCACTGTCGCGGCCTCTCCCGTTGTGGAGCACAGGCTCCAGACGCGCAGGCTCAGTAGTTGTGGCTCACGGGCTTAGCTGCTCCGCGGCATGCGGGATCTTCCCAGACCAGGGCTCGAACCCGTGTCCCCTCCATTGGCAGGCAGACTCTCAACCACTGCGCCACCAGGGAAGCCCCGTGCTATATTTTAATACCATTTCCTATGCATAAAATACATTCCCTGCCTCCCATTCTTACCTGTAAAATTCCTACCTATTCTTTAGATGCAACTCAAATATCATTGCCTTTCTTATTCCTTCTCTAATCATACCAGCCCGAAGTGACCCCATGCCTCAGTATTAATTTGTGACAGTCCTAGGGCACTTACATTTATGTTGCCTCATGTGCTTGATATTTGTACATGTGTATTCTTCCTACCTGGTGATCTTGGACAAGTTACTTATTCTCTCTTTACCTCCGCTAGTCCATCTTTAAAATGGACGTATAATAGTACCTATCACATTGGATTGCTGTATATAACACTTAGCAGTATACCGCTACTATTGTTGTTTGTTTTCTCTTCTATTACCTTAAGCTCCTTGAGGGCAGCGACTGTTTATTATTCACCTTTGTATTCTCAGCTCCCATTTTTAAATTGTGGTGCTGCATGAAGGAAGAGGTAAAGACCGGGTTATAACATTTTCATAATGCTCTTCACTTTTCTCTATTTCTAGACTTGGTTCAAATGGAATGGAGGCTAGACTGGCCTTTGGGGTCTAAAACTGGTTCTGAGATGTTATGCTGTGAGAGGAATATTTGATAATGAGTGCTATTTTCTGTAAAATATTGCTTTATAAAACTCTGTTTGCTGTATTGCAGAAACCTTTTTCTTCTATTCCTGTTAAACCAAACACTGTAAACAGTATATATCATCTTCTTGGGAGTAAATCTAGATATTCTTCTCCTCCAAAGTTACTTTGCTCATCTAGGAATTGGCTCTCACATTTTTCTTTCACACATAACATATTTGGAACTTAAAAATTGTCTTTTAACTTTATAAGAAAAGGAAATTTAACCCATGCGTAGTTGAGATGAACTTTCTTCTTATACTTCCTTCTCTGAAGAAAATCGTATACGTTGGGGTATAATCACCCGAACCTCAGCTTTCATTGGTCCAACTGTGTGGATTTGGGTTACCAGACACCAGTGCATTTACCTGTATGAGAAGAGGGGCACTGATAGAGTTGGTCTTTCTCTTTCTCAAATGCTTGGTTCCATGTGCCTAGCATGCCAGTCAGCACTAATAGGAATTAATATTTATTGTACACCAAAAATGTCTAGACATGGCACCAGAGCCATCTTGTGGGGTGATCTGGCTCACTGAACTCATAGTCTGAATGATACAGTAAGATGTCGGCCCTCTAGTAGGACAGAGCCCTACCCCAGCAGTACTCTGTCACCAGAGCACACAGAGCCTTTGTTCTCTGGCTCCCTGGGATGGGAATTCTTAGACTGTTGTTACCACAGATGTGCCTGTGAAGTTCCATTTGGATTCTTCTCCAGAGTGGTTTCCAAGTACTGTTCTGCAAACCAGCTATATCAGCATCACTGGAGAGAGTTGTTCACCATACAGCTTTATAGGTCCTATCCGAGCCCTACTCTATCAGAAAGGTGAGGGGCCAGGTCTGGGGATCTGTCTGGAGCTGGAGCAGTGTGTCCTGTCTGGAGCCCCCGGGATCAGGCATGGGAAAGGGCTCTCCCTTGAGACATCACCCCCCTGGAGGTATCTGGGACCTCACCGTCTCTTCCAGGGCACTTAAACAAGGTCCCAGGTTACTGAACGGGGTGGGCGTTGTCAACTTGGAGTAGGTCAGCTGGCAGAGTCTCAGGTATCAGCGAGCATCTTGCAGGCACTCAACTGGTGACTTGCTGGCCATGTCCGTCAGTGCCCATCACACAGCTAATAAGTGAAGGAGCTAGAATTCAAACCTAGTCCTGTCTGGGGCCAGTACCAGAGTTCTTTGTCTCTGTGCCGTGTTGCCTACTAATTCCAGACTGAGTGGCTCCAGTCACTCCTTCCTACCTATTTACTCTGTTTATTTCTCCTTGTTTATTGTGACACAGCTGTTCCATTTGGTGGCTGAAGTTCTTGCCAGGACAGTGTTTATGCTTGGACTCTTCCTTTCCTTTTGTGGTGAGTGAGCTGGAGCTTGTCAGCAGGTCGGGGTTCAGAAGTCAGGGTCCAGGAGTTTTTTTCCCTTTAGGTTTTTTTTACTTGGCACCAAGGTAAGTGAGTCTTGGGACGTTATTCCTTAGGTGACCCCATTACTTCAGAAGCTGGTTTAAATGGATAATAGGAGGTGATGATGGCAGCTGAAATATTTAAAGCAACGACACATTTTGGAAAAGAAGACAAGAAAAATGAGAGCAATCCTGGTAGCTGCTTATATTAGTATTCTTGATTAATGTCTGCTTTTTAAAAAATCAAATTGCTAATGCATCTCCAGTCACTGCCCCAGTCATAACCAGTTAGTTGTGTTTATGTAATAGTAAACAATACACAGGCAGGGCTGGCTGAAATGTCACTTTCGTCCACGGAGGGAGTCAAGATTACGTACCTTGCTGCTTCTCCAGACCTTGTCTCTGCAGAGTACGCTTCTGAGTGTGACCGGGTCACAGCACAGCACGGAGGCAGCTCTGCTGGTGATTCAGAGTCGGTTCTTTTGTGGACTTGGAAGGGCCCCCGAGGAACTGCCCATGACAGCCTTCTCCCAAGCCAGCCTGCCTCTTTCCTTCTGCACCTCAGAAGCAAATTGCATTGCAGGCTCGTACCCAGCAAGCCTCAGCTGTTCTGTGGCCCTGTTGTGTTTGGCCTCCTCAGTGTTTGGGAAACCTTCAGTTGGAAGCCAAACTAGAATAGAGCAGCTTCAGATAAATAGCTGGGGGTTTTGGGTTTTGTTTTGTTTTTCTTTTCTGGTTTCTCTTTGAAAAATGTAAAGAATGGCAGGAATTGGTTGGGCTGCTTCTTAGAAGCAGTGGCTTCTTCTTAGAAGGGCCTGTGCTTAGAAGTGGCTGCTTCTTGGAAGGGCCTGTGCTCTCCAGCCGGCCCGAGCATCTGTCCCTTGCTTCCTTCTCTTGTAGTAGCTGCGGGTCCCCAGCTGCAGGGCAGTTTGTGGCTTTGCTTTCCCATCACTGCCGTGTTCTCCCTCCACCTGCCTGTTAGCGGAATGGAAGAGAAGGACAAGCGGCCATCCTGACTAGTTTGGAAATAGTTCACTTATCATTGTGTCATGTTTTTATAAACAGGAACTTGAGATCCACACATTTATAAGTGTTTTTAGAGGAATGTATCAAGCACAAGCTGTGGCACGTAGTAGCCACTTGGCAAACATCTGCTAAATGATTGAATCTGCAACTAGAGGTCCAGGTGTTTGGGGACCCAGGGTCATGTGTTTGGCTGGAAGAAGAGACATCATGGGGCAGTTTGGGAATATTAATGGCACTCTGTAAATACACGCAGAGCTTGGAAGACAGCCAGCAATTTTTTACTTTCCATGAAATACGGGGCTTTACTTTTATTTTGTGATGGGATACCTTGACCACTTTATATTGAAGCCCTTTTGGAGACCTTAAACTTTAGTGACCTTTTAAAATGTCAACAAATTTTCTTTCTTCTCATCCAGGCAAAAAGTCCTCTTGGGTTCAGTTGGGTCTGACCATCTCTCTAACCTGATACTGTCTATTTCTCTCAGTGTGGGCTGTGAAACAGGGACTACATCCCACGTCTCTGCCACGTCTGGACTTCTGTGCCCCAGAGACCTTTGGTGTTAACCGTGAACCCTAATTTTGTTACTAGCACCTTGGCTCTGCCCTACCAGACCCAAAACAAGTTATTAATGGCCCTATCACAGTGGTTTAGGACTAGAGTTCCACAGATTGCCTGGGTCGAAATCCTTATTCATCATGTGGCCCTACAAGTTATGTATCATTTCTGTGTCTTCATTTTCTCATCCGCAAAATGGGTATCCTAGTAGCACCTACATCATAGCATTGTTAGAACTGTGCCGGGCACATTGTGAGTGCTCAGTAAATGACAACTGCTGTCTTGGTGGTGGTAGTGACAGCAGCAGTCATATCTGTCTTAAGTTATGAGGATGTGGCCACTAGAACTTTTTTGTGATTTAATTTTGTCTTACATGCATTGAATACTTGGAGAATAGCAAAGTCCTTTTGTCACCAGATTGTAAAAGTATTGGATACTTTTCCCCCCCCTTAATGTATGGTCAAGATTTTTTTTTTTTAATTTCCCATTGATAACTTTAATTCAGATCTCCCAAAATAACCAAATAACCATGTTTAATTTGAAAGTTTTAATCAAAGAAGTGATGAGATTTGATTTATCTTTTGGGATGATTTCACTGAACAACTGTTATGGTCAACTTTGATTTGATAGAAAAGACACTGTCAGCGACACACACAAGGGTCCAATTGCTTTCCTGGTTATGAAAGGCAGATGAGGCCTTTGTGAGGGAAGGTCATTATCTTCCCATAGTAATTACTATTCTATAAAAGCCAACACGCTCTCACACCTGATTACTGAGGGAAAACAAGATGCTGGTTTCTGTGTAAGCACCTTGTGGTAAAGGCCAACTTTGGAATTTGGTCTGATGTCACTGCTGATTGGCCCCAGGGGTCTGGGTTTCATCTGTGTTATTGGAATACCTCAATTTACCTGTTTTCCACAGGAGATCACAGCACTCTTTAGGAGTTTGGAAAGTTCTGAAATGAAAGCACACTTCAGGACTAAGACAGGCCTCTCCCAAACACCGGCAGTCCTCACAAGGCTAACAGTGTCTGTTGACCTTAAGAAACGATTTTTTTTTCTTAGCCATCAAACCGCAGGATTTTTACACTGGCTTCATGACCATCTCTCCCTGTAGTCCACCCTCTTACTTACTTTGGACAGAAACTCAATTTCAGGGGCAACGTTGTAAAGTAAATGTTCGTGTTGGGCCTTTTCTTTCCAGTTTCTTAAAGATTCCTTTCAGGTCTACAAGAGAAAGCAAATTCTATCAGTTATATTTGGTTCCCAAAGTGGCTTTTGAACCCCAAGTGATATGGATACTACTGAAACAAAAGCCTTCCATTAAAAAAAAAAAGTGGATGCCTTGCCAATTATAAGAGGTGTGTGGTGGATGAAAGAGAGGGGAGGGAGGTGTGGAAGGAAGTCCTTGAGAGTCAGAATTGAAAGTGTCCCTGCCAATTAGGCCCGTGACCTTGGCTGTTTCTTAGCTTTCAGTTTCTTCCTCAGTGAAGCTGGGAATCACGGGTACCACCCTCACACAGTGGGGGAGGACCAATGCTTGGGCTGCCCTTAGTGAGTACTCAGTAAATCGTATGTTACCATGATTACCGTTATTATTATTGTACCTTGCACTAGACTGAACTCCACGTATTCAATTATGAGATCTTATGTCATCAAAACATTTTCTGAACACTTTTTTTTCTGATAGAAATATTTGAATGAGCTCTCTTTGTGATCATATCTCATTTCAGATTTTAGGTTTCACCAAACCTCTTGATCTAATCACCATCTACTTATAGATGGAGATATGCAGTCACTGATATGACTGATATCATGTACTTTTAACTCCTGGTAGACTGTGATGGACTCAAGCCCATCATTTCACCAGTCACCATGTGTTTACTGAGTGCCTACTATGTGCCAGGCAGGAGTGGGTTCTGGGGATACAGTAGAGAACAAGAGAAAGCCCCTGCCCTGAAACAGCTTGTACAATATTTTAATGGCAGCATTACTTCTTACTCGTATTTATATCCCATTCATTCTACCTAGTACCTGGCATACAGGAAATACTCAATAAATGTGGGGAGATTTTTTGGTGAATTGAGTGCAGCTTACTGAAATGGAAGTCCAGTGTGCTCTTTCTGGAAATTTTTCTTTAAGGAAAAAAAAAAAAATCTAAGATTGTCCGTGAAAGGCCCCCTTGTCTTTATGTTTTATTTGTTAACAGTCTCTATCCATCTGGTTGGATAGAAAAATAGGTCTTGCTGATTACTATCTTCTTGCTGTTTGAAGAAACCCTTCGTTGATTTTCCATATATATAGATAATTACCTGTGCTGCTTGTATGTGTAAAGAAATGTGTAAAAGGAGAAATGGACAGAAATACAAACCAAGGTTGGTGGACTTGTTCTTGGACGTGACCAGTTTTTGCAAAGCTCGTCAAGAGCTCTTTCTCTAATGGGCACAGAACTCCTAGTCTGCCTGCACACCAGCAGCCTCCCCTTCTACACCTGCAAATCAAGAAGAAAGAGAGCAGGTGGTAGGGTGGGAAGGAAGTAGCAGGGGAAGGCCTGTTAGTGCTTGGCCTTGTATAGAACGCTTCACCTTTTTAAAATCACCTATTACCTCTGAGGTAGATGCTATTCACCACTGCACCCCACCCCCATCCTCAATACAGATGAGGAATCTGAGGATCAGAGGTTAAGAAGCTCCCAAGGACACCCAGTTGGGAGGTAGCAGAGGCAGGATTTGAGCCCAGGCTTGCCTACCCAAAGGCTCTGTCTCTGAAGACAAGGCTGCACCCCTTCTCTACCTGATTAATAGTCTCAAGTAGGCCTTGCAGGAGTCAAGACTCTCCTCCTCAAAGCTGCTCTGGGGCTGGTGAGACAGATCCTGGAAGTGGTAAGTTGAAGTGTGCTCTTGTGTTCAGCTCTCCTTGGGCTGGGACACAGAGACGCGAGAGGAGCCAGCATGGCCTGGGATTCTGGGCAGGTTTTGAGTTACACCAAGTGTAGAAAAAAAACAAAATCCCTCTCCTTGGTCTTTTGTTTTGTTTTTTTTAGAGTCTGTTAAGATGCAGAAATTTTGTGTAGGTGCAGTTAGAATTAATGCACCTTTGGCCTTCTGTCTCCAATAGTGCTTTCAACTTTTATCCCATACAGAATCCAAGATATGTGACAAGATGGTAGCACCTAGAGGCTCTGTGATTGCTTAAAAACCTGTTGGTGTTTCAAGGATATGTTAACATCTGTCCTCCTTCTACCATCTTCCTCACAATCCAGAAGTACTGTTCTGGCTCTGTTGTTTGTTGAGAAGCATGTGGTTCAGGATTCTTTCAGTTGTCAGACATGGAAGAAAACCCAACTGAATTAAGGAAAAAACAGAGTTTATTGTTTCACATAAACTAAGAGTCCAAGGCCATCCAGCTTCAGGTACAGCTGGATCCAGAAACTCAAACTGTGTTATCAGGACTCCTTCACCTCTGCCTGTGTTCTTCTCTACACGCCTAGTGATTCCTGGTTTATAGCCTGTATAACTGTTAGTTGTTCATCAAATATTTCCAGCTTTCTTCCTTCTGGGTACATGGTAAGATTATGCTCCTTTGTCTCCTGAAGTTAGGTATGGTGATGTGATTTACTTTGACCAATAAAATATGTACGTAAGAGAGGCATGTATCACTTCTTGTCAGAAGCTTTTATGATCCAGTGCATTATTCACTATGTCCCCTTCTCCCCACGATGGTGATCATTGAAACTTGTCAAGATGGAGTCTCCATCAGCTTAGGTCCCTGAATGACTTCAGTGAGTAGAGTTCCTTTGCTAATCCATGATAGACACGTAGTATGAGGGAGAACTTTTGTTACATTAAGTCACTGAGCTTTTGGCATTTTACTATAACATAATCTAGTCTATCCTGACTACTGTACATCCTCCAGGTTCATATACAAAGAAAAACAAGAGGTATTTCTATCCTGGTTTCTCAAATAAGAGTCCTATTATTTTCTCTAAATAGCTATAGTTAGATGATGTGCCCATTTCTGAATCAATCCTGTGGCCTAGGAATTCAGTGCTCTGATTGGTTAGGTGAAGGTCTCATCTTTATCCTTGAACTGGAGGAGAAATTAGCCCATCCAATGCTCATGGACAGAATGAAAGAGATAAGGATATCAGAAGAAAGGATGAATGCTGTGCAGATTAAAACTAAACATGTCCTCTGAAGCATTTTATTTTTATTCAGGAGCAAGCAGCCCATTGTCAGAACTTTTTAGAAGGCCAGTGTCTGTAGAAACCTGCTGAAGAGAGTTTTATGGTCTTCTTTATTCCCACGCTATAAGTAGACATGTTAGGGAAAGAAATGTAAATTAGCAAGTCCAAAGTGGAAAGAATCTGTCAGCTACATATCCAGGTTCGGTAATAAAGGATTAAATTATTGATGTAACTGCCTTTCTTTAAGTTCCTCCCACAGTATCCCCCAATTTCAATATTTGTCCAGCTCTAGTGAAGATATTACCAATGAGAGAATGTGTCTGCTCTCTCTTTGGCTTCTTACAGTGATTGATAACCTTTCTACCTCTGATTGATGCTTATTAATTCGGCCTTCTGGGAATCAGAATGAAAGCAAATCTTATACTACTTTTATGTGTGTGGAAGTTTCTAGCATGAATCTGGCATAGGGTAACAAACAGGTTCTCACTGTACATTTTTAAAAATAATTTAAAGATACATGTCTCAATCTTTTCTTCTTTGGGTTGATCTTATTTTTTTCATTTTTTTTCTTGAATGACATGCTTCTAAGTCTCCTAACTATATTGACTATTTTCTTCATCTTGTGCTCCAATTTGTCTATAAACCTGTTTTCCTTTTATTTTTTAATCCTTTCTATAATCTATATCTTTTAATTTGGTGTGTTTAGACCATTTACATTTATTGTAATTATTGAAATGTTTGGATTTAGGTCTACCATTTTATTATTTGTTTTCTGTTTGTTTCTTGTATTTCTCATTCTTCTGTTTTCCCTTTCCTTCCTTCTTTTGGGTGGTTTGAGCACTTTTTAGTATTGCATTTTAATTTATATATTTTGTGTTTGACTATTTTTTTGTATAGTGTTTTTAGAGGTTGCTCTAGGGATTACAATATACATACTTAATATATCAACTTAATATTTTAGTACTTCAAATGGAACATAGAAACATTATTCACGTATATTAAAAACAGGTCTAGTGAAAATGAATTCTCTTAATTTTCTTTCATCTGGAAATATTGATTTCACCTGCAGTCCTAAGGAATATTTTCACTGAATATAGTTCTTTTCTCTTAGCACTTAAAAAATGTTGTTTCACTTTCTTCTGGACTCCAGTGGTTTCTGATGAGAAATCTACAATCATTCTAATTTCTGGGTTTGGGGATGTTTTGAGCTCAGTCTGGGGGAAACAAGAGATGGAAATGGTATACTTCCCACCAGTTTGATGGGATTTCAAAGTCTGGTCTCTTGCATTCTGGTTTCATGCACTCTGTACAGGTTTTGTAATGGGAGATAAAATGATGGAGTGTGCTTACTTCATCTAACCCAGAGCCTCTCTATGCATCTGTTTTGGGGAGGAGTGGATATGTAGTTCAACAGAAGCTACTAAACTCTGTTACATATTAATAAAGTATGTGTGGTATGTATGTATATATGTATATATCTAATAAACATATATTACTTACATATATGTGCCAAGCATAATTTTAGGTCTGTTGCAAATTAATTAGTTTAACACTTATGACAGTTCTATGAGGCATGTACAATTACTGTCCCATATTTTACAGATGAGGAAACTCAGGGACAGAAACTTTAAGTTGCCCAAGTCACATAGCTAGCAAGTGGGGAGTCAGGATTCAGATCCCTGGGGAGTCTGGTTTAGAGTCCAACTCTTAATCATTACACTAAACTGTTGCTAATTAAATTGTTATAATTATATAGTTATATAAAAAACAAGAAGAAAAAAGAAAAAATAATAGCTCATCATTATTGAGCACTTTCTAGATCTTTATTCTATACTAATAACTTTATACACATCATCTCATTGAATTAATCTTTTCATTCATGCAGTTTTTATTGAGAATTATGTTAGGTACCGTGTGAAGTGCTTGGGCCTAGAAGCGAGCAAGAGAACAGTTCCCTGCCCTGATGGAGGTTGTATTCTAGCAGAAGGGTTATTAAACGAATGACTCCCATGTAATTATGTGATTGCAGTGTGAAAAGTGTTACAGAGGAGACTATTAATGGGGAGAGCATTCTAGTGGGGTTTCTAATTTAAAATCTACCAGTCATGATAGGATAGATTATTTTGAAATAAAAAACAACCTCAAATTTTCAGTGGCTTAAAACAATGAAATTTATTTCTCGTTTATACTGCATGTCCATCAGAGAGTGGGCTGAAGGCTTTGTTCCGTGTTAGTATTTTTGTCTTCCTCAGTCAGGGACACAGGTTGACAGAGCAGCCACCAACAAGCACATGGCCATTCTCGGAAGAGGAGAAAGCATGGTAGACAGGACTGACTATTGAACCTTTTACTAAGAAGTAACCGTAGCTTCTGCTCACATTTCATTGACCAGAGTAAGGGTATGATCAGTCCTAACTTACAGGGGATAGGAGAAGTAGTTCTACTGTGTGCCTAGAAGGAAACCCAGAAATATTTGGGGAGCAGCACTAAGATCACCAGATTTTTCTTGAGGTCAAGGAAGGCTTCTTTAAGAGACATTGTTTGGGTTGAATTCTTAAGCAAAAGGCAAAGGGATTGAGGTTGGGAAGTAGATGGAAAGGCAAATGTGACTAAAGTAATGGGAGTAAACAGAATTATACAAGGTCTTGTAAGTTAAAGGGGTTTGGGTTTTATTCTAAGAGCTATGGGAAGCCAGCAAGAGGTTTTGAGTGGAGGTAATCAGATTTGCACTTTAAATGGGATCCTATGGTTGGTGTGGAGAGTGGATGGGATGGGAGTGAGAATGAGTAAGGATAGGCCAGAGAGAACACTGTTGTCCTAGTAGTATAGGCTAGAGAATATGGTAACTTGATTTAGGCAGTAGCAATTGACAGAAATGGGTGGATTAGAGAAACAGCGTTTGGAGATGGATGGAATAATCCTCCGTGATCCCAAGGAATCTACTAGTCTCCATTTTCTCCATGAGGAAACTAAAGCTTGGGGAAATAACAAAGCTTTGCTAGTGAGTGGCAAACCAGGAATTCAAACCTGACCTGATTCCCAAACTTGTACCCTTAACTGCCATATCACACTACTTTGGTAGAACATACCGAGAATAGTTTATGTCCCTGGAATGGAGAAAAGGTTGGAGAGCTTACATTGCAAATGGTCAGGGCTCCCACTTGGCTCAGGTGGTGCTTGCAGACCCTTTTATGGCAGATGCCAGGACTCTTACTGTTTTCTACTCACCTATATGGGCCTGGGGTCCTGAGCCCTACTGGCTGCACAGTAAATCCCAGTCAGGCTTATAGTGAGATGATGTTAAAGTCAAAGTTGAGAATCTTATCTAAATGCTTCCATTTAAATTAATTTATGCATTAAGGCTAGAAGCTTGATGTTGTAGGGTTAAAGTACTTTAGAAATTTTAGTGCATCCTGATTCCTTCCTTCCTCTCTCCCTCCTTTCTTCCATTCTATGTTCCCTTCTTCTTTCTTTCATCCATTCACTTGGTCATTAATCATTTTTTGAGTGACGTTTATTGCAGGGCAGTATAGCAAAATGATTCATAAAGTAGAACTCCAAAGTCCTTCCATAAACCCTTTTCCATACCTCCTACTGACGTCAGAGTTCCAGGCCTAGCTCAATATCCACCAGTCCATGAAGCCTTCTCCACTTCTGCCGAGGAGTTCTGAATGACTTTCACTGTGGTTATTTTTAAGTGCAATTTATCTTAGACTAACCTCCTACTTCTCTCTGTAGCTTGTTCTTGAGAATAGGGAGCTCATACTTTTTACTTCTTTCACTTTCCGTAATGTACTCATCATGATACTAAGTATGCAGTTACTTCCTAATACACTCAAGTATAGAACAATAAATGTTTTATCTTAATCTTTATATGACATTGATTTTTGAACATGATAAACTATGAAATACAAGTGGTCTTGAAATATAATCGTTCATAAAATCCATGTAACAAATCAGAAACCCAAATTAATTATTCAAATATGGAAATTTTTTAAAACAATATTATTTTTTAAATTTATTTTTGGCTGCACTGGGTCTTCGTTGTTACACGCGGGCTTTTCTCTAGTTGCAGCGAGCGGGAGCTACTCTTCATTGAGGTGTGCGGGCTTCTCATTGCAGTGGCTTCTCTTGTTGCAGAGCACAGGCTCTAGGCGTGGGGGCTCCAGCAGTTGTGGCTCGCGGGCCCTAGAGCGCAGGCTTAGTAGTTGTGGCACACCGGCTTAGTTGCTCTGGGGCATGTGGAATCTTCCCGGACCAGGGCTCGAACCTGTGTCCCCTGCATTGGCAGGCGGATTCTTAACCACTGTGCCACCAGGCAAGTCCTGGAAATTTTTAAATAGTAAAATTAGCAATGTTGCCTAATATTCTTTTTTCTGTTCCAGGATCCCTCCAGGATTCCATATTACATTTAGTCATCGTATCTCCTTAGGTTTCTCCTGGCTATGACAATTTCTCAGACTTTCGGTATTTTTGATGACCTAGATATTCTTAAGGAGTACTGTGCAGGTATTTTGTAGGATGTTCCTCAACTGAGATTCTTCTGAAGTTTTTCTCATGATTAGCCTGTAGTTACGGGTTTTCTTTACATTTCCTGCCTCAGTCCTAGAATCAGCTATTTCTTCAAGGAACCCTGGTTCCTTTCACTGGAGAATGGTATTAGAAATCAAGATCTGGTGCTTAGTATGCTCATTGCTGTTGGGATGTTATTCTTCTAGACCCTCTCAGCTAACAAAGCAAGGAAATATATTTATGTATATAAACCCACATAAATATACACATTTATAAATATTTCCATTATAAAACCATCTGTATTCAGATTAAGCTAAACATTAGTTTATATTGATGTCTCCAACTCTAATTCATTACCATGTGGCTCATTCTAACCTCATTCCCCTTGTTTTTCTGTATACTTCCACACCAACAGTTAGAAACCTGGCTTCCACCATCCTCCATCCATTTATTCAATGGGTTAGATTCAGTTTATGCACCGTTCCCCTCCATTAGGATACTACATAAGTGAAGTTGTAGATTTCTCAGGGTACCATATACAGAACCATCCCTCTTCAGTTGTGATGTTAATCACCTGGTCAAGGTTTTGTCGGGTTTCTTCCTGTAATATAGTTACTGTGTTCTCCCTTGCAACTAATAAAGCAATTTATGGTCATTTGCTTTGAAACAGTGCACATATCTTGCTCCACATAAAACTATCACCCATTGATTCTTGCTCATGCCGTTCTTACAGTGATGGTTACCAAAAAAATGGTGTTTAACTCTACCATATCTCTACTCATTAGTTGACATTCTACGAGAAGGAAAAGCTCTCTTCTCCGCTAGCTGTCTATGTATATATTTATCTATTTATTATCAGTGTGGATTCCTATTTAATTAATGTATTATAATTCACTAATTTTGGTGCCAGTTGTCTCAGATCTGGCAGGTGTTAGCCTCTTCAAGCTGGCTCCCATATGCATTTGACATGCCTCATTATTTTGGGACATTTCCTTACTTTCTGGCACAGCAAGATATTCCAGGCTCATCTTATGCCTTTCTTGCTTCATCCCTGGAATCAGCCATTTTTTTTTTTTAAAATTCCGTGGTTCCTTTCAGTGGGGAGCGGTATACAGAAACCAAGATCTAAGCACTAGGTATACTCATTGTTAACGATGTGTCATAGCCTCTAGGCCCTTCAGCAGACAAAATTAGGAAAAAAATAAAAATTTTTTTAACATACACACAAATAAATAAAAACGTACATACATACAAGTTCATATTAGAAGCATATGTACATTAGAAAATGAGTGTTATATCTATATATAGTTATATCATTAGTTATGTAGTTATATAACTATATATATGTCTAGTAGATGAATATATGTACCTGCCATTCTACTCCAACCCCCAGGGTTCCTCCTTGCCTTTGCCCCATTCCATATTTGCATTTCAGTTTTTCACAGCGAGAGCCCTGGCTCTCAGCAACGTCAACACATTTACTCCATTTGCTTAATCCTACAGGGCACAAACAAAAAGAAAAAAGCAGTTTCAGAATTGCTATACTCATAGCACTATGAAAAAGAAGGCTACGAAACATAGTTCAAGGTTTGCTTGCAGTTCTTTTTCTTCCCGGACTGAAGGTATTTATCAAAGCATTGTGTTCTCTAGTTACTTGCATCACTTCTTCCCTTACCTGCCCACCCGCGCCACAACATGGTTCTCTTTTTCAGTTGGGATCATATGTTTATTTGTTTGCATTCAGTTTCAGGGTTCTCTCCGAAGCTTATTGATTTAATTGTACTTTTGAATATGTGCAACATTAACGTTCTTCCACATTTAAAATTATACAGAAGATGTGTTCAGAAATGTTACTCACTCCTCCATCGCTTTCAACTTGTATTCCACCCACCTCATTCATTCCTTTGTCGGTAACCAATTTTACTGGTTTCTGATTTATTCTTCCTGTGTTTCCTTTTGCAAAAATAAGCAGGGAAATGTATGGTTTCTTACTTCCCCCTTTTTCTTACACAAAGGCAGCATACTGTATGTACTGTTTTGTACTGTGCTGTTTTAACTTAATATATCCTGGAAATTATTCCATATCAGTTCATAGAGAGCTTTCTTGTTCTTTACTACATTCGCCTAGTATTTCATGGTGCGAATGCACCATTCTTTATTTCACCACATCCTGTGGTTGGATATTTAGGTAATTTCTAATATTTTGTGATTACAAATGATGGTGCAATGGGTAACCCTATGTATACGTGTTGGAAATATATGATCAGGATAAACTGTAGTCATGGTATTGCTGGGTCAAGGATAAGTGATTTAGTTTTGTTAGATATTGCCAAATTCCCCATCCACGTGGGTTGTACCCTTTTACCTTCCCACCAGCCATGTAGGAGAAGGCCTGTTTCCCTTTAGCCTCACAACAGACTGTATTGTCAAGCTTTTGATTTTTTGCCAATCTGATGGGTGAGGTATTTCAATATTGTTTTAATATGATTTCTCTTTTAAGTGAAGTTGAACATCTTATCATATTTTAATGTCATTTATATCTTTCATGGGAATTTTTATTCATGTCTTTTGTACATCTTTCTGTAATATTTTTGGTCTGTTTTTGATCAGTTTTTAAAAGTTCTTTATAAATTAGGGATATTAGTCCTTTATCTAGGATGTACTTGCAAATATTTTCTTCTAATGTGTTGTCTTCTGGCTTCGCATACAGTGGTTTTTGCCATGCATTTTTTTTTAAGATAATCGAATATATCAGTCTTTTTAAATTGCATCTGGATTTTGAGTCACAGTTAGAAAGCCTTTTTAACTTTCAGGTTATAGAAGAATTATTTAAGAATTCACTCATTTAAAAAAATCAATTGCATAATATTATTTTAAAAATATCTTATTAATTTAGAGTTTGTGCTTATGGGCAACATGAAGAATGGATCAAAATTTATCATTTTTCAAATGACTATCCAGTTGTCCAAATACCATATATTAAAAAGCCATCTTTATTCCCACATTTTGGGATGCACCTTATCATATACTAATTTCCATCTGTCAGTTCTCCTTCTGGACTTGCTCTTCTGTTTCATAGATCTATTTGTGCTCCAAGACCACACCATTTTAGTTATAGAGACTTTGTAGTAGGTTTTAATATTTCTTTTAGCTATTCCCTCACAACTCTTTCTTTACATTGTTTTCCTTAGATAATCTTGTGCAATTATTTTTTCATATGAACTTTAGTATTTAATAAAGTCAATTTGTTTATTTCCAGAAAAAAATGGCTCCTTGGTGTTTTTATTGGGATTTCACAAAATTTATAAATTGACTTAGAGATCACAGGTATATTTTGATAATGTTGAGATGGAGATGTCCTAACCAAGAACCAGGGTTATCTTTCCATTCGTTCAAATCTGCAATTGTGTTTTAGAGGAGTGTTTTAAAACAGTGTTTTTCACATAAGTTTTAAGCTTTTCAAGTTTATTTAAGTTCTTTTTAAGTTTACCTTTTTCTTTTTTTTTTTTTTAATGGCTTAAAACACAAACATTTATTTTCTTATTATGTCCATGCTTAAAAAAGCAGGAGCAGCTTAGCTGGATGGTTCTGTTTTAGGATCTCTCGTGACACTGCAGTGAAGGTGTTGGCTGGGGTTGCAGTCATCTCAAGACCTTACCACCACTGGAAAATCTGCTTCCAAGATCACTCACAAGGATGTTGTCAGGTGGCCTCTGTTCCTAACAGGCTGTTACCTGGAGATCTCAGTTTCCCACTACATGGTCCTCTCCATAGGGCTGTTTGAGTGTCCTCATGATATAGCAGCTGGCTCTCTGTGCTCCAGAAACTTTCTAACAAGGAGAAAACTTTCCAACAAGGAGAAAACTTTCCAACAATGAAGAAAGAAATCTTCCAGCAAGAAGCCTGGATAGGAAATTGACATCCCTTTTGCCTTGGGTACCAAAATCTGGGGGCAGGTGCACTCTGAGTTTCCCTTAAGAAGAAACTTCTTATGGTTTTTTTGTGTGTTTGTTTTTTGTTTTTTTTAATGTGGTCTTGGCACGAACCCTCGGTGCCTGCTGCATCTCCTCTGTCCTCCCTTAAGTTTACCTTTTTCATTGTTACTGTAAATGGAGTTTTCTCTACCATTATATCTTTTAACTTCAGCCAGTGTTTTTAACATTTCTATTTACAAGCAATGCTTAACACATTTGTTTTTTCATTTCAAACAACTATCTCAGCACAGCCAGACTGTGTGCAATGCATCAAAGATAGTTCTTCCATGAGTAACTTTCTCTGTGTCAGCAGATACGGTTAAAACTTTACACATGTACTGTGGACTAGAATCCACTAGAACCTTCGCCATCTGGAATTCAGAAGATCAGCTATTATTAAAAGGAGAATATCATTCTGGAAGCTCTGTGAGTTGCTCTTTGGATTAGTGCAACAGGAATGGTATAACCACGGTCAGAGAAAGGAACAGGACCAGAGATCACACCAGATCACACAGCCGCATTTGAATGTGCAGCTCGTCAAGCTGGGTTTCTGTACAACATGGGAGTGACTCATGTAGCCCCATAAAGTCACTCAAACTTGAGTTTCTGCAAGCCAGTCCTTTTTACAATGCATGAGGGGTGAAGCGTGTTAAGTACTTTACCATACAGAACGCACTGGTAGTTTCTTCCCTGTCCCTGGGAGCTGCAGTGCTTCAGTGTAAACTTTGTGTTTGACATTTCTCTGTCTCTGATGAGGCATTTGAAGTTGTGCCAGAAGTGGAGATCTGTCCTTTCTGTACTTAATCTCACAGCTGTGGGTTTGCGTGGTTCATTCGGCAACACAGTTTGGGGTAGTGATGATTATTTATGCTAAAACTCTGAGCATGTGTATAGTCATGAGATTTCAGTGGCAACTTACAAACTGTTTTTTACACATTACTTCCAACATTAGTAAACTTTACACTCACTAGAAAAGAGAGATACTAGAAAATACTAAAAAAGAAAGGGAATTTTCAGGACCCAGAATAAGGCTGAAATAAAACCAGAAGTTCAATTTGTACAATCTCTTGATACTTGCTGGGTTTGGCTGAGGTCATATGAGATTCTGTAGGGAACTTTGTGTGTTTGTTCATCTCCAGCTATTCGTCCCTCATCCAAGTCTTATTCTCATGCGTATTTTGTCAGAATACCTTTTAAAGCATCTTTTTGATAATAGGAATTTGTAATGTAGTCCTAATAACCTTTCAACACCTCATTTAATGAAGGCAATTAAATTTTGCTAACTAGCCTGGATAGAAAAATTTTCTTATGACTAACTGAATAATCAGATTAAGAAACCGTTTCTCTATATACATGCATGCATGTGCACAGATTTCTTTATTTATATAATTTATTTAGTCTCTTACAGCTGTGATGGTATTTCTGATTCTTTTTTTTTTTTTAAACATCTTTACTAGAGTATAATTGCTTTACAATGGTGTGCTACTTTCTGCTTTATAACAAAGTGAATCAGCTATACATATACATATATCCCCATATCTCCTCCCTCTTGGCATCTCCCTCCCACCGTCCCTACCCCACCTCTCTAGGTGGTCACAAAGCACCAAGCTGATCTCCCTGTGCTATGCGGCTGCTTCCTACTAGCTATCTATTTTACATTTGGTAGTATATATTAGTCCATGCTACTCTCTCACTTCGTCCCAGCTTACCCTTTCCCCTCCCTGTGTCCTCAAGTCCATTCTCTACATCTGTGTCTTTATTCCTGTCCTGCCCCTAAGTTCTTCAGAACCATTTCTTTTTTTTTAGATTCTATATATATGTGTTGGCATACAGTATTTGTTTTTCTCTTTCTGACTTACTTCACTCTGTATGACAGACTCTAGGTCCATCCACCTCACTACAAGTAACTCAATTTCGTTTCTTTTTATGGCTGAGTAATATTCCATTATATATATGTGCCACATCTTCTTTATCCATTCATCTGTCAATGGACACTTAGGTTGCTTCCATGTCCTGGCTATTGTAAATAGAGCTGCAATGCACATTGTCTTACATGACTCCTTTTGAATTATGGTCTTCTCAGGGTATATGCCCAGTAGTGGGATTGCTGGGTCCTATGGTAGTTCTATTTTTAGTTTTTTAAGGAACCTCCATACTGTTCTCCATAGTGGCTGTATCAATTTACATTCCCACCAACAGTGCAAGAGGGTTCCCTTTTCTTCACACCCTCTCCAGCATTTATTATTTGTAGATTTTTTGATGATGGCCATTCTGACTGGTGTGAAGTAATACCTCATTGTAGTTTTGATTTGCATTTCTCTAATGATTAGTGATGTTGAGCATTGTTTCATGTGTTTGTTGGCAATCTGTATATCTTCTTTGGAGAAATGTCTATTTAGGTATTCTGCCCATTTTTGGATTGGGTTGTTTGTTTTTTTGATATTGAGCTGCATGAGCTGCTTGTACATTTTGGAGATTAATCCTTTCTCAGTTGCTTCATTTGCAAATATTTTCTCCCACTCTGAGGGTTGTCTTTTCATCTTGTTTATGGTTTCCTTTGCTGTGCAAAAGCTTTTAAGTTTTATTAGGTCCCATTTGTTTATTTTTGTTTTTATTTCCATTTCTGTAGGAGGTGGGTCAAAAAGGATCTTGCTGTGATTTATGTCATAGAGTGTTCTGCCTCTGTTTTCCTCTAAGAGTTTTAAAGTGTCTGGCCTTACCTTTAGGTCTTTAATCCATTTTGAGTTTATTTTTGTGTATGGTGTTAGGGAGTGTTCTAATTTCATTCTTTTACATGTACCTGTCCAGTTTTCCCAGCACCACTTATTGAAGAGGCTGTCTTTTCTCCATTATATATTCTTGCCTCCTTTATCAAAAATAAGGTGACCATATGTGTGTGGGTTTATCTCTGGGCTTTCTATCCTGTTCCATTGATCTATATTTCTGTTTTTGTGTCAGTACCATACTGTCTTGATTACCGTAGCTTTGTAGTATAGTCTGACATCTGGGAGCCTGATTCCTCCGCCTCTGTTTTTCTTTTTCAAGATTGCTTTGGCTATTCGGGGTCTTTTGTGTTTCCATACAAATTGCGAAATTTTTTGTTCTAGTTCTGTGAAAGATGCCATCGGTAGTTTGACAGGGATTGCGTTGAATCTGTAGATTGCTTTGGGTAGTATAGTCATTTTCACAATGTTGATTCTTCCAATCCAAGAACATGGTATATCTCTTCATCTCTTTGTATCATCTTTATTTCTGATTCTTAGTAACCCCAGGGCCATCATTGGGAATGCTGATACTTTTAGAATGTAGTAAATAATAATAATAGATAATATTTATTGTACACATCTGTGCCAGGCACTATTCCGAATGATGTATATATTCTTCATAGGAGCCCTATTAACTGGTTTCTATTATTATCCTGCATTGAACAAATGAGGAAACTGAGGCAAGTTAAATAACTTACCCAAGCTCACTCAGGTAATAAGTATTGGTAATTTAATCCCTGGATTCTTAACTACCACAGAAGTAACCACTTAGCAAAAGTGAGGCTAAAAATTCTGGTTACTAACTAACATGACAGATAAGAGTCCTCTTACTTTCATTTTCTCCACCAGTTCCCTGATAGCCACTTTGGCTTCCTTTTAATTTACTTGTACCATCATTTATTGGTATTTCTGGTGTTTCTACACTAGTTTTTCCTTTATACGTCCATTTTCACAGAACTGGGATGAGGTTCAATTCAGTGTCATGCCCAGGGTTTTATAAACGTTCACATACTGCTTATCCATAAATACTTTTTTTTATTAAGGAACCAAACCCTCCAATACATTAACACCCACTAGGGGGCATTTAATGAGGGAAATGGCTAATAATTATGTGTGCAGTAGGCACAAAGTAGGAGGAATGTTATGATAGTTTATGCTTTTCTATTTCAACTCTCAGCTTTGTGAAATTTTGTGATCCCATGTGGAAAAAATAGATTGCTGAAACAGTCCTATGTGTGACATTAATGATTTGGAAAACTGGGGAAGACTTGTAATTGTTTACTGCTTTTGTATTTCTAACATTAATGGTCATGGTAGAAATGGTGGAAGCAATATCCTGGTACACCTTTTATCCTTCTGGAGACAATTGAAATAAACACAACAGATATATTGGGTTTTCTTGCAGATATATATATATATATATATATATATATATACACACACACACACACACACACACACACACACACACACATGTGTGTATGTATATATACATATATGCATACACATATATGTGTGTGTGTGTATATATACATATATACATACACACACATATATGTGTATGTATATATACACATATATACATAAACTCATATATATTTTCTTCTCCATTCCCTCCTTTTTATACAGATGTTAGCATTGGACTCTGCCTTGCTTTTTTCACGTAATAAATTAATTAATATTACATAGTGTATTATCATGTTATATTAATATTAATATTACATGGTATATTATTATGTATTTTATCAGACAAATTGTAATGTAAATTCATCACAGGCTGAGAATGTGCCATTATGTCTCTGTCTGCATACTTGCAGCACAAAGCCTGTTATACTATACTATGTAAATATTTGTTCAGTGAAATGAAGCACACTTCTGGGCTGCGATTTGCACATCATGTGGCAATTTCTAATTTAGCTCTGATTCACTGGGATTATTTTACATGTATAGCATTCTGTTGTCATTTTGATGTCTCCTTTTTTGCCACACTTACCTAAAAACCTTCAGTGATGTTGATTTTGACCTTGGAAGATTTGTATTTCTTTAATTACTAAACCTCTGCATCTTTTGAGAGTTTTGATATCCCAGAAGAATGAAAAGTAAAAGAATTACTTTTAGGAGAAAAGCTATAAATTATTATAATTAGAAAAAAAGGCATGACCAACTGTGTCTTAATAGTGAAGATGTGATATTGCTAAAACAGATTAAAAAGTACCAGACTCCATAGCTATATACTTCAGAGTGTATCTTTTCTCCCAGAAATACTCAGTCTGCCTGTGTTCTGTCACAGGCCACCTAAGCAGTTTTTATGAAAGTTGTAGCCACAAGACTCAAGAGGGATTTTGGGTGTTCTAAATTCTTGAACTGAAGGTTGAAATAAACTGACATTTGATAGAACAATAACCCATAATTAACTTTTATGTAACAATCAGATTTATGTAGATATTCTTGGAGGATTATGAAAATATAAGGTATTTTCCAGGGTCTGAATTACTGAAAGACCATCAGAGATAATGTATACTCTAGTGTTTTTTAGTTTTTTTTTGCATTCTCAATCTCCCATTAATAGTCACTTTGGGATTTACACACCTCCCTAGCACAGAGTTTGCCAGATTTCTTCTTTTACCTATTTTCTTCTTTTCTTTAGGTGACAAGAGTCAAGTCTTTATTTCCGTTGGGAGATAGCACTTTTCCATCTTAGAAAAACTCATAGCATTGTTTCTTCCCATATGAATATCTCTTTTAACTTTGTATCTCCTAACTCTCTCCTCTCTCCTTTCAACAACAGACAGACACACAGTTTCCTTTTTGGAGTCCATGGCTTTAAACTTTACAAATCTTGAGGCTTTCTCTCTCATCTGTTAATGACTATACTGGCATAATATAGGACAAGATGGTATAACACTCCTTTGTATAATTTCCATCCAAAATTAAACAGCATGACAGCAGCTATAAGATTGTGGTCTTAGAGTCACATAATGAATCTCTGATGGAGTGTGCAGCTGTGAAGATTATAGGTTCAGTGGCTAGGCAGACCTTTGTTTGGGTCACTGGTTCCTGGACCTAGGCAAGTCCCTAAACCTAAACCTCAGTTGTCTCACCTGTGAGGTGAGAATAATAATAGCAGCTTATCCCGTAGGAGTGGCATGAAGATCAAAGGAGAGATCACATATGAAGCTCTGAATACAATGCCTGTGCTCCATAAGTATTAGCGTTTAATTGTAAGCTCCATGAGGGCAGGGATTTGATTCATTTTGTTTATAGTTGTATCCCTGGAATGTAAGACCGTACCCATGGTAAGTTCTCCACAAGTATTGCTGAATGAGTGAATGAACGGCTATTAAAGACCTCATGCTAGAATAGCACTTCCACAGTCACTGTTCTTTCCCCATCCCAAATCACATACTGTAGGTATTTTCATTCAAGCTCATTTATTTCCTATCTGGATCATATGATCCTTTCCTATACCGTCTCCTAACATATTTAGCCATACCTGAGGTTCGAGGAGGACAGAGTGAAGAAGACTTGGTCTCTGCCCTCAAGGAACTTCTGTCTTATGAGGAAACACAACTAAACAGACAAGTTGCTTCCTGAAGAGGGGTCCCTTCCTGGTTTCATTCTTCATTCTATCTCTCTTGGCATTTTCAGTGAGTTTAGCTTGTACATTTTCTAAAAATTGCTGCCATGTATGATTTGAATCCAACAGAAAATCTGTTTGTGGGGAGATGTTTGTTTCGGGTTTCTTATTTTTTATTTTGTTGCCAAAATAGTTTTCACTTGTTATCCTCTTTTTGACTGGCTTCCAGTAGAACTGCAGATACAAAGCAACAGATGGCTGGGAAGAGGGTTTTGCAATGTCCCTTGGGCCCAGTGAAATCCCACTTGCCACCCAGACGTTGCAGTTTCTGACAAACCTTCAAAGCTTCTCCAGTTTGTTTTCCATTTAAAAACTAAACAGTGCTTGGAAGTCACCATAGCATATTTTATTATTACCAAAGTGAGGTTCTGGCTGTTGTAGCTCTCTGTAGAAGAAGCAAATACACATATTGGCACAGATGTCTTTTAAGTTAATTTTCTTTTAATGGTTGAGCATGTTTTGAGATGTCACAGGGGAAATATGTTTGTATAACTCTACATTCCTTAGAAATGATGCCAAGCAAAGATGTTCTGTGAATTAATAATATTAGCATTTAGTCAAGATACAGATTCTAAAATATTTAAAAATATGAAAATTCTATAAGCAGATAGGCCATCTAGAGATGGTCCTAACTTTTATCCACTGTCAAAGAAATTGCTCAGATTTACTTGATGTCTTGTCAAGCAGTTTTGCCCTAACTTGTATAGAAGAACAATTCTTTTATTATAAATGTCTCATGACAAAATTAATTGGATGTCTTCTGACTATGCATGCTGTAATTTTTCTATTTCGTAGATGTTGTCTCTTTTGTAACTATAGAATTAAACAGAGAAATCATTTAAACCAGAAACCTGGTTGTTGACATATCTCTAATTGCATAAAGTAGCGTAATTGGACTTGATCAAAATTTAAAAATTTTTGCTTCAAAGGACACTATCAAGAAAGTGAAAAGACAATTCATAGAATTGGAGAAAATATTTGCAAATCTATATTTGATAGTAGTCTAGTGTTCAGAATGTATGAGGAAGTCTTACAACTCAACAATTAAAAGACAACCCAACTGAAAAATGGGCAAAGGATTTTAATAGATGTTTATGCAAAGAAGATGACCAATAAGCGTGTGAAAAGATGCTCAGCTTCATTAGCCATGAGGGAAATGCAAATCAAAACCACAGTGAGATAACACTTCACACCCATGAGAATGACTATATTTTTCAAAAAGTATAATAATAAATGTTGGTGAGGATGTAGAAAAATTGGAAGCTTCATACATTGCTGATGAGAATGTAAAATGGTGCAGCCACTTTCAAAAATACGTAGCAGTTCCGCAGAAAGTTAAACATAAAGCTACCCTATGACCCAGAAATTCCACTCCTATACCCAAGAGAATTGAGGATGTATGTTTACACAAAAACTTGTATGTGAATGGTCACAGTACTATTATTCACAAAAGCCCCAGAGGAGAAACAACCCAAATCTTCATCAGCTGATGAATGGTTTGACAAAATGTGGTATATCTATACAATGGAATATTATTCAGTCATAAAAATAAATGAGGTACCGACATATGCTACAACCTGGATAAACCTCAGAAACATGGTAAGTGAAAGAAGGCAGACACAAAAGGGTGAGGGTCAGTGTTAGGGTTATATGATTCCATTTATGTGAAATATTTGGAATAGGCAAGGCTATAGAGACCAAAAGTAAATTAATGGTTGCCAGCGGCTTGCATGGTGGGGAAGACGGAGGCGAGAAAGGGATAGGGAATGACTGCTAATGGGTCTGGGCTTCTCTATGGGGTGATGAAAATGTTCTGGAATTAGATAGTGATGATGGTTGCACACTAAAATCCACTAAATTGCATGCTTTAAAATGGTGAATTTTATGGTATGTGAACTGTGTCTTAACTTTAAAAAATCAACATAGAAAATCTATTTAAAAAATTAATTAACGAATTAGGAATCATCTTGATATGAAAATATAACCGTCATTCAGTTGTGTTTTCTCCTTGAGGGCTTAATAAAAAGTTGTTTATGACAACAAATATCCCTCCCAGAATGTAAATGATTGATTATACAGAAACCACCTAGACTTAGTTACCCGACACACTAAGATAATTGCCTGAAATTCTGTGTGGTCAAGTATAGATTTAACCATATGTTTCATTTACCGGGCTTCAGGAGGTAGATTGTAGTTTGCAATTCTGATTGAAATAATGTAGTGGATAACCCCCAAAGCTGGAATTATCACATACTTACTGTATTTCATCTACTCTAAGATGCACATTTTTTTCAAAATTTTAACATCTTTGGGACATATCTTACAATTGTTGGTATCTTGGCTTGGATGAAATATGGCAGTTTTGGACTGTGTGTGTTTGCTTTTAATGCTTTTCTAGAGTGGTTAGCCATACAAAATTAACTTTGCTATTCCCTAAAAGGCCATTTATATTAAAATATCATTGCTAGTGCACCCCCAGTGGTATGTTTATTTTGAGGCTTTGAAACCCGGTTGTTGACCTATCTCCTAATTGCATAAAAAATAGTTCTCAGAGGTTAAAGGAAGGCTTCCCACATTTCCCGTCCAGTTCTTTATGGACTGAAGGGAGAAAGGCCTCTCAAGTTGTCCTACCTTCTTATTCCCTTCTGTCACATTGGGCCATTTGAAGGACTAACTGGAAACTTGAATTAAAAGTTCAAGTTAAAAAAAAATCCTGTCTCTATATGTGATATTTTGATTTGAAACTTTGAGAATGAAGTCTTGAAAGTTTTTATGGTAGACCATAATTTAATAGTTTTTTAAAAAATTGCTATAACCTATTTTAAACATACCATGAAATCCTGTAATACAATAGAATTAAAGTTTTTTCCAGGTATCTTCTCTAAGACCTTTGGAAGCAGAAGGTTTTGGATTTCTGAGTGGAGATTGGGGAGGATATTGTTAATCCATGGTTTACAAAATGTTTGTTTTACCCCTAAACACAGAGAGAACCTGGTCATTACAAATGGCAATACTTCTTAAAAATATAAACATAAAATTAAAACTCAGAGCATACATAGGCTAAGAAGCAGTTGTCAAGGAAAGTAGAGAGGGAGGGAGTATTTTCACTATTAGAACACTTGGTTCTGTATGATAGTATCCTTTTACAAAGGCAAAGCATTGCTGGCATTGCCTTTAAACAAATATATAACCCAGGCCATCTGTTCATATGTGTTATACAACTGGAATACCTAACTATTACAATAGCGAAGAATGGAATTTCTTCACGTATATTATTAAAATGAGTATTTATACGTAATATATCTTCTTATATATGTTTTCTGTATAGCACAGATATGTATCTGTATATGCCATATGGCCGTCAAACTATTCCCTAAGGTCTTGGCTCAATGGTGATTTGTAATGGAGAAAGTGACTTTCTCATGCTCTTAGTTGAAGACTTAATATTGGATAGTAAGTCCAAGTTATGAAGCACATTGTGAGGGAGGTGGAAGCATTTAGTAAGAGCCTAATAATTGCTGTGCCAGGAAACATATAATGGTAATTATTGGGTGCTGTGAATACTCTTTCCAATTTGGATTCTTGTTAAAAAATACTTCGGGTACTTGGATGAGCACATGCAATGGACAATCTCTCCTCTCCCACTTTCTTTCCAGCACTGTTCAGACTCCTCCTGGTGAAAGGGGAGTAGCTCTTAGAGGGCAGGGACAACCACAAGCGGTCAATAAATTCTCAGTGCTATGTCTGCCTAGCTAGGCATTATAGCCAGTGATGGCACACATGGCCTAGATGCAGGATATCTGATGAAAAACTCATTTCAGACCCAAGATGATACGGTGAGGTGTAAGTCTTACTTGACCTACACCTCATTCTATATTCCATCTTAACTCAGTGAGTGTGAGTAAAAGAACTGATTATAGCCATTGACAGGTTGGTTGTTTTATTATATTAGCCAATACAGTATTGTGGATAAGACCATGGATAGTGGAATCAGATTATGTGGGTTCATATTCTGATTCCACTGTTTATTAGCTGTGTGACTTCGGGCAGGTTGTTTAACCTCTCTGTGCCTTAGGATTCTTATTTGTAATGTAGGGCTAGCAATAGCATGTGCCATATAGCAGTATCATCATAATGAAGTGAACCTCTTAGAACATTACCAGCACATAGAGTAATTGCCCAAGGATGCTTCTTGATTTGCTGTAGAAACCAAGTTATCAGGAAAAACCATCTTTGGAACTGGGGAAGGGCCTGAGCTGGGAAAGTAGCCTTGGACAGTGAAAGCCATCATGTGAACTTTGACCTGGAATCCTAGTCCCTTAAAAGGAAAGAAAGAGAGAGAGAGAGAGAGAAAGGAAGGAAGGAAGGAAGGAAGAGAGGGAGGGAGGGAGGAGGAAGGGAGAGAGAGGAAGGAAGGGAGGGAGGGAGGGGGGGAGAAAGAGAGAAAGAGGACTTCTAGTTTGGACCGTATTGTTTAGAGAAGCACGCAATGCACAGAATGAAAATTGAAACCTTGGGAGTATTTTCTCACCCAAATAAAAAAAATTTAAATAGCCTTTAAAATTATGGACTGTCTTTTTGTCAAAACGGCACCTTTAATATCAGGCTTTGCTACAAATTATTCATTAATTCCTTAATATGACTACTCTCTTTCCATTTCTGGGACTAAAATAGATTTCTGACCTATGAGTACTTTGATAATTTGAATTATTTGCTATTAAAAAATAAAGGGTAAATTGAGATTAAAGGCAGTTTAGTGTAGTAGAAAGCATATAAGCTTGGCGATATAATGACCTGGCTGTAAAATTCTGTTCTGCCACTTACGGCTTTGTGATCCCAGGCAAGAACTTAACCTCTGTGAGCCTCAGTTCCTTGTTTGTAAAATGAAGCTAATTAAGGCATCATAGTTCAACGCAAATGGCAGTGCTCAGAAAATGGTTCCTATAATTTAGCCAATAAATAGTTGCTGTTAACCATGCAGAGGGTTCAGACAAACCAACCATTTTATCTGGTAGTTTCAGTGGTGGTGGTGCTCCTCAACACGCGGGAGCTTAACAGCGATCGCAGTGCCCCCGGCTGAACCTGACGCACGCAAGCTCTCAGGTAGAATTCTGGCCTGAAAAGGAAACTTAAAAATTTAAAGTATATCATGGGACTTCTCTGGCGGTCCAATGGTTAAGACTCTGCGCTTCCACTACAGGGGACATGGGTTCGATCCCTGGTCAGGGAACTGAGATCCCACGTGCCACGCGACACGGAAAAAAAAAACAACAAAAAACTTAAAGTATATCACAAAGAAAACTAGTATATATTTTAGATGTAAAATCCAGGAAACTAACAGCGACAGCTAATTATGTGATCTTGTGCAAGTTAACTGTTCTATGCCTCGTTTTTGATATAGGATGATTGGACTAGATGACCTTTGAGAAATAAATATTCATGAGTTCAGGAAAGCTAGAATAAGCTTTTAATACCATGGAGACGATTCAGCATTTGTGAAACAAGGATATAAGTATTGCTGGAGTTTGCCGTGATTTGTTCAGAAAACTTGTGGATTTGAGAAAGGGAGGGGTGAAAATTAGATCTTAAAGCTGCAGTATAATCTGTTAAACAGTCAAGCACTTAAGGAAATCATCTTAATAAAGTTTTGAAAGCACTCATCTACTATTGAATTAACTACATGTGGAAAACTTCTATTTTTATGTTATTTTTACTGTGGGATCTTAAAGTTAAAAGTGATCACACTTAGGCTGATTACCTGCATATGTATCCCCCATGCTAGATTTTCTCAGAACAAAGGAAGGTTCTTCCTACTGGGAAGAAAATACAGTGTAAGCTCCATGATGATGCTATTGGATGCTACAACAATATACTTTTGATAGCTGAAGTGCATTTTTTAACATCGTTATTGGAGTATGATTGCTTTACAATGGTGTGTTAGTTTCTGCTTTATAACAGTGAATCAGCTATACATATACATATATCCCCATATCTCATCCCTCTTGCGTCTCCCTCCCACCCTCCCTATCCCACCCCTCTAGGTGGTCGCAAAGCACCGAGCTGATCTCCCTGTGCTATGCAGCTGCTTCCCACTAGCTATCTATTTTACATTTGGTAGTGTATATATGTCCATGCCACTCTCTCACTTGGTCCCAGCTTACCCTTCCCCCTCCCTGTGTCCTCAAGTCCATTCTCTGCGTCTGCGTCTTTACTGAATTGCATTCTTAAGACCTTTTCTTGGCAAAGTTTGAACAATATACAAAATCTCTTCCAGTGCATTTAAATTAGGGTAATTACCAGGCCTGTTTGTCTCCAGATTCTCCTCTGCTGCTGAATGAAGAAATAATTTGTCCTTAAAAAAGTAATGCCAGTAGGGAAAAGAAACCCCATTGGATAAACCCAAGTGTGCTAGCAGCCGACTCTGGGCCAGTGTAAAGAAATGCTGCCGAGGAGCCCCTGTTTGCTACCATTTAAAGGCTCATCAAATTTGATGGAGAATTATATTGAAATGCTTAGAGTTGGCAGGTCCTTTTTTCCTCACAGCTTTTTAAATGACTTATTTTGCCACTGACTGGTCCACCCACCTCATTTTGCTCTTAATATTTCACTAGCACCTCTGCTCCTGACAGCTATGAGGACTCAACGCCAGCCAGGTATCAGCGGGCCCCCTCCGCCCAGCGGCAGCTTAGGAAGGAGGCTGACCAGAGCTGGGGAGCAGAGGCTTTTCATAAATAATGGTGTGTTCTTGTCAGTGGTTTTGGCCCTTGAAGGATGGTAACATGTTTCTATAGCAGATGGGTCAGCTCTTGCCTGCCTTTCTGTCTTTTGAACTTCCTGTGCAAGAGTATGGTTTTCATCAACCTTGATGCTGTAGAGAACACCTACTTTATAAGATTGAATTTTTTTTTTTAGCCAAAAGAAAATAACTGAATGTTTTTGTGTATAAAAGGTTTCTTTGGAAAAGATTAGAAGGGGGTGGAGTAGCCAGACCAGATGTCCAAGTGAAAAATTGTAACTATGATAGAAGCTTTTTCGTGTAACGCATGAAAATTAAGACTGAGGAGAACAACCCTTTCTAGGTTCAGATTTCATTAAATGCCATTAAGAAATTATACCTTTTGCTATAAAACTGCTTTCCCTTGTTTTTTTGGTAAATAATCCCTGCACATAGATGTCAGTTTGCCCTCTTATGTCTACAGATCTTTTGGCAGGAAAACTACTGTCTCCTACCTTTTCTTTTTGGCATCTTGATCACATTTGCAGAAGGACAATCCAAATGCAGTGCTCACAGGGTGAGCAGGGTTTGGAATGCTGAGTGTGCTGGCCTCATTCCAATAGTATTTACTGCTGGGAGCTAAACATGGCTCAGGTAAATTATAGGGACCCCATCAACCCTATTGGACCCATAAAATTAGCTTTATCCAAGCAGTAGAAAGTGAACGTTTCAAAGCTTTGTACATTTCCAGAGGGAAAAACAACACATATATTACTGTCATGTCTATGTAGTGGAAACACAAGTGTGTCCTACTTCAAGGAGCTCTAATATATAAAAATAGAAACATTAAAAGCACATAAACTAGGTGGTGATTAGATACCTTCCTACATTTACATTCAGATTATGATTACTTGACGATGAGAGTAAGTGGCAAACTGTTAGCGTCTATAGAGATAATTCCATTTACAGAGTTTAAAAAATGACTGCACGATACAGTGAGAATGCATAACGCAACCAGAAAGAAATGTCTGATGTTATTGTGGTTTTTGTCAGCAAAAGTCTCTGAGATTTGAAGACCAAATAAATCTGAGGGAAAATATAGCCCCATTAATTAAAATATGATTCACGTGTAATTTCTTTTTTTTTTTTTAAATGACAAGAGTCAGATCATTCGGTCTAGAATTGTGGATTCTTTTTTTTTAAGATTGATTGATTGATTGATTGATTGATTGATTGCTATGTTGGGTCTTCGTTTCTGTGTTAGGGCTTTCTCTAGTTGCGGCAAGCGGGGGCCACTCTTCATCGCGGTGCGCGGGCCTCTCACTATCGTGGCCTCTCTTGTTGCGGAGCACAGGCTCCAGACGCGCAGGCTCAGCAGTTGTGGCTCACGGGCCGAGTCGCTCCGCGGCATGTGGGATCTTCCCAGACCAGGGCTCGAACCCGTGTCCCCTGCACTGGCAGGCAGACTCTCAACCACTGCGCCACCAGGGAAGCCCCACGTGTAATTTCTGAAACAAAGTATCCCTCTTTACAGTGGTCACCAGTGGTGCTCTGATGACCCCCTAGAAAATTCAGCCTGATCTGCTCTGCCTGACTGATTTGCCTGAAGGGGACCCCATGGTACATGAAACCATTAAGGAAGCCAGTGGTAGTCACCTCAGAGGTGAATTTTGGTTGCACTTGTGTCTGAATGTTTAGCAGAAGGGATGAGAAGCCTAAGTCCTGAGTAGGCATTCATTGGGCATGTCCTGTGTTAGAAACACTGGGTGAGGTGTACTGGGGTACAAAACAGTGATAGAGAGTAGCTGTGGTAGAAATACTACTAATACGAGGAGAAGAACGAGTTGGTAGAAAGAAGCAGAAACCCGTCTGAACTAGACCAAGTGGAAAGGGGACTGATTATAAGGAAAAATGGGAAATGTTATGGAATCCAGTCATAGGAAGTACAGCCAAGTTTAAGAGGAGCTAAAACATCTTTGAGTGTTCAGTCTCATTCAGAAGGTCTCAATCTCAAGACTGTCTCTTGTCTAGATTATCTGTGTACATCTGCCTGCCCTCTTCCTAGAAAACCAGCATCTTCTGTTTCTCCCTTGGTTTCTGCTTCTCCAATAAGCTTAGTCAACAAAGAGCTTTGATGTGCCATGTAGAACCCCCTGGCTGTGTTCTGTATAGCCTTATACTTCACTTCCTCACAGCTAACTAGCTCAATCTTTGCATCCCAATTTCAAATTCCCAAGAAAGTGAACCTTACTAACTGAGCCAAGCCCATTGATTAGTTGTCTTTGGATCCCCCTAATACAAAAAATCACTGTGTACTAAATAGTTTCTCTGTGCCAGGTCCTGGGTTAAACACTCTATATGTACTATCTCATGTAATTCTCATTCGATCTGCAACATCTTATTTAGTTCTTCAAAAATATTATGTACTTCAAGTGGTTCTTGAGGGGATAAAATGAGATAATGTATGACCAAACAGTACATTTCACAGAATCTAGCCTTCATTAATAAGGGCTTCACTAACATTAACTCATAATCAAAGTGTTTTGAATGAATGAAGACTTGCTGGATTAAAGCTCTGAGGACCTGGGTTCCTACTGTGGTTTTTGCCAGCAACAAGTCTCTAACCTTCATTGGTTTCTACTTCATCAGATTATAAGAAATTATTGTTAATTTTTTAAAAATAAATTTATTTATTTATTTATTTTTGGCTGCCTTGGGTCTTCCCTGTGCGCAGGCTTTCTCTAGTTGCGGCGAGCGGGGGCTACCCTTCGTTGCAGTGCGCGGGCTTCTCATTGAGGTGGCTTCTCTTGTTGCAGAGCACGGGCTCTAGGCGTGCAGGCTTCAGTAGTTGTGGCACGGGGGCTCAGTAGTTGTGGTGCACGGGCTTAGTTGCTCTGCGGCCTGTGGGATCTTCCCGGACCAGGGCTCGAACCTATGTCCCCTGCATTGGCAGGCAGATTTTCAACCACTGCACCACCAGGGAAGCCCTGTTATTTTTTTTAGGTATGGTAACGCTATTATGGTTGTGTTTTTAAAAGTCCTTATCTTTAAGGATGTGTACTGAAATATTTGTGGCTAAAATTATATGATATCTGGGATTGACTTCAAAATAATTTGAGAGGGGGTAGATGGAGATAAAAAAAAGATTGGCCATGAGTTATAATTGTTGAAGTTGTGTCAGGGATTTTATTATAGTACTATTCTTTCTACTTTTGTATAGGTTTCAAATTTCCCATGATAAAAAAAAAAAGTAAAAAAAAATTGGAATAAGATCACAGAAGTCTTTACAACTCTAATTTTTTAAAATTCTGCTATTTGGAACAAAATAAGTCTTAGCCAGTGTTTACTCTGAATATTTAGCTTATATAACTAGTCTTTGAGTTTTATACAATTGGTATTTTTTTAATTACAAAAGTAATGTGAGAATGTTAGAATATTGGCCTCCACCATCCCCTTTCCCATATTTCTGTTGCTCCTGCAGTAATCAGGGTATATTTCCACACTTTTTTTCTGCAGTCATATGAACATTTTTATATATACATGTCCAGGCTTTGATGTTTTTTTGTTTTCTTTTCTTTTATTTTCTTTACAAAATGTGGGCTAGTTATTTATCACTTAATTACCTTATACATCAAGGACATCCCCCAGTAGGTAGACATGGGTCTAACTCATTCTTAAAAATAGCAGCAAAGTATTCCATTATCTATATATTAATAGGGATATAAGTTTGATTTCTCTAAGAGTGGCTTATCATAGAAACTTCTCTTTCAAGTAACAGGCAAGAGCACTCAGGGTTAGATGGCTGCTCCAGTGTCTTGGGGCCCCAGGCTCCTTCTGATTCATTGCGCCACCATTCCTGGGGTGTTCCTTTCATCCTCATAGTCCAGGATGGCTCACCACCACTTCACACTGTGGCCCGTTAGAAGGGGGACAGGGGTAGGGAAAGGTATGACCCTTGCCTTCAATGGCCACAGCCAGAAGTTACAAACATTGCCTTTATTCCCCCATGTGCCAGAATTTAGTCACATGGCCAAAAGTCTTCCCTTATTGACAGATACTCAAGTTATTCCCACTTGTTTTTTGCCATTACAAACAATGCTGTATTAACATTCTTGTATATAGAGCCTATGTACTTTCACTGTTATTTCTATAGGATAGTTCCCCAAAAGTGGAACTGCTATAAAACTGAATTTTTATACATTATGAACTAAAACGCTTAAAGGAAATTCTGTAGTTGGGCTTACAATTTAATTGATAAAGATCTCTAACTCTTGATGGCATGGTCTCATACTGAGCAACCCAGTTTTGACAATGTCACCATATTTGTTCAGCCATGTTTTGACAATTATTTGACTATTTTATTGTATCTCATTCTTATCCATAAAAATTAATGAGCAATGGAACAATGAAAGTTTTGCTGTTAGTGAGATTTCTACTAGAATTTAATAGAATATAAAATCCTTAAGAACTGGGGATTTTGGCTCTTTTCTTCCCTGCTTTATTCCAGGCACTTAAAAGAATATGACACTTAATAGGCTCTCAATACATACTTGTTGAATGGTTGTAAGAAATCAACAAATGAATTTTCATTGATGCAAATTGGAAATGATTAGGAGCATTAAAAATAGTGAGTCTTTAGGCTCAATTGGACACTATCCTTAAACTGATCACCAGAATGTTTATTGTTAAAAAAGGAAAAAAATCTAAATAAGATATACTAGATGCCATTGAAGATGTAGTGATACAGTGATTGAGAGAGCTCTAAAAGTATGAATTGAAAGTATCCCTCTAGTTTTCCAAATGCTAAAGAAGTTCACAGAATGTTGATAGGGATATGGTCCACTCTGGAATTCTCTGCCAAGAAAAGAAGGTGGTCAACATTTTCGTGACAGAATTTTTGAGGTTAAGATCATCAGAGCTAGGACTGCAGCATTCCTGTCAGCAAATCCCAGTTCTCAAGATTAAAATCACTCTTTTGCTAGTTACTTAGTTTGTGCCTATTTCATCCTTGAAACCTTTCCTCTCCCAAAGTTCAGGCACCATGTCTGTTTGTCTTACCATAGTATCCCCAGAGTTTAACCCTGTACCCCGCAATTAGTGGGTGCCTAAAAAATAAATGTTGAAAGAGTGCAGGGATGAACACTCAGGAATTTAATTTACAGTATTACGCTTAATGTTTATATTTGTCAGTATTCTTTAGGTGGCAAGTAACAGAAACCCAGCTCAGACCACCTTCACAAAGCAGATGGTTTTATTAGGAGGAGACTCAGTCCAGTCACAGAGAGGAAGCCAGGGCAGCCTGGACATCTCAGGGGCTAAAACTAGCAGGACTCTCTCTCTCTCTCCATCTTTGTCTCTTGTCTCACCCTTTTCTTATATGTGTATGATGATCTTTTATTGCACATGAGGTTTTCTTTAAGTATCTGAGTCCCAGGGCTCATATCCTAATAATCATTCACCAGAGAAGAAATTTTGTCCCACCAGCTCCATTTAGAAAATTGTTATGGGAGCACTTGAATTGTCCTGTCTTGGGTTACACACTGCTGTGGAAAAGATCTGTCACCAGAGGAAAGGTAGGGGTGATGTTGTTATTGAAGCATTGCATATTAAAGTTTCTGGTTTTGTTTTTTTTGTTTTTTTGCTTTTTTTTTTTTAAACATCTTTATTGGAGTATAACTGCTTTACAGTGGTGTGTTAGTTTCGTTTCTGCTGTATAACAAAGTGAATCAGCTATACATATACATATATCCCCATATCTCCTCCCTCTTGCGTCTCCCTCCCACCCTCCCTCTCCTACCCCTCTAGGTGGTCACAAAGCACCCAGCTGATCTCCCTGTGCTATGCGGCTGCTTCCCACTAGCTATCTATTTTACGTTTGGTAGTGTATATTAGTTCATGCCACTATCTCACTTTGTCCCAGCTTACCCTTCCCCCTCCCCATGTCCTCAAATCCATTCTCTACATCTGTGTCTTTATTCCTGTCCTGCCCCTAGGTTCTTCAGAACCATTTTTTTTAGATTCCATATAGATATGTTAGCATACGGTATTTGTTTTTCTCTTTGTGACTTACTTCACTCTGTACGACAGACTCTAGGTCCATCCACCTCACTACAAGTAACTCAATTTTGTTTCTTCTTATGGCTGAGTAATATTCCATTGTATATATGTGCCACATCTTCTTTATCCATTCATCTGTTGATGGACACTTAGGTTGCTTCCATGTCCTGGCTATTGTAAATAGTGCTGCAATGAACATTGTGGTACATGACTCTTTTTGAATTATGGTTTTCTCAGGGTATACGCCCAGTAGTGGGATTGCTGGGTCCTATGGTAGTTCTATTTTTAGTTTTTTAAGGAACCTCCATACTGTTCTCCATAGTGGCTGTATCAATTTACATTCCCACCAACAGTGCAAGAGGGTTCCCTTTTCTCCACACCCTCTCCAGCATTTATTATTTGTAGATTTTTTGATGATGGCCATTCTGACTGGTGTGAAGTAATACCTCATTGTAGTTTTTTTTTTTTTTTTTTAAACATCTTTATTGAAGTATAATTGCCTTACAATAGTGTGTTAGCTTCTGCTTTATAACAAAGTGAATCAGTTATACATATACAATATGTTCCCATTTCTCTTCCCTCTTGCATCTCCCTCCCTCCCACCCTCCCCATCCCACCCCTCTAGGTGGTCACAAAGCACCGAGCTGATCTCCCTGTGCTATGCGGCTGCTTCCCACTAGTTATCTATTTTACATTTGGTAGTGTATATATGTCCATGACACTCTCTTACCCTGTCACATCTCACCCCACCCCCTCCCCATATCCTCAAGTCCATTCTCTAGTAGGTCTGTGTCTTTATTCCCGTCTTGCCACTAGGTTCTTCATGGCCTTTTTTTATTTTTTTTTTTCCTTAGATTCCGTATATATGTGTTAGCATACTGTATTTGTTTTTCTCTTTCTGACTTACTTCACTCTGTATGACAGACTCTAACTCCATCCACCTCATTACAAATACCTCCATTTCATTTCTTTTTATGGCTGAGTAATATTCCATTGTATATATGTGCCACATCTTCTTTATCCATTCATCTGTCGATGGACATTTAGGTTGCTTCCATGTCCTGGCTATTGTAAATAGAGCTGCAATGAACATTTTGGTACATGACTCTTTTTGACCTATGGTTTTCTCAGGGTATATGCCCAGTAGTGGGATTGCTGGGTCGTATGGTAGTTCTATTTGTAGTTTTTTCAGGAACCTCCATACTGTTCTCCATAGTGGCTGTATCAATTTACATTCCCACCAACAGTGCAAGAGTGTTCCCTTTCCTCCACACCCTCTCCAGCATTTATTGTTTCTAGATTTTTTGATGATGGCCATTCTGACCGGTGTGAGATGATATTCATTGTAGTTTTGATTTGCATTTCTCTAATGATTAATGATGTTGAGCATTCTTTCATGTGTCTGTAGGCCATCTGTATATCTTCTTTGGAGAAATGTCTATTTAGGTCTTCTGCCCATTTTTGGATTGGGTTGTTGGTTTTTTTGTTATTAAGCTGCATGAGCTGCTTGTAAATCTTGGAGATTAATCCTTTGTCAGTTGCTTCATTTGCAAATATTTTCTCCCATTCTGAGGGTTGTCTTTTGGTCTTGTTTATGGTTTCCTTTGCTGTGCAAAAGCTTTTAAGTTTCATTAGGTCCCATTTGTTTATTTGTGTTCTTATTTCCATTTCTCTGGGAGCTGGGTCAAAAAGAATCTTGCTGTGATGTATGTCATAGAGTGTTCTGCCTATGTTTTCTTCTAAGAGTTTGATAGTGTCTGCCCTTACACTTAGGTCTTTAATCCATTTTGAGTTTATTTTTGTGCATGGTGTCAGGGAGTGTTCTAATTTCATACTTTTACATGTACCTGTCCAATTTTCCCAGCACCACTTATTGAAGAGGCTGTCTTTTCTCCATTATATATTCTTGCCTCCTTTATCAAAAATAAGGTGACCATATGTGTGTGGGTTTATCTCCGGGCTTTCTATCCTGTTCCATTGATCTATATTTCTGTTTTTGTGCCAGTACCATACTGTCTTGATTACTGTAGCTTTGTAGTATAGTCTGAATTCAGGGAGCCTGATTCCTCCGCCTCTGTTTTTCTTTCTCAAGATTGCTTTGGCTATTCAGGGTCTTTTGTGTTTCCATACAAATTGTGAAATTTTTTGTTCTAGTTCTGTGAAAAATGCCACTGGTAGTTTGATAGGGATTTTTTTTTTGCTTTTTATATTTTAAATAATCATATGCAAATTGTTATTACTATCTGGTGCTAAAAAAACTAGAAACAATTTTAATATAATGAAGAACTTTATAATGTCTAAAATTTTATTTAGTTATATGGGAATAGAATTCCCCTGTTAGAACATAACTCTTGCTCTCAAGTTATATAAATCTAACTTGCTTAGATGTTTTTAAGAATGATTTTTTATGAAAGTTAGGAATACCTATACATGTACTACAGTCATTGGAACAGTGATAAGAGCGTGGGGTTTGGAGTCATTCCCCTTGGTTACAGTTTTCATTCTATTATTAACTGAGCAAGAGATATACCCTGAGCCTCAGTTTTGTGTTTGTTTTTGCTTTTAAATCAATTTTGTGGGGTTTTTTGTTTGTTTGTTTCTTAATCTGTAAACTGATGGGATTAAAAACAATATTTACTTCACAGACTGATTGTGAAGATCAAGAGAGACAATGGATGTGAAAAAAATTGTTAATTACAGAGTACAAACATTAAGTAGTTATCATTGTATCCTATTTCTAAAGTGATATTCTTAATTTGGGTTCCATGAACATCCCTCCCCCTGCCCCAAAATTGTATTGCAAACTTGAATGTGTTTATGCCTGTATTACTTAGTATTAGCTTCAGCTGTGAATGACGGAACACCAAGTAACTGTGGACTAACAAAATGTAAGTCCACTTCCCTCTCAAATTATACAAACTCCAGAGATAAGCCATCCAGGACAAGTATGGCAGTTCCACAATCATCAGCGGCCCAAGCTCCTTCCCTCTTGTTGTTTTGCTTTACTAAGCCTGTGGTTTTCTCCTCATAGTCCAAAATGACAGCTTAAACACTCAAGCCAGCAATAAAGATGAAAGTGGGGAGGAAGTGGAAGAAGGCCATGATCCCTGCCTTTAAGAACACTTCCTGGAAGTTGAACATGACACTTAAGCTTGTATCTCATTGAATTTAGTCACATGGCCACACCTTGCTTAAAGAGCAGCTAAGAAATGTAGTCTTTTTTCTAGGGCATCCATTACTAAGCAAGAAGGGAGAGTACTTAAAGGAAGAATCTTCTGTGTCTGCAATAAAATGGATATATATTTCAAATACAGCTTTCATCAGAATCTTAAAGAGATCTATTATAATTTATAAACATTAAAAAAACACACTGTTTCAAAGCAGAATCAGCCGTTTGCTATGTAAACATATAGATTAGGGGTATCTTTCTAGATCATCATCAGTCTGTGCTGTGAGCAGGAGCGTAGGAAATAATCAGTAAGCATAGGTTTGGTGCTGTCGTATATACAGCATCAAAACCATTTGATAATGTTGGTTTCTTATTTTAATTTACCCTCTTAAATCAATCACTTTACATATCATAAGTCAATGACTTCTTTTTCATGCACTCTACTGATGATGTATTACTTAAAAGATTCTTAAGCAATTTAAAATTTTATCTGTACACTCTTCTTCTTTCATCATTTTGGATACTAATCACGATTCTTTTTGAGAATTAATTGACTTTTACTTTTCATAATTAATTTAATTTCAAATTAATAAAGTCTAGTGAGTATCTTTCTTAGTTTAATTGAATTTTTCTTTTAATGCTTTTGCTTTGTACAGATCATCTGATCTTATTTTTTATACCTCATTTTAAGTAACGCATGTTAAGCAACACATAAAATGTCTAAAATTCTAATTTAATTCATTTCAGAAGTAAACAACTGATAAAACCAACTCAAAATAAGTAAACAGTTATTCGACATTTTAATGGTTTTGTTTTTGTTTTTATTGTGCATAGTCTTTGCTTATGTAGAAATTTATAACTATAAATGGTTAGGTTATTTATTTTAATTAATTTCTACTAAGAATTTTCTCTCTTTAGAAACAAGTCAGATGTCAACATTAAACACATGACCAAAAAAAAGAAGAAAAAAGTCTTACTAATTTAATTGTCAAAGTAAAAATATGTCAGGATTTTTTTAAGTATTAAAAATAGTTAATTATGCAGCCATTTAAACTTGATTGATACAGAAAGATGTATATGCATATTGTTAAAGTAGAAAGGAACGTTACAAAGCTAGTATGTCTAATATATTTTTAAAAATATTTAAGTGTCGGGGGAAAACAATCTCTAACAATATACACCAGCTATCCAACCATTTAATAGCATCTATCTGTGGATGATGGGATTAAAGGTGATTTTTTACTTTCTAGAGTATTCCTTTCCATATTGTATGGATTTATATAGTATCATGTTGCATTGCTTTTATTACCAGGCCAAAAAAAAAAAAAAACAAACTAGCAAGCTTTCCCCTTTTTGAAGAAAAGTTAGTTATAATAAAATGAATAAACAAAGGTAGCATTTGGGGTTTTTTTTTTCCCACTGCAGAACTCTATCTTTAAAAATAAAAAAGTCATAGTGCTTGCTTCGGCAGCACATGTACTAAAATAATAATAATAAATTTTTTTTTTAAAAGTCACTTAGAAGGTAAAATTATATACCCATAACTGACTACTGCAGTTTTAAAGCATAGCCATTTGGGAAATTTCACAGCAAACTTGATATATTGCTGCTTTTGTTGAAGAAACATCTTTGCCTTGTCTGTGCTGGGCTGATAGCTACACTGAATTGCAATGAGATATGAAGTAGAGTAAATCATTGTGAATTAGAAATTCAGTCTCCTGGATCTCCTTCCCTTTAGAGTCACTGACTCAATGTTAATGAGGATGTGTGTGTGTTACTTATCTCAAGGTGTGAGATTAGCAAATGACTGCAGGGCAAGTCAGTAAAGCTTTTGTGCTCTGTGAAAGCAAGAATAAACCAGCTATTTTAACCCAAGCCCAGGCATTCCCTTCTCTGGATTCCCTAGCGGATCCTTCAGCTGAATCCGAGCCTTATAATAAAGCCACTTTCTGTGCTTCTCTGTGCATATTGAGAATCCTGCCAAAGCCTTCTATGAGGTATCTGTGAATTTCTCCTGGGAGAACACCACACAGTGTCCTTGGCTTCCTGCTCTAAATGATCCACTCCAATGACACACTGTAATCCTACTCAAGGTAGGGAGAATGAACTGCCAAAACCTATTTATCACTTTGCTGGCCTTGAACCGTGCACATCTGTCTAAAGTTAAACAAGGGTCATAGGAAGAGCTTTTCTTTTTTCCCCGCCCTCGCCTTGCCAACACTAGTATCTTGTATAAAGATTAAAATAAATTGTCTAGTGTTTCACTGCATTGGTCTTCCCACCCTACAAAGTGCCATTCTTTAAAGATGTATAAAAGAGTGAATTTGGGAAAATAGATGTTTGCAGTTTCACAAATAAATATTCAATATCCAGAGCTAGGAGGCATTGGTTAAATAGATGATGGTTATCCATTAAAATGGAATATTATGCTACCATTAAAAATAATGTTGAAGAACATTTAATGAATGCACAAATGGCTATTGAATGGATAACTATCACCTGTTTAACCAAAATAATACGTAGAATATTATCCCAGTTTTGTTTTTTAAAATTATATACACAGGGAAAAGTATGGAAAGATATGTACCAATAAACTTTTTGTAGTTACTTTTTTTGTGTGTGTGTGTGTGTGTTTTTTTGTAGTTACTTTTGAGTGGAAGAATTATGTTTGAATTTTCCCTTCTCTTTTCTTTCTCTTTTTCTTTCTTTTTTCTTTCTTTCATCAATATTTATTAACTTTTCTACTTTTGAAACAAACTACAAAGTCATTTAAAATAGGTTTATTAGTGTTGATCCTTATCTAAAATAGAAAATTTGCCAATTAATATGAAACAAAGGGGACAGATTTTAGAGCATTTTATTTCTGGCAGTTAAATTTATATTTTTTAAAAGACACTTTAGAAACTGTGGAGAGGGAGCAGAGCGTAATACAGGAACTTCCTGTACTTCCCGCTCAATTTTCCTCTAAACCTAAAACTTCTCTAAAAATAAAATCTATTAATAAAAATTTTAAAAGCCCCTTTACACTTGTTCTACTTGGCCATCTTTTATTTTCTCACCATCAGAGGTTATGTTGGTAAGCACAAGTTACATTAATACTTGAGTTTTAACAAGCCATAGGGCAGTGTTTATGAGCAAGATGGTTCTGACTGTAGTCTGGAGAACAGTAAGGGCTCGCTGAATACTCTGTAGACTGTTAGGATCTGATATTCTGGATTTCTTGGCCTCTTAAACCTCAAACACTATCAGCCCCCTTCCCCTCCTAGCCATAGAACAAAGCAGATTCTGTACCCCCTGGATTCCCGTAGGCATTAGTGATGACCCTTATCCTCAGAGATCTGTCATCAGTGGCCCTGCTGTGAAATCAATTCAGTGCACATACCTGCTCTGAAAGTTTGCCACCGTGCTGTTACAGCCACTCTTTTGGTTAAGACCCATTTCCAGAAAGCCCTTATTGAAGTGTAAGTGTGAATGAATACTGACCATATTGACCAAAAGGAAGGTGTGAGGTCCAGGATGAGTAAAGCATGTAAAGATGACTGAGGGAGCTAGAAGGCCATGATATATAGTATTGACTTGCTCCATGTTCTCAGTAGCGTGAGCTGCAGAGAGAAGGAAGAGAGAAGAAGGTAGAAGGGAACCAAGTAAGACAGAGTGAGGGGGATACCACTATCCTTTGCTTGCCTTGGGGTAGAATTCTAGTCATCATTTTTACCTAACCAACCAACCAACTGCCTTACCAACCAACTATAATTACTTCTTCCCTTCCCTTTCATCATTCCATAAACATGCATTAGACATCTACTCTGTGCCCAACTCTCTGCTAGGTTCTGGGGTTGTAAGGTGAGAACAAGCATCCATGTCCCCTTTCCCTCGTGAGGCATATAGTCTAATGGAAGGGAACTGATCAAATAACCACACATAAAAATGTAAAGTAGCAGCTGCGATAAGTGTTATGGAGGAGAGGTACACTGTTGTAGGAGGGTTGAATCTGGGAAGTCAGGCTAGACATCCTCAAGGAAGTGACACTTCAGCTGAGCGCTGAAGGATAAGTCAAGTGAATGCAGGCAGCATGAAGGGTTTTCCAGACAGAAGGAACAGCATGTGCTAAAGCTTTATCTAATCTTGTTTGGAAGGGGGCTACTAGAGCACTGAGGAAAGCCTTCAGTTTTTAATGTTCTGACTCTCAAACACCCCAAAGGACTCATCCAGGTGCAAGCAAATGTTCCGGTGAACCCGGGATATTCATTTTTTGTGTTTTGCTTCAGCTATAAAATTTGTTTTTACAGCTGCACTTTCTGGTACAGAATTTGAACAGGTATCATAAAACGAAAGACTACAAATATTGATTGTTCTGATTTTGATTGCTAAACGGCCGATGTCACCCAGCAGTTACTTCATCACCTTGATAATGTAAACTAAGCACCAAAGGTCAGGCTCTCAAATTTAGGTTGTCTTCATAACATGATTCTCATACACTTTTTAATTTGCTTAACGTTGCAGCTTTGATTTTAGATACAAGCCAAATTAGATTGAGCTTTGCCCGCAAGTTGTTTTCTTTGTAATATTTTGATAAGGTAAAGAGTTTTGTCAAGCGCTGTTTTTAATGCTCGAATTTAAAGAACTTCAAACCATTCATCTGTGTTTATTTTCATGGTGAAATGGTAGTATTAAATCTCCTGATGTTAAGGGAATAATTTTACTTCAAAGCATAGTTCCAGAATATTCTGTCTGGTCTTGCCACAAGTTCATGTTCCTTAAGGTTTTATTCTTGTAAGAGCTGTTCAATGAATACAGTAGCAAGAAAATGGATGAAAAACATATGGTGTTCTTATTCAAGGGTTCAGTTGATCATTTTCATTTTTAAACCTTCAGTCATCCACCTTATTTATTTCTCCAGTGTATAGGGTTGTGTTGTGCATGTATTCAAACTGTTGAAAAATGACAAAACATATAGTATGGTAGTGGAATGCAACAGGAATCATTATGTGTGTTTAATTTTTTTAAGTTAGAAAGAAACCAAACTCTATTTTGATAAGATACAGTAACAGAAACCAAATGGGAAGAGGAAATTATTATTAAATTATTTTTCTAAGACAAAAAATTTTGAAATAAGAGTGTCAGTGTTTTTGAATAATGTTGACCTAAAAGATACTATGACGTACTTTGAAGTGTGATATTATTAGTATAAAAGCAGAATAACAGTTAATGTCTTTAAATATGACTAAGTATAGTTTAAGAAAAATAATAAAATCTATTAGATGAACCAGAGTATTATTGATGGTTTGCTAGGATAGTTTCTCAGCAGGATTGCAGAGATTTTCCATGCTTTCTCCTCATCTGACAGCCAACTTATTATTTGTATCATAAGTGTTCTTCAGTAGAAGTATTCATTTTCTTTCCAGATCTCCCTTTTATATTTAGACCAAAGTTTATCTCTGTTATCTTTTTCCCTCGGTTACTTCACTGGTCTATATCCTTGAATTAATTTATATATGGTATATATAGTCCTAACTTGTAACAGCTGTATTCAATTTACTGTGCTAACTGGTATAAGCAATCTATGACCACTGCTAATTACATGATTGTCATTTGTGTAATAATTATTCTACTGAAATCATCTTCTGCTGAAAGTTTCCCTGCCACTCTCAAGGTATCTGCTGCCATGACTAGAGTTCTTTCCCCTCCCTTTCTCTATATTTTTCTGATTGCTGTCCCCCTGCTTTTTTTGGCCGTCTGTAACTATTGGAAAACCTAATTGACTATTTTCTAAAAAGAAACATGCTTATATAAGTAAGCTTCTAGAAGCACTCATCCTAGTGGAAAATTAGAGATGGCCCCAAATAAAATATTAATAATATTATAATTATAAATAATAATTTATTGAGCATATTTTTAATGTTTTTATTTTTAATTTTTTAATTTTTTATTTTTTTTGATTTTGAGCATCTTTTCATGTGCCTGTTGGCTATCTGCATATCTTTTTTTTTTTTAACATCTTTATTGGAGTATAATTGCTTTACAATGGTGTGTTAGTTTCTGCTTTATAACAAAGTGAATCAGTTACACATATACCTATGTCCCCATATCTCTTCCCTCTTGCATCTCCCTGCCTCCCACCCACCCTATCCCACCCCTCTAGGTGGTCACAAAGCACTGAGCTGATCTCCCTGTGCTATGCTGTTGCTTCCCACTAGCTATCTGTTTTACGTTTGGTAGTGTATATATGTCCATGCCACTCTCTCACTTTGTCCCAGCTTACCCTTCCCCCATCCCATATCCTCAAGTCCATTCTCTAGTAGGTCTGTGTCTTTATTCTTTATTCCTGTCTTGCCCCTAGGTTCTTCATGACCTTTTTTTTTTTTTTTTTAGATTCCATATATATGTGTTAGCATACTGTATTTGTTTTTCTCTTTCTGACTTACTTCACTCTGTATGACAGACTCTAGGTCCATCCACCTCACTACAAATAACTCAATTTCGTTTCTTTTTATGGCTGAGAAATATTCCATTGTATATATTGAGCATTTTTTATGTGCCAGGCTCTAAACTAACTCCTCTACGTGGATTATCTCATTGAACCCTATGAAATCTGTGCCTTTTTAATGCCTCGTTTTCAAATGAGGAAATTGAAGCTCAAGGAAGTCAAGAAACTTATCCAAGGTCTTTTAAATAGTAAGTGGTGGGGCTAGAATTGAAACTTCATAGGGACATATTTTAAGACTGTGGTGGTTTTTGTTTTTTGTTTTTGTCCCCACGTAGATAATGTCACACTTCATCGTGTTAGGGCATCTTCTGAAAGTGAGCTTGTTCAATAATGGAATCTTCTACACCTTACTGTCTCATGTCTGTTTTCAAAGACCTTCAGTGATATAGTTTGATATAGAAAGTTAATAATGTTGCTTCTAATTTTGAAAATGAGGCATAAGTGAGCTCAATTATGTCTTCAGGACATCTGCCCAAGTAATAAATCCCTCCCTCCATTTACAATTTCCGTAAGGTCATTTGCATTACCAGGACATTGATAGACGTTTCTTTAACAGCACCTTTCCCACTGCTTCAAGTGTTTGATCAAAAATGGATGTGTTGGGAGCTATTGCCGAAATGGTGAAGGTAAACTTGAGATAACACTGATTTTTTTTTTTTTTTTTTTTATGGCTGTGTTGGGTCTTTGTTTCTGTGCGAGGGCTTTCTCCAGTTGCGGCGAGCGGGGGCAACTCTTCATCGCGGTGCGCGGGCCTCTCACTATCGCGGCCTCTCCTGTTGCGGAGCACAGGCTCCAGACGCGCAGGCTCAGCAATTGTGGCTCACGGGCCCAGTTGCTCCGCGGCATGTGGGATCCTCACAGACCAGGGCTCAGACCCGTGTCCCCTCCATTGGCAGGCAGATTCTCAACCACTGCGCCACCAGGGAAGCCCACTGATATTTTATATAAAGAACAAACTTGTTAAGAAAGGAAAAGGGAGTGTGAAACTGCAGTTTGCCTTGAAATTAGCCACAAATGATAGGAAATCCAGAATAGACAGCTAACGCCTAGAGTTGAGCTGGAAAAAAATTCTGATAAGCAGAGAATTTGCCACAGGAGCCCTTTTCCAAGAGCTGGTTATATTCATCTGGGCCTAGAAGGTTAATTTAATCAAGTAAATCTAATTTTAGTCATTAAGAAAGTCAGTTGGGATGAAGAGACCTTGAACAGATTCTGGGCACCTTCATCAAATAACAGTGAATCTTATTCAAGTTATGTAGTTGTCTTTCACTTTTCTCAGTTAATGATAAGCAGTATTGCCCTAGAGCCAGACAGATTTCAGTTTGAATCCTGACTTCCCTGTTTATCAGGTTGGAGACTTTGGGTGAATTTCACCTCTCTGAGCTTTACTTTTCCTTGTCTGTTAAAGGGGAAAACAGTATTTGCTCCCAAGGATCATTCGATAAATTTGTGAAAGTGAAATCAGACCCCTCTCTTTCCTTCCCTTTTTATCTCTTTTTAAACTGGGAATTATTATTTTTAATGTATGGTACCATTTCTTTAAGGAACTCTACCCCTCTTATTAGCTTTGGAGAATTGTTACATTGGGGGGTAAATTGCATACAGAATAATTGCTCTGGGTTTTTTTTTATTAGGACTTCTAATATAAAGATTGATTATTGAGTTTTGTGCATTTAAGTTGAAAGTCATAATACTAGTATTCACAAATAAATTATGAATAAAGTCAAACAAAAACATTATTCCAAATATTATTTCCAATGGTGAAGAAAATGAAATTGCTAAATTAATCCTCACCATGTTAAGCTCCTATTATTATTATATGCAGGACTTGGTCTTAACATATTTTAAGTATGAGCATATATTTTTATAAATAAAGATTCCATTTTGTCATCTCAATGTGAAAGGAATTCAGGAAATTGCTAGATGAATGATTTTTTTTTTTGGTAGGCCAAGGTTATTCCACATTTTTAATAGTGGTTTCATATCACTGTATACCTATTAAATTATATGGGTTCCGTGTAATGATAGCAGTCTTGTTACTCAAGAGACTAAATCCCTGGAGGATACTCAAAAAGCAAATTTTCTTGTGTCTAATCACACATGTGGTATTGCATCTCCTCTCACTTGAAGTGAAAATACTTTCTTTTTCTGTGTGTCACGGTTGAATCATAATTTTTCCCTGCTATTACATTTATATCATGGCAGGATAAAAGTTGTAAAATTTGAGTAAATTTTAGAAAGCACCGGTAGGAAGAGCTCCTGATTTTGGTTATTAGTCGGAATACCACTCTCCCCACTCCTGAGTTGCCCGACTGACTAGAAATAATATTGTGTGTTAAGATGCTTAAGCAAAGAATACCTATAATTCTTTGCTTGGTTCTCTGATAACTAGGATTAGAGTGAGCAGAAACGCAGGGGAAAACCTCCAAGTCGGCGGTTGTCTCTACAGAAGTAAGGTGCCTGACACTCTTCCATGAGAGACTACTGCTACTAGCGGTGATGGCGATGGTACATATTGTATTTTATAACTGCAATAATGATAATGTATATTTTAAAATCACCTAGTAGCATACCTCCCCGGACTAAAGGCTGTGCCACATCTGGATGTAATAACATCAGGCCAGCTGGCTCTCTCACCCCTCTGTCCAAATGTGGGTTTGGAAAAAGTGATTGTTTCTCTTGTATCATTGTCTACTAGTATCACGTTTCCTTTTAAAGTGCTGAAGAAGGACTGAGTAAGGCAGTCAGATTTGCATCATGGAAATAGGTGGACATATTATTGCCTTTATGAGAATTTCTTGTGTCACACCTCCCCAGGGAAAAAGTCCTTAAAAACTACCATCTGATCTCCCAGCCCTGAAGCATTTCACACATAGGGTGTTATTTTCCAAATGAATAAATAACACAACTGGAGTAAGCACAACTCTGCCCTAGAGGAACCCACAATGTAAAGGCAACAGAAGGCAGATCCATGGACTTTCATCCACATTCTGTCACATACTTAAGAGCCTTTCTGATTTGTATTTCCCATTTCCTCATTTGCACTCAAAATGCCTTCTACTCTGGCAAGAAGGAGAGGAACGTTCCTCAAACAGGAGTGGACTGGATAAGTCGCAGTGGTCCACGCAGTAGTTTAGAGCAGAGGCTCTGGAGACAGTTCCGAATCCTGGCTCTCCCACTTACCGGAAGACGACCTTGAACAAGCCATCCTCTAGTACTGTTGTGAGGACTCAATGAGAGGAGAAGTGGAAAACACTTAGAAACAGCCCTGGCACAGAGTAAGTGCTCAATAAATACTTGCCGTGAGTGATGGCAGTGCCAAAACCTGAGTTCAATTTCACGTTTTCTTCACTAATGGATGTTCAAAACTCAAGAAAGGCCGAATATTTTTAAGCTCTTAACACATTTAAAATAGAGAAATGTCAAAACAAGCTTACAAAAATGATATGTTTTAAATATTGATATATTCATTATTGACATTTCTAGTGTATGCTATTTATATAAAAGCACTTGGTTAATGCGTTTAACTGAAAATACAATGCAGTTTATTTTTGCTACTCACAAAATAATTACAGGATAACTTCTGAATTCATAGCTCACTCTAGGTGTTATGAGCCAGTAAAGCAGCAGTTCTTGAACTTTATGCTCTTCAGGACCTTTTTACATTCTTATAAATAATTCAGAAACCCCAGAGAGCTTTTGTTCATATGTATTATCTGTTACTGTTTATGTATTAGAAATTAAGCCTGATGATAATAAACTCATTACATGTTAACATAGTAACATATGAAACTTTGTAAACATAGCAAGTAAATGTATCTTCGTACAAAATAACTATATTTTCAAAAACAAAAGAGTACATATGTAGTGACTGTCATTGTTTTAAAGTTTTGCAAGTTTCCTTAATGTCTTTGTCAATGAAAGACAGGTGGATTCTCCTATCTCCTTTTGCATTTAGTCTGTTGTGATATCACATGACAGGTAGCCACTGTGTACTCATGAGAGAATGAGAATGAAAAAAGACAACATTTCATGCCACATGAAACGTTGAGGCTCTTCATAAATCAGAGCCTGAAAATGGCCCTCCCTGGTAGCCCTATGATGGCTTTGGAATAATACAGAGCACAATATCTTTTTCATAGAGGAAGTGCATGGAAAGGAAGTGGAATTAACTAGGCCTCTAGTTCCTTAGCCCTCTGACCTAATTCTACATTTAGTTTCTTTTTTTAAACCCATGTGTGTTCTTCATTAGTTCCATATCCAATGAGCAGGGCATATTGTCTTGGTCTAAGTATTATGGAAAAAAAATTTTGGCTCATTTGAAGGAATCATTTTTCTGGACCTCAGTGTCCCCATTTGTAAACAAATGAGAAATTGGACCAAATGAGTCCAAGAATCCTTTCGTTATGAGATTCTATTCTTCCCACTTAAAGTGGATAGATTTTCATTAAAAAAGAAGAAGAATTTGCTTTATGTATCTAGTCACTATAGATCTGGGGACTTCTTAATGCATAAAAGTTCAGGTTGCACAATTGCAAGGAGCAATAAATTTGTTCTGAGAATAACTGAAGTCATCTCAGCCAACCTCCTGCCATGTCACAGAGTCTCGAGTTGAGTTACACTGCTCTGAATTAGTTTTTGAAACTTGGCTATATGGAAGAGGAGGCCTGCAGATTACCCCTTCCCAGCCACAGTCAAGAAAAAGAAAAGATTTTACCGGAAGGTATTTGCAAAATGGATATTAGTAAATCAGGCTCTGCTTATTTTATAAGTTAGTGTTTAAGTGATCAGGCAGGCTCTGAAGTCAGGCAGTACCAGGATCCACACCCCAACTCTGCAACTTGGTACTTACTGAACCTCGGGATAGTTCATATCTCTGAACCTCAGTTTCCTTCTGTCTGAAATGTCTACTTCATAGGGTTGCTTTGAAGATTGGATGAAACAAGATGTTGTCTTGCCAGGTCAATGGTAGTAGTTCCATTTGGTAGTTCCAAATGGTGGCTCTGTCCTTTACTAGGTTTCTTCACCTGTAAAATGGGGCTAATGACACCTCCCTTTCACAGTTGTGGGAAGATTTAACCAGCCCAAGTCCTAGCATATAGTATGAGTTCAACTGATGATAATAAAAATTACTAATATTTGTACTCTTATTTACACAGGTATTCTGAAACATCTATTATACCATTGTGTACCATACAAAAGACATTTTATCCACAGCTTTGTTTGTTTGTTTGCATATTTGTTTGTTTGTTTGGGGAGGCAAATCCCAAAACTGGTGGTAGGTAAGATTCCAGATGAGGGGTAAAAGAAGATGGAGTGATAGGCCACAACCATAAGATTCAGTTGAGGGCAGTGTGTTAGGGGCAATCTGGCTCTCCTTTTTGGCAATAGTTTTGAACTTTGACTGCAAATTGGAATCACCTGAGGTTTTAAAGCTCTTGGCACCTGATTTCACCTGCAGAGATTCTGAAGTCATTGGCCTGGAGCGTGGCCTGGGAATAACAATTTTTAAAGTTCTCCAGGTGACTCCAGTGTGTAGCCAGTCCACTGAAATTCTGCATATATTTAAAACAGCCATTTTCCCTGGAACATTATGTGCATTTGAACTGAAGACACAGTCAACTATCTATGTGGTTGTCTGACTGACTTGTATATTAAAAACATATATTATTTTTGTTTTACTAAATATAACATTAATTTAGATCTTTTCTTAAAATAATGAATCTCCTGCTCTATGCCACACAATTACATGGAAACATTCCAGTGAAGTATTACTTATAAATGAAATAGAACTCTCATTTAAGTAATCTATTTAATAGCATGGAATACTAAAATTGCCCTCTCTGCCTTAGCATTGTTACTTAAAGTAGACTGTTAAAATTCATCACATTTGTAATTAGATTTATAATGAGCTGAGTCCATAATAAATTCAGCTGCCTGTTGAATGGTCAGATTTTATCTGATAGCCTCAGATACACTGGGAAATGAGGTGCTGAGGATGAGGGGGAGACACCTTTTCCTTGAATTCTGGAGATGGCTTGTGCTGAGAATGCTGAGTGCTTTTCTACCCTCTAAGCTGTCTCCCTTCTGTAGGGGTCAAGTTCCTGCTAGTTTTTGATTGCCCTTTAGCTGCTCAACAGTAGTGTTGATAACTTTACTTTTTGGCTGCTAACACAGCACAAGGTATGTATGACTTTATTTTTAAGGCTCAACCACATTGGAAAACTAATGAGAGGCCCTTCGTTACCCTCCCTCCCAGCCTTGATGGCACATACTTTCTCCCCGTGTTGATGAGCAAGTGCTCCATTCCTGATATTTTTGCCTTTATCAGCTGCACTCAACTTTCCTCCTTTTCCCAACATCTCCTTCTACGTCCTCATTATTTCTCTTTCTTCTCCATCCTTTAGTCTCGCCACTCAACACCCTTATTCTTCTTCCCTCCTATCACTGTGTTCCAAAATATACAAGAATCTAAAACCGAAGGACATGGAAGAAAGTATAGCAACAAATTATTAGTGGATAAAAGTGGTTCATTACTAGAGAAGCTAACGATTAGAAAGAAACAATATATTAATTATGGAAAATCCTGTCTCTAGGAGTCGGGATAGTTCTCCTTGCTGTTATTCAAATTGTAGTTCATGTACAGTTCTGCAATTTAATTGAATAATATTTAGAAAAAAATTAGACGTAAGTCTCTTTGCTGTGAGTAAAACAGAATCAGCACTTTCCTATAAAATCAACTATTTTTCCTCTCCTTAAGTCCAGGAGCTGCTGTCATTTCTTTGGGGCCAGAACATACATTACACAGTTAACATTTTAGAGACGCTGATGGGGCTCAATGACTGTGGCCGAGGCTGCATGGTTGAGATTTGCTGTAACAATGGACATCCCCTGGGTCCTCACCTGAGGTCATTAAATTGATTTAGTTTGGGTCCACTGGCGATATTTTAATGCAGCTTAGCTGTACAAATACAAGGCCCCATTGTGTAATACAGGCAGTGCATTGTTATTTTTCTAGGCCTGTCAATGTAAAAAATGTGTCTGTTTGCCTTCCCCTATGACCTGAGAAAAAATTTTTTTTTTAGTTATATTACAGAGTAGCAGGACACCCTAGAAATGTTGGTTTTGGAAGGTACTTTGAGGAATAACATAGAAAGATCTGGCAACATAATTTGGTAAAGATGCCAGGGATACACATGTTCATCTGGGGGCACTTTACTACCCTTCCTTTTCAGTTAAGTACCGGGCCTTCATGAACCACATGAAGAGTCTCTAAGAGGCTGGTGGTTCTTCTGATGGTGGTCTGCTGTGGCCAGAGAGGTCATTTTCACTGCAGCCAGTCGGGAGAGAGGCCAAGTAAATGGGCACACATGCTCCAATACCCAGCACCCTAGGAAGCCACACTAAATACACTGTGTCCAAGATTTGCCCACAATAAACCAGATGGCATTCAGCTTGCCAGGACATTTAGTACAATGTGTGTTGTGGGTTGTTGCAGGACCCATGTGTCTGTCATAAGAGTCTGTTGAATCCAGGTGTTTTCTTTTCTCTCTCTCTTTTTTTTTCTTTTTGGCATGTGGCTGTTGGTAACCATTTCTTCAGATATGTCTTCTTGTAGGTTCCTCTAGGGTGGTTCTCTTTTGTCCTAGCAGGTACTGGATTGAGTACCTTACAGGAAATTGCCACACAGCTTCATATGTGGTTTTGTAATGGGCCTATTTTTAGGCTATTTTCCATACCTCTGGGACTCCTGGGAGTTCCTTTCCAAGGGTAAGTCTCCAGCTATGGACATTTAAATACTACAAGTAAACACAGGAGAGTGGCTGTGTAACTTTTCTGCCTATTACTGCAGCATAATATGAGCTTCTGAGATGCTCATTTGAGAGTGTCATCGATAAAAGTCTCACTGCCACAGACTCTGGAGCCTCATAGGCCTGGGTTAGAATCTGAACTCTGACACATCCTGTCAATGTGGCCTCCAGCAAGCTCCTTGCTCTCCTGGAGCGTCAGTTACCTAATATGTAAAGTGGAGATTAATAGCAGACCTTCAGGGGGTTGCTTTGAAGATTAAATCAGATAATGAATGCAAATTGCCTAGTAGGTAGTAAGCATTCAATAAGTGTTAGATACTGCAATTAGGTATTATTACAGCTATTACTGTGAATATCCTGACCTAATTCATGCCCTACACCCACAAACACAAACCCCTAAATTATTGTCATGACTGCTTCTCTCCTCTTAATCTGTTAAGTGTAATATTTTCAACTTGGACTAAAAAAAAAAACCCTCATTTTTGTTTTTTTGTTTTTTTTAAGACCTCATATTTGAAGACTAAGCTATTCATTTTGATTCTTTTTAAAAAATATTTATTTATTTATTTATTTTCGGCTGCATCAGTTCTTAGTTGTGGCACGCGGGATCTTTGTTGTGGTGTGCGAGCTTCTCTTTAGTTGTGGCCACAGGCTCCAGAGCGCACGGGCTCAGTAGTTGCAGCACGCGGGCTTGGTTGCCCCGTGGCATGTGGGATCTTAGTTCCCTGACCAGGGATCGAACTCGCATCCCCTGCATTGGAAGGTGGATCCTTAACCTCTGAACCACCAGGGAAGTCCCTCATTTCGATTCTTTACCTCACTTATCTCTGCCTTGTTATGCTCTGAAAGGTTTTAGTTTCTTTAAACTAACATTGGTCAGAATGTCCTTATTCTTTGCTACCAGTTATGTGCCTTACTGTGCATTATCCAGTTCAAGTTCAGCAAATGTTTATCAGGCACCTTCTGTCTGATAGGTACCATGCCAGCAGGTAAGGATACAGAGCTGATCAATACATGATTCTTGCCCTTGAGGAGCCTTATATTTAGTGGGGAAACAGACATGTAAAATGTCAACTAAAATATAGAATAATAACTGTCATAAATTATAGGAGGGATGAAAAATACACAGGGGGGCGGCTAAGGAGAAGATGCCCCTGCCTCAGCCCCAGGGAGGCCGGGGGAGGGGGCAGAGCAAAGCTATTCCCTGAGGAACAGGAGGGCGTCAGGTGCACAGCAGGTGTTCCTCAGTAGGCAGACGGAACGGCAGATGCAGAAGCATGGGGGTGAGCAATGAAATGGCCCGTCTGGAGAATTCAAGGGGGACCACGTGCCTGGAGTGTATTGTGCACCTGTGGGGCGCTGGATGTTGAGATGAGAGCGTCTGGAGGGGCTAGATTACAAAGAGCTTTGCATGCCTTCCTGAGGAATTTCGACTTTATCCTATAGACTGTGATAGGGCCATTGCAAGGGTTTCAGCAGTGGAGTCCCTGTTTTCTTTTTCATTAAAGTACCACTTACATACAGGAAAGTGCACAAATCATAAGTCTACAGCCTAATGAATTTTTCACGTGTACACACCTACGTGTATGGACAGTATTTCCAGCAGCTCACTTGTACCTCCCCCCGTCAGTCTCCCCAGAGGTGACCACTGTTCTGACTTCCTTCACCCTACATTAGTTTTGCCAGTTTTCGGCTTTGTATAACTGGGTTCATACAGGATGTGCTCTTCTGTGTCTGGCTTCTTTTATTCAACATTTTGTCTGTGAGAGCCACCCATGCTGTTGTATGTGCCGTAGCCTGTTCCTTTTTGAATGCTGTGTAGCCTGCATTGTATGAAAATACTTCCGCAGTCACTTGTGACTGCTGTTTCTTTTCAATTGCTGACCTAAAATTGCCTAAAAGTGGACCAAGAATGGACTCCTTCTCCACTTCCATTTTCACCTTCTTTACAAAATGCGCACTGTATAAGTCGTGATTTCCATTTGGGCTTTAAGTTGGACTGGCCCCACTTGTCCCATCTGAAGGACCAAGGATCTGTCCACTAACTAGAACATTTAAGATCCTGCCACCTCAAGGGAAGACTGGCTCAAGGGTGTTCCAGCTCATAAAGTAAGGTCTTTATTTTCTTGTTATTCTTTACTGTCTCCCATGACCTTCCACCTCGTCAATTAACAAATGATTATTGAGAACTGACAAGGTGCCAGACACTGGGACTTGTGACAAGAAGTTTGTAATAAGCAGTCAATCAAGAGTCCACCCTAATCTGGAGGGTTGAGGAACGCTTTCTTAAAGGAGTAACAGTTGATCTGTGAACTGAAGGATGAGCAGGAGTGAGCTAGAAGGGAGGGGGACAGCAGCCGCAAAGCGGAGAGAGTGGCAGAGTTGGAGCTGGAGACAGAGACAGTGACCCAAGCATGTGAGGGCTCGTGGCCCCTTAAGGATCTTGAATTTTATTATAAGGGCAATGTAAAACCTTTGAACAGAAGGAGAGTGATGTGATCTGTTTTGCATCTTTTAAATAATTAGATTCCCTGCTGCACTTTTATTAAAAGGAAGGGTCCTACTGCTGAATATCTGACCTATAGGTTTGGGCCGTGTAGGAAATTTAGCTCTAATTGAGGAACCAGTCATTATTCTTTGATGGCCTCATCTCATTTTTAATATGTTCAGGTCTTTTCTGTATGTTTTCTCTTCCTTGCATCCTAGACTTTCAGAACTTCCTTCCCTTTGACTAGAATGTCAGGGGAAGTCTCACATTAGTGTATGCAGAACTAATTTAAAATCCTGGCTTTATTCTTTAATTGAAGTCTTCTTTTAATGATGGTAAACCTCAGGATTTTAACTTCAGGTGGGTTAACACCTTGATACACCACTAGTCTACTTCAGTGTCACTAGCTTTACCCTGTATCCAGACTGAGAAACAATTTAATGACATAACGATTGTATTAATTAGCTGTAGCCACTGTACTTAAAAAAAAAAAAAAAGTCAAAATGGCTTAATCTGAAGTTTCATTTTCTTACTCCAGCCCACTATGATTGAGGTGGCCCTCCTCCAAGAGGTAACTCAGGGCCCTGGGCCCCCTCCCGCAGGTGCTTGCATCATCTCAGAGTCTTTAGCTTCTAACCACACTGCCGGGGAAAGAGTGGCCCCAGAAGATTGTGTAGGGTGTTCTACTGCTAGTCCTGGAAGGGGTGACCATCACTTCTGCACACATTCTGTTGGCCAGAGCATAGTCTCACGCTCCCAGAACCCAGCTGGAAGGAAGGCAGGCTGACAAGGGACCTCCTGAGTGCTGGGAAGAAGATTTAAGGAGTCAGCATCTAGCCAGTCTGCCATAGGGATATAAAATGTGCTCAAACTTTTGTTGCTTTTTACAAATTACGCTTACTCATTCTTTTATTCACTAAGGGTCCTGAGTACCTGCACTCAGTACCAGGTGCTAGGAACACAGTGGGAAGCAAGACAGACATGGTCTCTGCAGTTTAGCAGAGAGAGGAACAGAAATAAAACAATCACACCAACGGCCGCTTAATTATAGCATTGTAATAAGGGCTGTGAAGGAAACTAGCATGATGTTAGGAGAGAGCACCTGACCGGTCAAGAAGTGTTCAGGGAGAGCGTCTCTGAGGAAGAAGCAGTTAAGCTGCCTCCTGACAGATGACAGGGAGTGGAGAGACAAAAGAAGTGGGCAGCTTTCCGAGGGAGCAAGAAGGGGCACTGGGAGTTTAAGGAACTGAAGGAAGCGTGGCTGAAGCCCACAGAGAATGGGAGACAGGAGCCAGATGACCCAGGGCATGGGGGGCCATGGGAAGCAAACAGTGGGGGACATAAAGCAGTGGGAAGCCACTGAAGGAGGTTCAGCCTGGGAGTACATGATCATAAATGTGTTTTGTAAACATTGGCCTCGACGTGGAGGATGGATTGGTATGGGGCCAGAGATGGTGTCAGCATCCAGGTACATTATCTCTATGGCTTCCTTCTGGCTTCTCTTCTTCCTTCATAGCCTCCCACCACTGTACATAAAACCGTTAGGCTCCAATGGAAGTGCTGTGATTTTTCATTTCCAGACATGGAGATGTTATCTGTATTATTGAAGTAGAATAATCGAATCCAATTCTGAGCTCTTTGTCATCTTGAAATATTCCTCATGGCCTCTACTGTCTGTCTTGACTCAATCACGTCAGCTGTTTAGCCAGACCCTTGCCGGCGAGGTTTGCCGCCGCTTAATCTGGAGCTGGTAGAAAGCAGTGCCCATGACTGCCCCGTCTGCCATTTTGAAAAAGTCTAATCAACACCTCGTTCGTCCAGCATTACTGGGGGATAAGCTGTTGCCTATAAGATCTTGTTTCTCTTAAGTACTCAGAGGTGTTTTTAAGACTTTTAAAATTTTCTGATTTCAAAAGTGGACATAGAAACAATATTAAAGATAGTGTTTTAAAGGAAAAAAAGTCCTTAACTCTATTGGACAACAATTTTTACTTTTGCATATCACATAGAATATTTGTAGACTTGTGTATGTATATCAAAATATCTTCCATTGTTTTTTCTTTTTTTTTAACTTCAATATAGTATCTTGTCTATAGCAGAAATAAATAAGTATCTGTTGGATGAGTCAATGAACGTATGAATGAATATACGTTAATCAAAGAAATTTTTTAAATGTTGAAAAGCCAAAAGAAGAAAATTTACATGACCTAAACTAATTTTAACAAAAAAAGGACCTATAATTGCTCCACTGAAAAACAAATTTTACCTGTGCATTTTTATATAGTTTTAATAGAGCATTCCGTGTCCTGCTTTTCTAAAAAGAAAACATTTTTATGACCTTTTATCTAAAATATTGCATATAATTTTCTGATGTGAGGTAGTCAGAGCAGATACCATTATCAGAAATTTTCATACAAAAATAGACTCAGATTAGATGGCTGGGTGCAGGGAGCAGGGCCAGGAAAGGTCCCATGCTTCCAACTGACAGATTTCTTTCATTCACCATGCACTGCTGCCCCTCTGCTCACTCTTATTTGTCATCCTGTCATTTGGGAACAAAATGAGGAGAAGGGAGTAGCTACTGGCAGTGACACGTGTGGTTCAGACTATGAGGAAGCCAGGCTGCCTGGGTTTGAATCTCAGTTCCTCTGTGTGAGTTTGCTAAAGTTACTTAACCTCTGTAGGTACATACCACATGTGTGTATCATTGATGTGTGTGTGTGACTGTGTACAGGTGAGGGGATATGATGGGGAGCAGATAGTTAAGGGGTCAAGAGGAAACATAACCTATAAAGAAAACGCTTGGAGGAGAATTGTGTTTTTACTCTTTTGAGAAGAGCAGAGGAGAGGTGTAATGATACATTCATATTGGGTAGATCTTATGTTGCAAAAAGCACTTCCATGGGAGGAGGAAATTTATCTTTTTTTTCATCTGCTCTCCTTAAGTCCTAGGACAGTTTTTGAAATAGACTAAGCATTCAATAAACATTTGTTGAATATAAAAAATGAAAACAAAACTTGGGGAAATAATTACCATACACATCATTGCAAGAACACATAGCACTGTTAAAATGGGAATATCAGGTACCATTAAAACTAGAACTTTCTGGTTCCTTTTGAAACATTATTTTCCAAGACTTGTTCCTATTTTATGATCTCCTAGTTATCACAGGAAATGTGTATGCTCTTTCAAAAAATGTATGCTCTTTTAAAAATGATGTTATGAGTCATTTATGCCACTGCTGACTCTACAATTATAGGCACTGAAGATTTGTTCTGAAAAGATTTTTCAATATGGATTTTTAAACCTCATAGTAGAGTAGAAACAAAAATTTCATTGAAAAACTAGAGAGCTGGATTCTGGTCCCACTTCTGCCCTTTAGTAGCTGTGTGACCTTGAATAATAGTTGAGTGACCTCTCTGCTCTTTAGTTTCCTCATCTTTAAAATGGGGTGGTCAGGACTTCCCTGGTGGTGCAGTGGTTGGGGGTCTGCCTGCCAACGCAGGGGACACGGGTTCAAGCCCTGGTCCGGGAAGATCCCACATGCCGCGGAGCAACTAAGCCCTGGCGCCACAACTACTGAGACTGCGCTCTAGAGCCCATGAGCCACAACTACTGAGCCCGCGTACCACGACTACTTGGCCCCGTGCACCTGGAACCCATGCTCTGCAGCAGGAGAAGCCGCCGCAATGAGAGGCCCGCGCACCGCAACGAAGAGTAGTCCCCGCTCCCCGCAACTAGAGAAAGCTTGTGTGCAGCAACGAAAACCAAACACAGCCAAAAAATAAATAAATAAATAAATAATTTTTTTTAAAAAAAATGGGGTGGTCAGCTAAGTGATCTCTGGGAGACTTTCCAGCTCTTCAATGCTATGATTTTTTTATTCCATGGACATTTAGTAAACCTTTATATTTTAAGAAGGTAGATTATAACTATGAGAGAATTTGTTTATAAAGAGCATTTCAAGGCATTTTAAAGGTTTTCCTAGTTAATAGGAATGTACATTGAGATAGTCATAGGCTTTTTTTATTCTCCAAAATATGTAAATAATTAGTAGATAAATTCATTCACTCATTAAATAAGTGTTTTTCATTCAATAAGTGTACCTGCTATACATGCACAGGTATTGTGTGTTAATCCCACAAAGAAAAATACCTTATTTGGAGAATATAAGATATATAGATATATAAGAGTCAATCTAATTTTATAAGGAAATTTTGGGGAAAATAAAATTTTAAATATGTTTTATTATACAGAGAGTGAAAAACGATATTATATATGTGTGTATGTATGTGTGTGTGTGTATATATATATATATATATATATATATATATATTTGTAGAGTGTATGAAATCACAAGCTCTGGATATATGGTAATATGTTACTAACCCTCAAAATTACATTTTTAGAGCTAAATTACGTATCTAATAAGAAATGCATGGGCCATGGAATACTAGTGCATAGCAGGCCAACAAAACACAAATTGCATTGATAAACAAAGTGACTACACTGTACTTATGGGGTCAGAAAAGCAAATACCAGTACTAAATGTCATTGAACACTAATAAATAAAAAGCCACATTATAAAACAAATATGAATTCCAGTAGAAGGCATGCAGTCAAGGCAACAATATTAGTAAAATCTAGTACAAGGCAAAAAGTACAATGCTATAAATGTGCTTGAATTCTTCTCCAGGTAACCCAAGTGTTTGTGAGTCTCACCCCTTTGCTGTGTTGTGGTGGGACACACACTTTGCCACCAGGAAACAGCATGCTATTGTCTTGTTACTGTCCGTGGAATACAGAAGGCAGACTCTTTAGTTGAATTTTCCATTGCAGTAGCTTTGTTTCTTTTTAGTAGCATAGTGCTGAACTAAGTGGACTGCACGTCCACTTACAGCTCAGTCCAGCCCCAAGGCAGGCTTTCTTTTGGGGGGAGTAGAGGTAGGAGTTGGGGTGGGGAGATAGGTGGCTACACTTAGGTGCTGGCAAAAAGAAAAAAAAAATGACAGTGAAGAGAAATACTCTTGCCTCCTATTGGACTCACTGTCTAAGATGGGGACAAAACTGTAAGCATATAATGTGATAACTAGTCGTTCTAAACCTGGCTGCACTCAATCACTGAGGGAGCTTTGTAAAGTTAAAAAGAAAAAGGCGGAGGAGGGAGAAGAGGAATGAACTCTAAGACCTACTAAATCACAGTCTCTGTGGTTAGAATATTGTGAACAACCTTTTTTTTTTTTTTTTCTTCTGGGCCACGCTGAGCAGCCTGCGGGATCTTAGGTCCCTAACCAGGGATCGAACCCATGCCCCCTGCAGTGGAAGTGCAGAGTCCTAACCACTGGACCGCCAGGGAAGTCCCTGAACAACTTTTCTACTAAGGCTGGATGATAGGCTACAAGAGAGCAAATAGTGAGTGCCCCATCTGAATGACCAGGCAAGGCTACTTCGTGAAGGGCCTTGTGTGACCTGCTACCCAGAATAGTTTTATTCCTTAAGGAGTGAGGAGTCATGGAAGCTGAGGACCACTGTGTTCATATTTGGGTCTTGGAACAATTACTGTTCTGAGGAGGAGAACTGGAGTCAAGGACCCCCATTATGACGTTACTGTGCTAGTCCAGGCCAGTGATAGTTGAGCCATCGCAGTGGTGGAGAGGGGATGATAGCTTCCAAAGGTCCTGAAGGAGGAGACTCAACAGGGCCTGGTGGGAGATGTAAAAGAAGGTTTCTAAACTGGGCAACTAGGGGTCAAGTAGTGCTATTTTTTTTTTTAAATATTTATTTATTTATTTATTTATTTTTGACTGTGCTGGGTCTTCATTTCTGTGCGAGGGCTTTCTCTAGTTGCGGCAAGCGGGGGCCACTCTTCATCGCGGTGCGCGGGCCTCTCACTATCGCGGCCTCTCTTGTTGCGGAGCACAGGCTCCAGACGCGCATGCTCAGTAATTGTGGCTCACGGGCCCAGTTGCTCCGCGGCATGTGGGATCTTCCCAGACCAGGGCTCAAACCCGTGTCTCCTGCACTGGCAGGCGGATTCTTGGGGGCCACCAGGGAAGCCCCCAAGTAGTGCTATTTTTGAAGATGGGAAGAATAGGTAAAAGAAACACATCTGGGGAGGACACAGTGGATTCCAGTAGTTTTGGAATGACTGTGAAACATTTGTCTAACAGGCATAATTATATTATCTCCAAACTGGTCTCCCTGCTCCTGCCTTTGCTCCTCTGTAATCTTATCACAGCAGCCAAAATCGGCCTTTAAAAATATAATTCAGACCATGTTATTCCTCTGCTCCGAAAATCCTTCAGTAGCTTCTCACCTCACTCAGTAAAAGCTGAAGTCTCCTCAGTGGCCTACAAGCTCCACCTGCCATTCTCCCTCTGACCTCGCCTCCTACTGTTCTTACCTAGGTCACTTCACTTCAGCTACATAGGCCTCCACTTGTCCCTCAGACAGGCCAGGACTGCTCCTGCCTCGGGGCCTTTGGACTTGCTATTGTCTCTGCCTCCGGTAGGGGTTGTTGTTGCTTCTGTTGTTGCTGTTGCTGTTTTGGACTGTGTTCAAGCCAAGCCCAGGGCCCAGGACCTTAGTAAGTGAAAGAGTGGCTCCTTCCCCCACTTGCTTCAGGTGCTTGCTGGAATGTCTCCTGCCCTATTAAAATGACAAATGCCCCCTTCCCTTTCCTATGCCCTTTTCAAAGTCCTCACATTTAAATCTTCAGCCCAAATAGCTTTCTGAAAGACAGTTCCGTATTTAGAATTACTATTCATTCATTCATTCATTCAAATACTTATTCATTCATTCATTCATTACTATTCATTCATTCATTCATTCATTCAAATACTTATTAAGTACCTACCAAGTGCAGGGTACTGTCCTAAGCACTATAGACACAACAGTGAACAGAACAGACAAATATCCATCCCTTCGTGGAGCTGCATTCTAGCTGGGGGAGACGATAAACAAGTAAGTACAATATATAGTATTATTGCATGATACTTTTTATGCTACTTGCTCAGAAAACCTGATGTAGGACAGGAGGATAGAAGGGGCTTAACTTGAGTTCAGGTTTAGCAGGAGAAAGGAGTGACAGGGTTGAGGGTACTTGGACGACGAGGCGTGGGCTGGAGAAGGGAAGAAAGCAAAATTCCAGAAACTACAGACAAGTTTAAATCATATTTCTTTTGCCCGCAATATTAAATATTTTCATTTACTTCTAAAGTCTCAAAAATATCCTTAAAATTCATAATTACTTATTAATTTATTCAATTCAGAAAATATTCCTTGGGCCCATATTATGTGCCAGACACTGTCATAGTCTCTGGAAAAACAGTGTTAGGCACGTTATTGAATTATTGAGTTGGTAGAGACCTTAGAAATAAATTAGGCTAAAATCCCCACATTTTATAAATCACAAAACCAAGCCCCAGGAAAGTGATGTGGCTTGCCCGCTGATGCATAACCCGTTAACGGCAAAGCTGGAATTTGTAACTGGGTCTCCAGACTCAAAATCAGGGCTTAATCCAAGCTACATTTCTTGGGATCAAACCTTTAGAGGTCTAAACTTGTCATTTTATGATGGAAATCACTGGGAAAATGGTATTTTCTTTATGGATACTTTCTTTTCAGCTTGCCTTTCAGGAATCTCCATAAAATAAAGGCCAGTGCATGCGTATACTAGAAGTGAGAGACACAGTCATTGAATATATTAGCTGAGAATTGTGGTTACAAGTGAGAGAAGTTTAATTGAGGTAGCATGCACATCACAAAGGGGAAACTGGGATAAGCAACGAGGTCCTACTGTAGAGCACAGGGAACTATATTCAATATCCTGTGATAAACCATAATGGAAAAGAATATGAAAAAAGAATGTATATACATGTATAACTGAGTCACTTTGCTGTACAGCAGTAATTAACACTGTAAATCAAATATACATCAATAAAAAATTTTTTTTAAAGTGGGGGAAACGGAAGAATTTATCGGTTACAGTAGTAATTGGTGTAGGTGTGGTGGTGGTGGGATGAATTGGGAGATTGGGATTGACATATACACACTAATATGTATAACATAGATAACTAATATTGAACATGGGGAAAAATATAAAGAAAGAGATGATTAAAAAAATAGTAATTGGTGTAGCTTGGATTATGTGTCTGCTCCCTCCACAGCCAATACTGTCAGGACAAAGCCAAATGAGAAAAACAAGGCTGGGCAAGGGATTATGGGGTGAGGGTGGAGAGAGGAGTTCTCAGAAAAAAGAGTTCTTGTAAAGTGTATAAAGTCCCCAAAAGATGTCTTTGTTGGTTGGGTCCTCCAAGAAGCAGGTGCTGAGACAGGGTTATGGGGTAGCTGGTAATAGCTTTGAAAGATAAAAGGGGAGGGAGCAGGAGGGAGCAGGAAAACCTTTGGCTAAAGTATGTATCAGACAGCTGTGAAAGGAAGGAAGGGGGAAGCAGGACCAGGGAGGGAGAGCCTCAGATCTGGATGCAGATCTGACAAAGACGTAACCAACCCAAGGGGGATTTGGGAGCAGGGATTATCTGTTCCCCAACAGATTGGGAAGGGGAGATTTCTTGGAGGGTGGCGGGGCTCTCGAGGATCATGCCTTCACCATCCTTAGTCATTGGCTGGTCCAGCCGGGAGGAGTGTGGCCTTGGCCTTGGCTCAGAAGCAGAGGAGGATGCCAGTGGGTGACAGCTGAAGGCTGTCCACTAATTACACTCCATCCAGCTCAAAGGCAAGTGCTTTCTTGAAGGGAGATCACATCCAGGCCTGCCATAATGTCTAGCATGAACTGTGAATGTTTTACTGACAAAATGCAGGAAACATCATCAGCATATCAATGCCAAAAAATAAGAGGTTCTATATTTTTAAAATATATTTTGGTAAATTTGCTATTTTTAAAAGTTTTTATTTAAAAAGGATGTTTTTTTTGAAGAGTTTTTCTTTTTTTTTAATTTAAATAATACAGAAGAGCACAAATGTTCTCTCAGTTACCACTTCAAAAATCTGGTGTGTGTCCTAACAAAGCATTTTCTCTGCCATATATATTTATATATTTTGTATATAGAAAAGTAGAACAATATAAAAAGTAATACTACTTTACAAATTGCTTTTTTTATTCAGCAAGATAGATAACCTCTAGCATACATTAATTTCTTTCCCCATTCTAACCCCCCATGTTTTGTTATAATTATCTAGAAATTTTCTTCCAGATAATTATTACTTTTGCACTTTATATTTATTCAATTTAATCTTTACTTACAAATGCATGGAACTTCACAGCAACGTGGTCAATGATTATTGAGAGTTAAGCATGACTGAGTTCTTTTCTTAACACTGTTTCTTATACGTCAAGTCTCCCCAATTTGTTTATATTTGTTAGCTGACAGCCACCTAAGATCTCCAGCCTAATCAGATGCTTTAATTTTGCTGCCATCTGTTTCCAGCCTCCTTTTGGCTCGAAGCCTTCACTTTTACTTCACTCTTCCCTGACGTGGGCTTCGTCTGCCTCCCCACAGTACCTTTCCTGGTTCCATCCAATCTGCTGTTGCCGTCCGCGTTTTGAAGCAGAGCTTGACAGAGATGTTTTCCTAGCCTCCTCTCTCACTCCTGTTTTCTTCCATTGAAAGTCAATTAATTTATAATAAAATTGGGTTTTGGTCGATAGCTAAACCCATTGCCATGGTCAGGAATGGTGAGGTGCTATTTATTTTTAGAAATAGTGCCTATGGCTCCACTATTGCTCTAACACATAAAGTGTAGGTGCTTTCTGGTTTCCAGGTTCCAAAAGACAGAATAAGCCCTAGTACCTCAAGCTGTGAAGATTCAGCCCAGCTCTGCTCCAAGACATAGCATTTGGATGGCAATCTTGTCATCCCAAGAAGAGACTGTAAGAGGCACCTCCAAGAAAGGCGGTCAGCTCAGAGTGATGCTGGGGCTCCATTATGACATTTTCATAAATGGAGGAAATTAGGATAAAATGTTGAGCTGGAAAAAAAAAATTGGTTGGGAAAAAATAAAGAGGAAACTAATTTAATAAGTGGGGTTTTTTTCCCAGAGAATATTTTATCTTATACTAGAATTTTCCATATATGTTTTCCTGGATACATCGTTTATTTACTTGTTGTGATATTTTAATTTATTTATTTATTTTTGGCCGCGTTGGTTGCCACACACAGGCTTTCTCTAGTTGTGGCGAGCGGGGGCTGCTCCTTGTTGCGGTGCGTGGGCCTCTCATTGCAGTGGCCTCTCCCATTGTAGAGCACGGGCTCTAGGTGCACGGGCTTCAGTAGTTGTGGCTCACGGGCTCTAGAGCGCAGGCTCAGTAGTTGTGGCGCACGGGCTCAGTTGCTCCACGGCATGTGGGATCTTCCTGGACCAGGGCTCCAGCCCGTGTCCCCTGCATTGGCAGGCGGATTCTTAACCACTGTGCCACCGGGGAAGCCCTGTTGTTGTGATATTTAGATCCTGCTTTAAAGTTCAAATTTCTAAGAAGTCCAGTACGTACTTCCTTTTTTTTTCTTTTGGATTGAGAAAGGCAAACTACACGATATGTTGAACTAAGCTGAGAAGTTTCTTTGTTTAATTGGTTATCAGTACATGAGAAGATTAATAACAGACTTGCTATGTCAACAAGACATTTCTGGTTCCTTTTAACTGCATACTTTCCAGGGGAGAGTCCATTGTTTGGAGGCCAGCATGTCCGTTTGTGAATATACAGGTCTTCATGAAAATTCTCCAGTGTTTTCCCCCAAATATGACATTTTTGAAAAACGTGATTAAGGTAAATATATTTGGAGAGACATTTCACTCCCAACTGGTAAACACAGCTTGAACAGGTGTCTGCTTTACATGTTTAATTATGGATGAGACATTCCTCTTTGAAGAGTACTGTGTGGTAGCCAGCCTTCAAGGTGGCACCTGATGATTCTGACTTCTTGGTATTCACATGCTTGTGTAGTCCCCTCCCACGTTGGAAAGGGTAAGCCTTTGTGCCAATAGGATATTGCAGACGTGACAGAGTGACAGAGTATGTGTTCCGAGGCTAGGTCATAAAAGATATCGTGGCTTCCACCTTGCTCTCTCTCTTGGATCACCCCCTGTTGAGGAAGCCAGCCATCACATCATGAGGACACTCAGTCGTGAGAGATATCTTCATGGAGAAGGTCCATGTGGTGAGGAACTGAAGCCCCTGCCACACTTAGCGCCAACTTGCTCTCAGTGTGAGTGGGCTATTTTGGAAGCACAGCCTGCAGAGCCAGAACCCTGCACTAAGCCACTCTTGAATTCATGATCCACAGAAACTGAGATAATAAATATTTATTATTATTTAGGCCTTTAATTTTTGAGGTAATATATTACTGAGAAATAGGTAACTAATACGGATAAGTATCACAATCCTGACGTGGAATTGAGACATGGAAGTGTGGTCACATGTTTTAGTTCCACATGTTTATTGGGAGTTCTATTATTAACAGCTTCACATCCCTTTTCTGAAAACTAAATTAAAAAATAACAGGGTTAATTCATTCTTTTAGGATTTCCTACAGCTCTTGGTAATTCTTCCTGTCTGTTACACCTAGCAGAATGTGAAATCAATGGATAGCATGAATTTCGTAGATATGGTTTCTACCTCTTGTGTTGCTTCAAGGCCGTGGTTGTGCTTTTGTTGTATAGAGGGAAGTACTGAACTTATTGTTGTTGAATCTTATTATTTTATGAAACCTTTGATATCATCTAGTCTAGTGATTTTCCAACACTTTAGAAGTGGAATCCTTTTTATTCCACATAAATTTTGCATGGAGCCCTGATATCTGAAACAGAGTATATAAGTGTTTTATTAGTATAAATACCCTTTATAAGTTAGAATATATTACAAAAACAATAAGTAACAGCAGCGAGGTCTTTAAAAATTTGTAAGTTTAATATAAGCTTAATGATGCTTGTAATAAAGCAAGGCATTTTGATAAATATAAAAATTTGAAATTATGGATTATAGATGACAGTTGCAATCTTATATCAGCTTTGGCAGCCAATTTATCTATCTTGCCTGATTGTTATATTACAAGCCAAGTAACACTGTGATAGCAAATAAATCCTGAAATTGCAGTGTCTTAATATAACAGAAGTCTATTTCTCACTCACATCAAAATCTGACATGCGTCAGGCAACTCCCCTCTAATTAGTGGCTTAGGGACCCAAGTGCTTCCATCCTGAGGCTCTGCTGACTTACACTTGAAGCAGGCAAATGAGGTAGAGGGGGTGGGGAGGAGGGGAGAGAGGGAGGAAGGGAGAGAAGGAGCACGTGCACCAGCCTGGAGATTACACAAGCAGTGTTCACTTACACTGAGCAGAATTAGTCATGTAGGCAACCTAAGGCAAGAGACACTGGGAAATAGATATTGTTGAGCAGCAACAATTGCAAAATATTGCCAAAATACTAATACATGCAGATAAGCAAATGGTGGTGGTGGTGGTGGTGGTTGTTATTATTATTTTAAATGTCTTGCCTTGAATATCGGAATACTCTGTAACTAAATACTAGGACTAACTCCCTTATCTATGTGGCACATATCAGTGCTTTGGTAAACTCCAACTGATAAGTAACACATATAAATATGCATCTGGGTTTTTCTGGGCTTTAGTATTGTTTTAATGATGCGAATCAGACACGTATAGACTCCTTGGAAACTAAGGCCTAGAAATGAGATGAAAGGAACCAAGACAAGATCTCGGTTCTTTTACCAAACTTAGTGCTTTTTCATCTGTTCTGTCCCCATCAGCTCTCAAACACACTTATGCCTTCAATGGTGTCCTAAAATTCGTCATATACCTTGGTAAAATCCAGGTTTGGTTTGATTTATACAAATATGGAAAACATAAGAGTATTAAAGGCCTTGTGCAATTTATCTTACTCTAAATTCTACAGAGATAGCAAACTCACATGCTTGCAAGGACCAGATAGGTAATGGAAATATGATCAGGGGACCTGAGTTATACCATCGGGATTGGGCTCAGCTCGGCTCTAGCTGACTATGGCCATGTGGGACTCAGAGCCCAGGGTTCTCAGATCTTTGGTTTTTGTTGTTGTTGTTTATTTGTTTTAGGAGAAGCCATCTACTACCTGCATAGAAATAAATGTCTGTAATGTCAGGTCATTGAAACCAGAGCAGTGATTTTATACTCTTCCAGATTTGGGTTGGGGAATTGATGGCAATTCCACCGCCATGGCATGTAGAGAATGAGAGAAAATTGTGTAACAGTCCAACCAAGACCAGCTTTGTAAACCACATCAGGATTATCAATTACCAAAGGGCCCAGAAGTCACTGGAAGCACTATCCAGCTCTGCCTTAATGAGACCCATGAGACCAGGTCTTGGCTCTAAGTATATTTGAGACGTGTTTTATCTTTTTCACACAGCCTGTTTGTCCCTCAGCTTATCTTAACAAAGAAGAGTGGTTTTTGCTCCATGCTGTTATATTGAAAAGAGGGCAGATACAGAAATAAGGAAACTTCTGGGGGCAGGAGATGATGGAAGTGAAGAGCTGGGTAAGGCCTAGGAAACAGAGCTGTGCTGAGGAGTACTTGACAAGAACAAAACTTATTCTGACACTACCAGTTCCAAGTAATTTTATTACCATTGAAATAATGAAGCACAGTTTTTTAAAGGAATAATTTGTGCGTTTCTTAAGAGCTCCATCAAACCAACCATAAACCACACGTACAAAGGGACTGCGTCCATGTTCAAGGCCAGAGACACTGAGCCTCCTTCTCTTTGTTCCTCTCATCTTCACCCAACACTTACTCTTGCAAAACTAAATTCGTACGCTTCCCAAAGTGCCAGACCGGGTGCACAAGTTATTCACTTACTCACTCACACAGGACATCTCATCTCCTGATTTAAATGCTGTTTTACTATGCACAAGTGTTGTAAATAGGTCAATGTAATGTGATGTTGATATACTCTGCATAGAACTGTCATTAGGGCAACTTGGCTCCCTAGAAACTCTCTACGTCTACCAAGTTAATAGGCCATGATTGTAAATCCCTATTAAGTGTAAAGCATACCTATGAATCCACCAGGTTCACTAACACCTTCGTTCCCATCATCATCAGAGAGAATGTTTCAGGCATCCATAAAACTAGTAGAGACCACGTAAGATGCAGCAGCACTGAGGGTTCTAGAAACAAGCCTCTGCTATTGGGGATCCCACAGATGGCTGCATAAACACTTTTAGTTAGCATATTACTGACCCAGTAATAGCTTCTTCTCAGAGATGTGTTTTCTATTCCAGTCCACCCAGCTGGCATGAATATGCTGCTTAAAGACCACATAATAAAAGCCTATAAAAATACTCACAGATCGTCCGGTAGCAGATATATAGACTAAGTAGTCCCTGTGGTTTTCTGTCTCTCTCTCCACCAAATAAGGGAAATGAATAAACATCCAAAACCTGAATAATTATTTAGGTTCAACAAGGCTTTTATCTTGTTCACAAAGGGCTTTATATCAACAAACATAAAACCTTTTAACCTCCATTTTCAAAATTAGTTATCATTTTCATTCTTAGTAAAGATCCTTTACAAATTCATCAGTAAGGCATGAGTCACTGGAAAAGCACAATGCTTGTTGACGATGCTGGACGTTCCACAGTGAACCTGCTCTAAGAGGCAATGAGTAAGAAGTGTCCACTGGAAGAACTTAATGTGGCTTGGTTTGCAAAAAAGATAGAGGTATTTATCATTGCACAATTTAGAACATTGAAAAGAAGTTTTCAGCCAAAGTAGTCAGAGCAAAGTAGCTGTGTTAAACATAGCTGTACGCTTTCCAACTTTCATGCTAGCCAGCTTCCATAAGAAAACATTATAGAATCTCAAATTGTTTCATTTTTATTACATTGTAGGAAATTAAATTTTGGTTTGAATGAATCCTGCCTTATGAAATTGAGGTATGCTTAGAGAAAAAATATGAAATTCCAATGTGGATTATTTATAAAGATCCTTCTTCAGATGATTTCCTTAACCCCATTCATTCAATATTTCATTCATGCTAGACAACTGATATTACAGTCAAGCTAACCTCCCTCTTCACATCGTTTATGAGTCACACCCTCTGCTAGTTACATGGGCTAAAGGTATAAAGATATACTCTTCATTTGATAACGTTAACTCCACAAAAAGTGACAGTGCTATTAACAGAAATAGGAAGCCAGGGGGAGGACCCAGTTCAAAAAGGAACATATACGTAGGATTTCAGGCCACACGCACCCGCTGCATCCTTGCTACGTCCATAGCACCATGCTAGAGGCTGCTGGAGGTGGTTTCTTGGTAGTGTAAAGTCACTGCCATCTAACAGCCACACTGGGAAGGTATAAGCACAAGTGAACCGTGTAATTAGCCGTTCAAAACAGAATGAGATTAAGTGTCAAATAAGTGATTTCAAAGATAAATCTGGACAAGGTTCAGAGCAGAAGAGATAGATGAAGGCAGCACAGACCCAGGAAAAGAGCAGTGGCTCTAGGGTCAGATCATCTTAGGAGAAAATCTCGTTTTCACCCTTCTATAACAGCAACATGGTCTTAAGTCAACATCACTAGCTCCAATTTCCTTATCTGTAAAACAGGGATCAAAATGCCTTCTTTACAAATTGTTACCATGATGAAATGAGATACCATAAGGGAAGTGCATGATGTGCAGGAGGCACTAATTATTTGGCAGCTGTTACTATGGCTATTGTGATCTAGCACAGCAGGGGTAGGGCAGCCAGTCCTCATGCAAAAGATATGCTTGAAATTGAAGACAATGAAATTTTTGCTTGGGGCTTGCCGTCTAAAGACAGGAATCCATGAGAAAACTGGCCCACTAGACATTTGTCTTAAAAATGTGCTAGAGAATCTTAAAGTAACTGGAGTCAGATTACAGAGAGCCCTGAATGCCAGGAAGATAAGTTCAGCCTACATTCTGTGGGCAGTTGGGAGCCACTGGAAAATTTTGAGCAAGGAAGTTATCCGATGAAATTGGTATTTCAAGGGTCTTGTTTTGATGCATCTGATAATCAGGTGTGCAACCTGGATTGGAAATGAGACTGTCAAGAGCAAAGAGTGAGAAAGAAAGGGAGAACGAACATTGATTGGACACCTGTGGTATATGTTTTAGATCATGGCCTGAGAGCCAACCTCTGATTCCAAAAGGGGTTCCCTATAAGGAAGCATCAGTCTTCCTCTTTAATGGAATGGAAAGTGAAAGTACAGAAGAGCTTTTCAGAATTCTGAAGGGTGTAGACGAGAGCATGCAGACTACCACTGATGTTAGAATGAGGAAATCTATGGTGCTGGTAGAAGGAAATCTCAGAATGCAAATTCTTTTTGAAGGAATATTTTTGTCAATATTAAAATGCTATAAACATATATTCTTTTTCTGTTAGGTGTTTTCTTTCCCATGTTCTTTTCTTCACCCTTTTGTACTTAGAGTAAAACTCATAATGGAGAAGACTTAGAGGCTTCAGACATAAGCCATGATTGCTACATGAAACTCTTCATTCAAGCCCATTTTCATTAAAACCAGACTGTTTTAAAATGAAAGCTATTTAAAACAAGCTCTTCTGGAAACATTTGAACATCTGTAAGGAAATATACAGGAACCCGATTATCGATCTGAAAAGTTGTATCCTAAAAAATGCAGTTTCCTTTACAGTTGAGGATGGGCCAAGGAAAGGGGACTTCATTTCGGCAGACTCGCTGGTCTGTGGAACCCTCTTCAGACTCATGAAAAGATTTGCCAACCCCAGGGGTTCACAACTTCATCTACAGAGTTCTCTTACTGGACTCCAGTGAATGCCAGTAAATAGCCCAGTAAATCAGAAAACAGAAATGTTTCTAGACTTGTATTCGTTTTTCTTTTCAGAAGTATCTCTTCAACATGCTGTTCTTAAGGAAAATCTTGGGAACCATGTGACTCTTGAAGAGTTAATTTGTGTTTCCAATTAATTTTTCTTTTTAATGTTACACTCAAACCCTAACATTGACCAACACTTCTGTAGAATCTATAGCATCGCCGTTTTATTTTCACTGAATGCAATCTTAATAAAAACTTCCATATTCTGGCTTACATGGAAGAAGGTTCCAAGAAAATATTCAAGATCTACATTTCCCAGGGTTTCGCTGAACTGTGATATTATGTTCACTGTTGGATTGTTGTCATGTTCATCTTAGATTTTCTTGCCTTGCTTGGCCAAGAGGAGTTCTCTGGCCTATAATGGATATACGTGGTTTTAAAGAGATTAGACATTTTACTGTGAAAAAACAACTTCAGATTCGAGAGAACATAAGTGTTTAAAAAGCACTTATAGGGTTTGGAAGCTGTAAAAAAACCTCACTTTTCGTGCACCTTTGCTTGTAGGTCATTGTCTCATGTTGGTTTGCCTTTTTCATTGGTTACTAAAATGTTCTTTTAAACCTGGTAGCACTTGCTAATGGGTGGCACAAATGCTGGCTCAAGGGGAAACTGCCAGCCTTACCTTCAGATCTGACTCTAGACTCTGAATCAAGCTTCCATTTCAAATTATTGCTGAAACTTATTCTTAACTGCCTGTCAGGAAATCACTTAAATTCTATGCTCTTATGGGGAAATACATGGATATCTTCAGCTCAAGACATAAGATTTTATATCTTTATGATTTTGTATTATGAAAAAAATCTGTTTAAAAACTTCATACATTACTATAATATGTATATCATAGAAAATGAAAGTCCTTTATCATCCAACTTCTCAGAAAATACCTGTCTTACTATTTGGGTGACTATTTCTCCTTAGCTTTTTTTTCCCATAGAGTTACTAACATACACATGCATAGGTTCATTAAAATGGAATCACCATATGCCTGCACTTCTGCAACTTGCTTTTTCTCTCTTAGACATATGTTCTGGCTATTGCATTTAAACCTAGCTTATTCTTTTTTGAAAGGAATATTTTATCCCTTTGTGAAGTGGCCCATAATTTATTTGGACAATCCTCTGTTAGACATTTATATGAGATATTGATTGTTTATTCACTTTTTTGTTTACATATAGAAAAATTTACTATTTTTGTTGTGAAGTTTTATGAGTTTTGATGAACAAATACAGTCATGTAACTACCACCACAATTAAGATACAGAACTGTTCCATCACTCTGAAAGTTTCCCTATACTGTACTGTCCCTTTGTAGTCAACCCTTTTCTCCACCACCAGCCCCAGCAATCTATTTTCTCTTCCTATGATCTTGCTGTTTCCAGAATATCATAGAATGGAATTAGGCAGGATGTGGCTTCTTTCACTGAGCATAATATGTCTGAGATCCACCAGTGTTACTGTGTACATCAGTAGTTTCATTTATTTTTACTGTTGGGTAATCCACTGTGTGGAGGTGCCGGTTTGTTTATGCATTTGCTGATCAAAGGACATTTAGGTTGCTTCCAGTTTTTGAAATTATGAATTAAGCCCCTATAAATGTTCATGTATAGGGTTTTATGTTAATGTAAGCTTGAACTTCCTTTGGGTAAATGCCCAGGGGTGAGATTACTGGGCCACATGATAAGTGTATGTTTAACTTTATAAGAAAATGCCAGGAGGCAGAGTCAAGAGGGTGGTGTGGGAAGCCGCGGAGTCAGCGTCTACCCACAGCTAGCGTGCCTGCCGGCCGCTGGTGGGGGACTCTGACACTTAAGGAGATGGGAGGAACCCCAAAGTGAACCAGTAGGATGTAGGGGGGACTGAGGGGGGAGGAGAAGTGGAGGCCAGACAGGATCGGCACCCCTGAGGCGGGGGAGATCAGGAGAGGCAGGCGGGAGGGACTCTCTGGGAAGAGCGGGAGAGGAACACAGGGTGATCACCTGGCCCACTGGGGCCACAGAGCATGCTGAGCTCCCAAGCCGGTTCCCCACCTCCAAAGCCCCCTCCAGGCTGCATGGGCCCTGGGGGCATAGGAGGGAGCCCAGACAGATCAGGAGAGGCAGGCGGGAGGGGCCATCCAGGAGTAGTGGGAGAGGAGTGGCCGGCATTTGCCCTGCCCGCTCAGGCATGGGGAGACTGCTGAGCTCCCAGGCGGATCCCCTCCCCTCCAAAGCCCCCTCCAGGCCACGTGGATCCTTGAGGGCATAGGAGGGAGTCCGGGGGGATCAGGAGAGGCAGGCGGGAGGGGTCCTCCCAGACCCCAGACCGGAGGAGCAGAAGAGGAGAGGAGGCCATTTGCCCCGCCCACTCAAACCCAGGAAGGCTTCTGGGCTCCCAGGTGAGGTCCCCTGCCCTCTGAGACCAGGGGTGGGGGGCACGCCTGGACCCCTTCTGTTCCTTGAGCCTAAGCCCCACCCCCACAGCCCCTAGGGCCTTTTCCAGCCCTGTGGTTCCTGAGTATAGGCCCCGCCCACCACCCAAACCTCACCCTTGCTTAGGCCCCGCCCTCCACAGGCAAGGGCTTCCCTCCCCTTTTTTTTTCTTTTCCCTCCTCTTTTTTACTACTGTGGTACTGATGTACCTTCCAGTTGTTGATTCATCTATATTTTAATTTTTATATTCTTTCTAACATATCTGTTAGTTTCCTAGTCTAATTTTATTTTTACTTTGTTATTGTTCTTTTTTTTTTTTTTGCCACCCCGCACATCTTGTGGAATCTTGGTTCACAAGCCCAGGGTCAGGCCAAAGCTCCTGCAGTGGGAGCTCCAAGTCCAAACCCCTGGACTAACAGAGAACCTCAGATCCCAGGGAATATTCGTCGGAGTGAGTTCTCACCGAATTCCTCATCTCAGCACCAAGACCCAGCTCTACCAAATAGCCTACAAACTCCAGTGTTGGAAGCCTCAGGCCAAACAACCAGTAAGACAGGAACACAATACCACTCATAAAAAAAAAAAAAAAAAGTGAGACGGCAAAAAAATATGTCACAGATGAAGGAGCAAGGTAAATACCTACAAGACCAAATAAATGAAGAGGAAATAGGCAATCTACCTGAAAAAGAATTCAGAGTAATGATAATAAAGATGATCCAGAATCTCAAAAATAGAATGGAGACCCAGATTGAGAAAATACAAGAAATGTTTAACAAAGATCTAGAAGAACTAAAGAACAAACAAACAGAGATGAACAACACAATAACTGAAATGAAAAATACACTAGAAGGAATCAATAACAGAACACTGAGGCAGAAGAACGAATAAGTGAGCCGGAAGATAAAATGGTGGAAATAACTTCCAAGGAGCAGAATAAAGAAAAAAGAATGAAAAGAATTGAAGACAATCTCAGAGACCTCTAGGACAACACTAAGAGCACCAACATTTGAATTATGGGGATCCCAGAAGAAGAAGAGAAAAAGAAAGGGTCTGAGGAAATATTTGAAGAGATTACAGTCGAAAACTTCCCTAACATGGGAAAGGAAATAGTCACCCAAGTCCAGGAAGCACAGAGAGTCCCATACAGGATAAACCCTAGGAAAAACACATCAAGACACATATTAATCAAACTAACAAAAATTAAATTCAAAGAAAAAATATTAAAAGCAGCAAGGGAAAAACAAAAAATAACATACAAAGGAATCCCCATAAGGTTATCAGCTGATTTTTCAGTGGATACGCTGCAGGCCAGAAAGGAGTGGCAGGATATACTTAAAGTGATGAGAGAGAAAAACCTATAACCAAAATTACTATACCCAGCAAGGATCTCATTCAGATTCGATGGAGAAGTCAAAAGCTTTTCAGACAAGCAAAAGCTAAGAGAATTCAGCACCACCAAACCAGCTCTACAACAAATGCTAAAGAAACTTCTCTAGGTGGGAAACACAAGAGAAGAAAAAGACCCACAAAAACAAACCCAAAGCAATTAAGAAAATGGTAATAGAAACATACATATCGATAACAACCTTGAATGTAAATGGATTAAATGCCCAAACCAAAAGACACAGACTGGCTGAATGGATACAAAAACAAGACCCATATATATGCTGTCTACAAGAGACCCACTTCAGACCTAGGGACACATACAGACTGAAAGTGAAGGGATGGAAAAAGATATTCCATGCAAATGGAAATCAAAAGAAAGCTGGAGTAGCAATACTCGTATCAGATAAAATAGACTTTAAAATAAAGACTGTTACAAGAGATAAGGAGGGACACTACATAATGATCAAAGGATCAATCCAAGAAGAAGGTATATAATTTATAACAATTATAAATGTTTATGCACCCAACATAGGAACACCTCAATACATAAGGCAAACGCTAACAACCATGAAAGGAGAAGTTGACAGTAACACAATAATAGTAGGGGACTTTAACACCCCACTTACACCAATGGACAGATCATCCAAACAGAAAATAAATAAGGAAACACAAGCTTTAAATGACACAATAGACCAGATAGATCTAATTGATATTTATAAAACATTCCACCCAAAAGTGGCAGAATACACTTTCTTCTCAAGTGCACATGGAACATTCTCCAGGATAGATCACATCTTGGGTCACAAATCAAGCCTTGGAAAATTTAAGAAAATTGAAATTGTATCAAGTATCTTTTCTGAACACAACGCTATGAGATTGGAAATCAGTTACAGGAAAAAAACTGTAAAAAACACAAATACATGGAGGCTAAGCAGCGTGCTATTAAATAACCAAGAGATCACTGAAGAAATCAAAGAAGAAATTAAAAAACACATAGAAACAAATGACAACGAAAACACAACGACCCAAAACCTATGGGACACAGCAAAAGCAGTTCTAAGAGGGAGGGAAGTTTATAGCAATTCAATCTCACCTCAAGAAACAAGAAAAATCTTAAATAAACAATCTAACCCTACACTTAAAACAACTAGAGAAAGAAGGACAAAGAAAACCCAAAGTTAGCAGAAGGAAAGAAATCATAAAGATCAGAGCAGACTTTAATGAAATAGAAACAAAGAAAATAATAGCAAAGAGCAATAAAACTAAAAGCTGGTTCTTTGAGAAGGTAAACAAAATTGATAAACCCTTAGCCAGACTCATCAAGAAAAAAAGGGAGAGGATGCAAATCAATAAAATTAGAAATGAAAAAGGAGAAATCACAACTGACACTGCAGAAATACAAAGGATTATAAGAGACTACTACAAACAACTATATGCCAAAAAAAATGGACAATCACAAAGAAATGGACAAATTCTTGGAAAGGTACAATTTTCCAAGACAGAACCAGGAAGAATTAGAAAATATAAACAAACCAATCACAAGCACTGAAATTAAAACTGTGATTAAAAATCTTCCAACAAACAAAAGCCCAGGACCAGATGGCTTCACAGGCTAATTCTATCAAACATTTAGAGAAGAGCTAACACCTGTCCTTCTCAAACTCTTCCAAAATATTGCAGAGGGAGGAACACTCCCAAACTCATTCTACGAGGCCACCATCACCCTAATACCAAAACCAGACAAAGATGTCACAAAGAAAGAAAACTACAGGCCAATATCACTGATGAACGTAAATGCAAAAATCCTCAACAAAATACTAGCAAACAGAATCCAACAGCACATTAAAAGGATCATATACCATGATCAAATGGGGTTTATTCCAGGAATGCAAGAATTCTTCAATATATGCAAATCAATCAACGTGATACACCATATTAACAAATTGCAGGAGAAAAACCATATGATCATCTCAATAGATGCAGAGAAAGCTTTTGACAAAATTCAACACCCATTTATGATAAAAGCCCTGCAGAAAGTAGGCATAGAGGGAACTTTCCTCAACATAATAAATAATAATATGACAAACCCACAGCCAACGTCGTCCTCAATGGTGAAAAACTGAAACCATTTCCACTAAGATCAGGAACAAGACAAGGTTGCCCACTCTCACCACTTTTATTCAACATAGTTTTGGAAGTTTTAGCCACAGCAATCAGAGAAGAAAAAGAAATAAAAGGAATACAAATTGGAAAAGAAGAAGTAAAACTGTCACTGTTTGCAGATGACATGATACTATACATAGACAATCCTAAAGATGCCACCAAGAAACTACTAGAGCTAATCAATGAATTTGGTAAGGTTGCAGGATGCAAAATTAATGCACAGAAATCTCTGGCATTCCTATACACCAACAATGAAAAATCAGAAAGAGAAATTAAGGAAACACTCCCATTTACCACTGCAACAAAAAGAATAAAATACCTAGGAATAAACCTGCCTAAGGAGGCGAAAGACTTGTACTCAGAAAACTATAAAGCTCTGATGAAAGAAATCAAAGATGACATAAACAGATGGAGAAATATACCATGTTCTTGGATTAGAAGAATCAATATTGTGAAAATGACTCTACTACCCAAAGCAATCTACAGATTCAATGCAATCCCTATCAAACTACCAATGGCATTCTTCACAGAATTAGAACAAAAAATTTTACAATTCGTATGGAAACAGAAAAGACCCCAAATAGCCAAAGCAATCTTGAGAAAGAAAAACGGTGTTGGAGGAATCAGGTACCCCGACTTCAAACTATACCACAGAGCTACAGTAATCAAGACAGTATGATACTTGCACAAAACCAGAAATATAGATCAATGGAGCAGGATAGAATGCCCAGAGATAAACCCTCACATATATGGGCACCAAATTTATGACAAAAGAGGCAAGAACATACAATGGAGAAAAGAGAGCCTCTTCAATAAGTGGTGCTGGGAAAACTGGACAGCTACATGTAAAAGAATGAAATTAGAACACTCCCTAACACCATACACAAAAATAAACTCCAAATCGATTAAAAACTTAAATGTAAGAGCAGACACTATAAAACTCTTAGGGGAAAACATAAGAAAGACACTCTGACATAAACCACATCAAGATCTTTTTTGACCCACCTCCTAGAGTAATGGAAATAAAAACAGAAATAAACAGATGGGACTTAATGAAACTTAAAAGCTTTTGCACAGCAAAGGAAACCATAAACAAGACAAAAAGACAACCCTCAGAGTGGAAGAAAATATTTGCAAATGAAACAACAGGCAAAGGATTAATCTCCAAAATATACAAACAGCTCATGGAGCTCAATGTCAAAAAAACAAACAATCCAGTTAAAAAATGGGTGGAAGACCTAAATAGACATTTCACCAAGGAAGACATACAGATGGCCAAGAGGCACATGAAAAGATGCTCAACATCACTAAATATCAGAGAAATGCAAATCAAAACTACAATGAGGTATCACCTCACACTGGTCAGAATGGCCATTATCAAAAAATCTAGAAACAATAAATGCTGGAAAGGGTGTGGTGAAAAGGGAACCCTCCTGCACTGTTGGTGGGAATGTACATTGATACAACCACTATGGGAAACAGTATGGAGGTTCCTTAAAAAAACTAAAAATAGAACTACCATATGACCCAGCAGTCCCACTACTGGGCATATCCCCTGAGAAAACCATAATTCAAAGAGAGACATGCACCCCAATGTTCATTGCAACACTATTTACAATAGCCAGGTCATGGAAGCAATGTAAATGTCCATCAACAGATGAATGGATAAAGAAGATGTGGCACATATATGCAATAGAATATTACTCAGCCATAAAAAGGAATGAAATTGGGTCATTTGTAGAGACATGGATAGACCTAGAGACTGTCATACAGAGTGAAGTAAGTCAGAAAGAGAAAAACAGATACCCTATGCTAATGCATATATATGAATCTAAAAAATAAAAAAATGGTACTGATGAACCTAGTTTCAGGGTAGGAATAAAGAGGCAGACATAGAGAATGGACTGGAGGACATGGGGTGGGAGGGGGAAGCTGGGGCAAAGTGAGAGTAACACCGACATATATACACTACCAAATGTAAAATAGTTGGCTGGTGGGAAGCAGCAGCATAGCATAGGGAGATGGGCTCAGTGCTTTGCAATGACCTAGAGGGGTGGGATAGGGAGGATGGGACGGAGGAGATATGGGGACATGTGTATGCATATGGCTGATTTGCTTTGTTGTGCAACAGAAACTAACACAGTATTGTGAAGCAATTATACTCCAATAAAGATCTATTAAAAAAAAAAAGAAAATGCCAGATTGTTTCCCAAGTGCCTATGCAATTTTGCATTCCCACTAGCAATATGTGAGGATTCCAGTATTGTGTATTTTCACCAGCACTTAGTATTGTCAGTTTCTTGTTTTTTGAACCATTTTGATACCTGTGTAGTGGTATCTCATTGTGGTTTGAATTTGCATTTCCCTAGTGACTAATGATGTTGGGTATCTTTTCACATGCTTACTTGCTATTCATATACCTTCTTAGGTAAAGTGTCTGTTCAGATCTCTTCCCATTGTTTTTTACTGGGTTGTTTTTCTTTCCTTCCTTCCTTCCTTCCTTCCTTCCTTCCTTCCTTCCTTCCTTCCTCCCTCCCTCCCTCCCTCCCTCCCTCCCTTCCTTCCTGTGTTGGGTCTTTGTTGCTGCATGCGGGCTTTCTCTAGTTGCAGAGAGCGGGGGCTACTCTTCATTGGCGGTGCGCGGGCTTCTCATTGTGGTGGCTTCTCTTGTTGTGGAGCACAGGCTCTAGGTGCATGGGCTTCAGTAGTTGTGGCACCTGGGCTCAGTAGTTGTGGCTCGTGGGCTCTAGAACACAGGCTCAGTAGTTCTGGCACACGGGCTTAGTTGCTCTGCGGCATGTGGGATCTTCCCGGACCAGGGCTCTAACCCGTGTCCCTTGCATTGGCAGGCGGATTCTTAACCGTTGCGCCACCAGGGAAGTCCCTGGGTTGTTTTCTTATTAGTGAGTTTTGAGAGTTCTTTGTGTTTCCTGGATACACATTCTTTACCAGTTGATATTCTACAGATATTTCTCCCAGATTGTGTTTGTCTTTTCAGACTGTCTTTTACAGATCAGAAGCTTTACATTTTGATGATGTCCAATTTATCATTTTTAAATGGATTATGATTTTGGTGTCATATTTAAATCTTTGCCTAACCTGAGACTTTAACGATTTTCTCCTGTGTTTTCTTCTAGAAGTTTTATAGTTTTAGTTCTTACATTCAGACCTATGATCCGTTTAGAGTTAGTTTTCATGTGAGATGGAAGGTATTGGTTAAGGTTCATGTTTTGTTTATGAATGTCCAGTAGTTTCAGCGCCATTCACTAAAAGGATTATCCTTTGTCCATTGAATTGCCTTTGCACATTTATCAAAATCAGTTAATCATGTGTATGTGGATATATTTCTAGACAATTTGTTCTCTTCCAGAGTTATGCATTTTAAATGTCTACCATACTGCTGCTGAATTTATCCCAAGAAATGAGGCTACCAAATCCCATTTAGATCATGCACTTGTTTAAAGCTTAATGAAGTCAAAGTGAATGCATTTTTTAGTTAAGCCCAGGTCATAAAAACTTGCATTCTTTAAGGCAGAATTCGTCAGGGAGAAGAACAAAGTTAATGGAAAACAATGTGTGCGCCCTTTGGTTTAAATATTTTTGGTAGAATTTTTTCAAAGTTGAATATTGGTGTTAACTTTTTCCAGATTCTTCCTAATAGTGAAAGTGTGAAATTACAGAATGATTCCCCTTACACTCAAATACACATGCACGCGTGCACACACACACCACACATCAGAAGGAAATTTTTATAGCTCAGAAACATTTGATATTTGTTGAAGCCCCAAATAATATACTCTTTTTATTACTAAAAGCGTGTCTTTCCTCTTGTATTAGAACAGCGTATTAGAAACTGCCATTTTTAAAGGGAGGTTTCAACCAATAGCATCCCAGAGCAAGATACAAAATATCTGGAGCGTGCATTTATCAAGGAAATGGTTCAGAAAATAACCCCCCTCCTACCTGTCTCACATTTTCAGGTTGCTAGCTTACTATACACTGGCCTGCCTATCCCTCAAAAGCCCTGAGGATGTTTCATCAAGTAAGTAATCAAATTTGTGGTAGAGCAATTCAGAAAAAAAATTACTTCAGCAAACATGAAAACGGCCCGACAGATGCTCCCCCTTTATACTTAACCCATAAAATGCTTGACCAGGAGAAACCTAGAAACCTAGGGAAGATCTTTCTTCCTTCTACTTCTTTTTTCCTTCCTCTTTTCCTCCCTTCCTTCTTCTCTTCCATCCATATTGAATAGGTAGCACTGAGTCATGTTATGAAGCAATGTGACACAGCCCCTCACTGATAATTTAATTGGACAGAGAATACATATCTGCAGAACATATAAGTAGTACTGTGGTATGATTCACAAGGAATTCTACAAAAACCAAGTTTTACCAAGTTGCACTGATATCTTTTTTCCAAGAAAATAAAATACTGGCAGTCTTTTGTCTAATTTGAGTACTCCCCCCCCCCAAAAAAAGAAATTACTATATAAAATTTTAAGCATTTTTGTCTCATATGATTTTCTTAAAACTTTAGTATTTGCTACCACTAATCTATCCTAGAAAAAAATAATAGAATCTGAATTAGCACAAAATTTTACATATTTTTCATTAAATATATGCATATTAATTGTTCCTACTATTCTACAAACCATCCACAGATTTCCAGGTGAAGAATTTAAAGAACTGCCAAAGTGACACATGCAAAGAGTACATGAAATTATAGACACTGGGGGCTGAGAGGGGCCTCTCTGATGGGCTTATCTAAGCCCATCAGGAAACCAGTGCTGGGCAGATGCGCCCATTTTACTAGGTGACTGCCCCTCAGCCCGGAAGACTGGGGAGAATTGGGTCGGCTGAGGGGAGGTGTTTGCAGAGCTCTTGAGTTTAGAGCACTCCAGTCCACAGTTCTGGATGAGGCTGGCTCATCTTTCACTGCTACTATAGTCAGTAGGACCTTAAGAGGATCTATTATGTTGTTGTATATTAACTCTCTCAGGTCATCAGGGTGACAGTTACTACATTGCTGTTTCATAAGACTAAAGCATGCACATCTCATTTAGTCAGAGAAGTTTTAACTTCACACTTTTACTAGTAGGGAAAATCTAGAAGAGTTTAGTAACCATTTTCAACTTCGGAATTTGTCATTCTCCATTCCTTGCTTTTTCCTTTTCTTAAAAAATTTTTTAATTTTGTTTTAAATAGTTCAAGTTTGAAAGTTTGCATTTCATTAAGTTCCTTCTAGTGCCCTGGACCTCATCTTATTCCAGTGACCTTGAAGAAGCAGTTGCTACTACTCTGGTTGCGTGGAAGGTATGGAGGGCTTCAGACATCCAGAAGGATCTGGCTCCTGGAGTGACTCCCTAAAAAATAGAGGTTAGGAAATAGAAGTACGATGGTAAGCCAGGATGCATCTGTAGGATTCTCTTTGTAACGTCATCCTGGTATCCACAACTGGCAAGAGATTAATTCAGCCCTGGAGAAGCCCATCTCTAAGCACGGGCTCTGACATCCTTATTTCCCATTTAGTGTATCACTGCAAAACCGATCTTATGGCTTGGCCATAGTGCCATAGTAAGACTGGACAGGAAACTCAGAGACAGCATTTTTAGCTCCTGTTAAGTCATCTGTTTATCCAACAAATATCTACTGAATGTCTGCTGTGTACCAGGCATTGTGCTAGATAGGCATTGAAAACACAACGTTAGTTCCTGCCCTTGTGGAGCTTCAGTTTTGCCTCTAATTAGCAGTGGCGGCCGGGCAAGTTTTCCTTTTCTGTAAAGGAAGGACCTGGACTGAATGTTCTTGGAAGGTCCTTTCCAGCTAGAATATTCTATTCCTAAAAGCAGAGAGTTCCAGTGTGTCTGAGGGGAACAGAGGGTTAACTTAAGCAGTACGGAAAAAAAACTCCTAACAACAATTTAACACAGGAATTTGGGGATTTTTGTTGTTGTTTTGGTGGTGATAGCTTGCTTTTTTGGAAAAATTTTTGGAATTTTCCTAAGAAGGGGAGAGAAGAAAATGAAAAACTTGAGTCATTTATATCATCCATACTAACTCAAGTAGGTTTTAAGAACATAATTCAGTCTAAGTTAAAAGATTTCTCGAAACTTTTCATATATGAAAGTGTCCTTGTGCAGATCAAGTTAGTTTTACACGTGTATTTAACAAAGGTTGGATTTTGACAAACTTTTCTTTAAAAATTAAGTCCATGAACTCAATAATATGACTCCAATTAATAAATTTTGTTATCTTCTGTGGGGCACAGCAGCAGGCCACATGGGCTGTCTTCAAGGAACAGGTGAATAAAATGACTTTGCTTGTCTTCAAGGAACTCACAGTGTGGTAGTTTCTCCTGCATGAACTGAGTAGCTTTTTAAAATTCTTTTCTAAATACTTGAGTCTTTAGCATTTACAATGGAGATACGATGACAATGGAAATGGATAACTGGTGAGGAGGTGGGAGGTATGATACCATAGTAGAACACACTGAGAAGGCTTTCCAAGTGACAGCTTGTGCTTGGAGAGGAGCGGTCTTCCTCCTGTAGGGTTGATCTGGAAATTGTACTTACTGGGCATTCTCTATTAGCACAAGAATATTTGGTTTTCTTTGATGTATTTCTTGGTTTGGAAATATCAGTGCTGTTTGGCATCAATTAAACTAAAAAATGTTTTTGTGGATTAACAGAAATGTTTGCTTTAGTGTTGATTTTCTAATTTTGTTGTAAAAAATGGATATCCCCATCTGTGCTTCATCCAGGACAGCTTGGAAATAAAGATATTTTTAAGTGTGATTTGAGAATTTGAAAAACTTAGCATGGCATTTATAGGAGCAAATATAGATTTCTATTTAAGAGGTGGCCACCCAGAAGGACTAAGCCACCTTCCCCTCCATCCCACCCCGTTCTCCTTTTCAGTCCATTCCTTGTATTCCTAGCTACCAGAATAGAGGCTTTCAGCAGAGTAGTGCAGCGGGGCTGTGGAGATGCTCACAGGTGGATCAGTCATAACCCCGTTCGGCCATGAATAGGTAAGGTACAGTGCAACCAGTGGGCCAGGGGTACCAGGTACAGTCCACGCTGACATTCTGGCGGTGAGGAGGACTCACAACTTTAGAAGAAGTTTTAGTGCCTCCAGGTTGGTTACCAGGGGCTGCCTTCTTCCAAGTGCTCACGCTCATGGGGTAATCTGGGCCAATGTGTGGTTATTGAAGTAGTGACAAGACAGAAGCAAAGGGACACTTGAACCCTTTTGCAGTAACATCATTCCATGGGTCAGCTAAGAACCTTACTTGGAGTAGCTGAAGGCAAAGGAAATGGCTGTAGGCATTAAAAATAACCTTTAAATAAAAATACTATCAGTCATTGCAGGGGGAAAAATGGAATTTTTTTATTTTGCTATTTTTATTTTTTTAAATTTTGGATAAAGAACTGGTAGTGTCCTAGCCTACCATTTATTCATTCCACCCTTTATTCAGCAAATACTTACTAACTGGCTACTTTATATCTCTTTTCCTCAACCTTCCTCCCCTCCCCCATCGTTTCCATCTTTTTCATCAATGTATTCCTCCAAGTCAATCGTGCCATTTTTAAACAGGGCTTTGAATTCTGTTAACTCATTCTGGGACTGGCTGATTAAAAAGCCTTTGGTTTTAACCTGTTTGAGTTGAATAGAAAAGCGTTGAGCCAGCTATCACCTCTTTAGAGGACTTTTCTGGAGCCAAAATTTAGCCCAGAACCCTTCATATTGGTGAGGTAAACGAATCTTCAAGTCTTCAGGTTTCCTTGTGATGACCAGGACTTGCCATTAGGCTTTTAGAAACACAGCCACAAATACTTAATGAAAGCAAACATCTTGAAAACAGCAGGTTTCCATTGGCTAGTTGTTTCCAGATGCCCGAGAACAGAGCTGCTGCTGACTGTGGAGTTTAGGTGCCAAGTCAGAGCAGATTCATTTGAATGACAGTGTCTCTAGAACACTCTGACTTGTCACCAGCAGGGCTTCCCCCCACCACCTGTGATCTCCCACCCAAACAGAGACGTGTTCTCAGTGTTGGGGATGAACTTTTCTCTTGGACAATTAACTTCACACGGTGAGACCCTGCCCCAGCCAGTGGGGTCAGAGCTCACGCATGACAGGTTTCACACTCATCTTCAGGTTTCACTAGGGAAACCTCCCAGACTGGCACTTGGAGTCGCATTTACTAATATTATGCCAAAAGATATCCAAAGTGGTTTCCAGAGAAACATACTATAAAAACTGTGATAATGCCAGAGCAAAAAGAGAATGAAAGTAGAAAATAAAATGAAGCTAAAGGTAAGATAAAGAAAATCACTGATGTAATTATAAAACATAAAATAAAAGCCGTAGGGTCCTATATAGTTGAGATTGGTCTAGATTCAGCGCTGAGATACTTAGCAGCCAAGGAAAAGAGAGAACGAAGATTATTTAGGATTTGGGACACGGGACTATGTCACAGCATTCTGCCCATGCAGACTCCACCTTCTAAGTATGGGCTAAGTCTCCTAGATTTCTGGAACCTTCTGCAGCCACACCAGTATTTTTAGGGCCAGGTTCACGTGGGTCTGCAATTCCTTTTTCCCAAAGTATGCCTTGGGAAGCTGGTGTCCCAGTCTTCCCAAGTGCGCTATTGGAGTCGAGAATTCATTGAATTAGAGACACAGATGCAAATTTCAACTCATCTCAGCAATACTCATCTTTGGGGGAGCAAATTCAAATCAGAAGGAAGGCATGAGAAGTGAACTAAGAGTCTAAAATTAGATGTGGTATCATAGGAAAGGATTTTCCTCCCTGGATTCTAGTTCTGCATTGAGACCCATGTACCCATGAGTCTAAATACTTATTGGGCCCTCTATGCACTAAGTTCTCAAGAAGACACAACTACCCGTGTGCACCATAAATTAAGTCGGTTGCCTATGATGCGCTAAAAGGTTTAATGTGCCTTTCTTTAACCTTTTGGATAGTTTTCAAAAAGTCTATAGAAGCACTGCTTAATCTGTAGATTTACCTGGCCCCGTTCATTCATTTATATAATAGATAATTCTCACCCTCCAACTTTGTGCCAGGTTCTGTGGGGATAAAGCAATGAATAAAAATGTCAAAATCTCTGTACACATACAGCTTATAATTATTATTTTGCTGTCATTACTTAACGTTAAGAAGAAAAATTCAACCCTTCCTGCATTTTTTTCTATCTGACCAATCAGTCTCTGAAGTATTATCTCATGTCTATTCTGAACTCTAAATTACCCTGTGAGGTAGTTTGGCAGGAATTAATCCCTTCTTTAGAGATCAGGAAAAAGTGTAATTTTGCCAAGGTCACACAGAGCTGGGATTCAAAACCTGATCTCTTAACTCTAAGACCTAACCTTTCTCTATGATACCATTTTCCCAATTAGGTGCTTTTACTTTATTTTCTGACCTCCAGAGTGCTAGATGGACAAAGATAAGCAGTTCTTTATGATACTGTAGATTCAGACATACAAATTTCTCAGAAAACCAAACAGCGAGGAATCAGAATGCAAGTTTTTTTTAGACCTGCTGCCTGATTTAATGTCAGCCTCCAATGGCCTCAGAGTCCCTGGGCATGTTGGTTCCAGCATATTTCCAGGGCTACCTATGGGTAGAGAGGACAGAAAGGTACTGTGTTCTTATTCCTTGTCACTGTCAATTTAAAAACTCCAGGCCCCCAGTAAGGAAAATAACATCCTTCAATGTTTGATCCTCTTTGTATGCACCTCTTAATAGTTAACCTGCATTCGACATCCTTTTGTAGTTCAACCTCATTTCCTAACCCACCAGAGACAATATTTTTCCTACCCCCAAAGCTTAAAGAATAAGAAACTATGGCGGGAGAAGGGTTTCCGACAACACCACAAATCACTTGACAGCATCCCCAGTGGCATTAACCATCATGCTCTATGATACATGGACCTGTGGCCTCTCCTCATTTTTCAAACAGGGATGCTGGCATCCAGTCATTGGAGTAGAATTGGCCCCGTAATGTTTTCCATCTGCTGGCTTGGCACCAGTCGTCAGAGTGTCACCTGGGTTCTGTCTTCTGGTCTTCAGGGCCAAGGCTAGAGACACTATAGAAGAACAATTACCTTATTCATCTGTCAGCACTGTTTACTTTATGTGAACAAAGCAAGATTTTGCTGAAGTATATAAAAGAAATTTACTGGGAAAAAAAAAAGTCTAGGCACCATCTCTCCTCTTTTCCTCTCCTCCACATCTTCAAATTCTGACAGATCTCAAATGTCACCTTCTCTAAGGAGCTTTTCCCAACACCCTCACCCTCCATGTGCCCCTGGAGAACTTACTTCGTATTGCATTGTGTCGCGATTATTTATTTGTATCTCTCTCTCTCCCACTAGACTGTAAACTCTTCAAAGGAAAACATGCACTGTGTCTCTTAAAGTTCATACCATTCAGTATGTTTTTCTGTTTAGGGAATGATTTGCAAGTTTAGAAAAAAATGGTAATTCCTGTTAGTTTTAAACTAAATCTACAGGAATAAACTATGTTGAAATTTGCCATTCTAAAAAATGAATTTGTTAATACCTTTTTCCCTTTTATAAAAAGTTAGCAATAGGAAGTTCAATGTTGGGGTTTTAGGATATCCTTTTAAAAACAATTTTTAAAACAACTGAACTTTTTATTGTCGAAAACCAACAGGATATTTGAAACTAGTCAGTATCATTTAAAATTGACCTCAGACATTTGACAGCACTGTCATTAATTAAACGGCCCAGTAAGTTCATGCTTGTGGTTCTAAAATGGGTTTCTGCTTTAATGGAAATGTTCACATTATTAGTATTTCATCGTAAGTGAAGTATATTCTTAGAAGTTATTTCTAAAAGATTATAAGATTTTTTTAAATATAAGATTTTTTTCACATTGATGCTGGCTTAGACAATTCAGGGAGAGATGATGAGGTGGCTACAGGAGCAATTCTGGAAGGAGGAATGTCTGGGACAAAAATTTAACTCAAAAAAAAAAAAAAAAAAGAGAGCCAAACCATCTACCCCGGCATTAAGACCCACCACACAACTTTTCATCAGAGGGCAGAGACTGGTAGTCATGATAGGCTCTCATCTGAGCAGTAACCTCGACCCCCAGGCTCCATCTTCTTCAATGCCTGGTTACTGTGACCACATTGGGGAGGTCCCAGTGGGCCAGGCGTGGTGGTGGCACACAGCATCACTTGTACCCACAGTCAGTCACATGGCCCTTCCTACCTGCAGGTAAGGCTGGGAAACACGGGCTAGCTGTGTGCGCAGGAGCAAGAGGAAAGCACTATGGGGAGAGAACAGCATTTAGTCCCTGAGATCTGAGCTCATCTCTTGGGAAACCTAGTTCCAAGAACAGAATAGTGTATGTGGACTGGAAGATATGAACACCAGAGCTATTCAGATGGGAATCATCAGGATTTAGTGACTGACTGGATGGGGAAGTAGAAACACAAGAAGAGTATTTATTGACAGTTTTCTAACTTCTCCCTGTGTCTGTCCTTTTTAGGATCTCTGAAAATTATTTCTAAAAAGCAACTGGACAAGCCTCTGAAAAGTCTGTCTATCACAAAGTTGTTCTGAAACAGTGACCCGTTAACTCATAAGCTGTGTATAAACTGGCTTTTCACATCCACTCTAGACCAGATGAATTTTTAGAGGGACCACAGTCTGATTTGAAAGGGAATATCATCTAATTAATGTGAATTAACATTAGCAAGTACAGTTCTGTTACAAGTACATTAACGGCCATGAAGAAAAGTCATGAAATGGCATGCTAATTTAGTGTGTGGGCACCGGAGGAACTATTCTCTACTCAAAAATAGTTGTCAAAGAAAAGAATGAACCAAGAAGAGCTGGTTGCTAATAGTTTTAGTGTGGGAGGAAAAACCGATTTGCAGCTCTTGGCTCTGAGGTGGGGTCAGGAAGGTCAGCAACCCAGTGTTGACCTTTGTGTTTGGAATCTTTCATATTGACTCACCAGACTCTTGTAATTTGGTGAGCAGACGAGCAGAAGTGTAGACGGCGGTCTCTGTGCCTGAACTTTAAACTCCTGAGACGCTTGTCTTTTACGATAATAATTAGCACTGCTTGGGATCCAAAGCAGGGTAGCCACCTAAGACCTACCATATTAATCTAAATTAAATCAATGAGTGACCACCAGAGAACCCGCTGGGAAGCTGGGGGTGGGCAGCTGAGTAGCACCGCTACGTAACTTTGTACACCATTTGTTTAGAAGTCTGTCTGGAGGTGATTTTTACAAGAGTGATTAGTCTGATAGGATGAGAGAATTTCAGCAGTACTGCTATGATCACATGCTCATCTAGTGTTGAGATTCTCCGATCCCTTTAAATCCAAATGGGACTTTTACTCCTTATTTCCTCTCCTAATGATGAAAGAATAAATGTCATTTTATAATCAGGTCAATGATATTTTTCAAAATTAAGTAATATGTGTTTATGGTAGAAAACTATGAAACTAAAGATTTTAAATCAACTTTAATCCCATCACCTAGAGATAACTACTATAAATATTTTGGTAAGTTTCTTTCAATTCATAGGCATGTGTATGTATAAATATACATATACCTATATAAATAAGGCTTAAGTATAGATTAATCTTGATATCAGGAGTACTACCCAAGTTAGTTTTCTTTTAATTTACCTTTAATAGTTGCATGACGTTCTAAGATCTACTGTTATTTACTTAAGCATTTCCTATTTTTGGACTTTTCAGTTGTTTCTAGATTTTGAACATCCTTGTGCATAAATCTTTGTACTTATCTTTGACTACTTCCTTAGGATAAAGTCATAGAAATGGAATTACTAGGTCAAGGGCTGCAACCTTTTTTAAGACTCCTAGTGAATACGAGTCACATTGTATATACCCTAGGAAATGTGCTGCCATTCACTCCTGTTATCTGGGTATGAGAGAGCCTGACTGACCAAAAATCTTTTCAGCATTGAGTATTATTCTTTACTCATCAAGTGGGAATTGGAACATTTAACTGAGCTATCACTTCTGTAGCTTTACAGGCTGCTCTGCTTCATAACTAGCCATCTTGAGTACATTCTGTGAAAAGCTATTACAACAAACCTCATTACAGCTGCCCTTAGTCTAAAGACTAGTAAGACAGACAACAGGCAATCTAAGATATGTCCAGCATGAGTACATGCATTATGTAGTTCTTAATGAGCAAAGTCAGGCTGGTATGAGTTTTGTTACTGTTATATGTCCTAAGCATCCTTTGGGAGGGTTGTGTTTGGTCTCCAGAGTTGATCTGCTGGGTCCAGTCCCCTGAAATGTCTGTCTAGCAATAAGGGAAACTCCAAGCGTGAAAACTGCATATCATGAGCCCAGTGAAGTTTTCCTGCTGACAGGGAATTGATTGACTGAATGTAAATCACTCTGACTTGAGTGATTCTGTCCACTCAGGATGAATTGGAGAGAAATCACCAGAAGGGAATTGGCCTCTGAAGTGTGAGAATATTGGATTATTGCCGTCAGGAGCAATGCTTGTCAGGAGCATGGCATTTTTGCCTTATTTCGGATCTCATGTTATTTGGAGCAGTGTTGGAGTGCTATAAGATTTAGATCTACCTTCCTCTGGGTGTAATGTTCAAAGTATTTTCTTTGCCATTTTAGTAATCTAGGAACAATGGATTATAGTACTTTATTATAGTTTATAATGCTTGGTTCATTCTGTAACAATATCAAAATTCCACCAACTTTTTCTTAAATGCTTAACTGTCACAGAAATCAATTAAATCGTTCAATGAGTGTGAGTATCTGGCCCTATCACATGCCCCGGGAGTAGAACTGTGAGTAAATCCAGTGAACCTCTGCCATCACAGAGCTTACATTCTGGTGTGGGAAGACAGTAAACAAACATGTAGCATGTCACATGCTGATAATAGCTTTGGAGAAAAACAGAGCAGGAGAAGGGGGCAGGGAGGGTACAGGGGCAGAGGGGATATGGGTGTGTTATTTTATATGGGATGGTCAGGAGAGGCCTCCCTGGAAAGGAGACATTTGAACAGGCCCGAAGAGAGCAAGGCAGTGAGCCTTTTCGATATTTGGGGGAATGACATGCCAGGTAGAGGAAAGAGCACGTGCAAAGGCCCCAAAGCAATGGCTAGCTTGGTCTGTTCCAGAACAGCAGCCAGGAGGGTGGACTGAATGGGTCGGGGTGGGAGGAGAGGTGGCAGAGTGCAGAACAGGTAGGACCTAGTCGGCCTTCGTAGAGACTTTGGCTCTGTGTGAGAAGGGGGTCACAGAGTTTTTTGAGCAGAGAAGTGACATGATTTGACTTCAGTTTTCATTGGCAGCAGAGGTAGTTTATCCACTGAAACAGGAGGAAAGTCAGAGTCCCACGGACACAGGTGTAGGGCTTAGAAGATGGGCGGTGGGAATGCGTGGAAGGCCTGATTGATGCCTTCTGCTTCTTGGTGAAGGAGGAAGCCAGGCTGCCAGCCGGCAGTGAGGTTGGGGGAGGAGGTTGGAGGAAGGTCAAGGAGGAGAGATGGTTTGTAGTCATGGTCTGGGAGGGTGGGAAACTGATTGGAGAAGTGCAGGAGGAATAAGAATTGATACGGACACCAGTGCCAGGATCATCAGTAACTTGAGTAAAGGACCAATTGGATACAATGTTTTTTGAAATCCTTTTCAAATTTTCCTTTGGCCAGCTGCGTCTTCAGCCTCCAACCAGTAGCCCTTGGCTGATTTTCTTTGACAATCTTGGTACATTATGACTCTAAGAGTTTGGTTATAAGGACCAAAATCCTTATATATAAGGACTGATAGAGCTAGAAAGGGCTCAGAAATCATGTGGTCCAACCCCTTCCATTTTACAGATAAAACCCACCAGTGAGCTAGTGAGACCTGCCTGGGGCACGGAACTCATGGGTTGTAGAGCTGACCCTAACTCCTGTCTCCTGATCCCCGACCCAGGACTCTTTATACTACAACAAATTATTCTTTATTTTTCCCAAAAATTAATTTATAAAAACTTAATCTTGGATATTTTAAAATCCCTATCCTGATGTAATCTAGCTGGTTTAACTTTAGAAGATAAAAGAAAATTGGGGAAAGTACTTTGTAACAACATTGTTGAGGTTTGTAAAACCCATACAACACTTATTTTTCATCTTTCATGTTAAATATAGACACAAAACAGCATTAACAGCAGCAGCAGAAATTTGGGCAAGTTACTTCACTATTTCATATGTTTTTATTTCAGCATGTTTTTTATGGAACTAGTTTTTATTCATCTTTTCTCTCCTTGTTTTTTTATATGTGACTGAAATGTTTTCCACGTTTATTTCCAGTGGGTGAAGTGTGGTCCATGTGGTACATTGCATAACAACCCCTACCCCTGGATAATTGCCCTCCTTATTTTTATGAAGCAGAAAATATACTATTGTGTTATAATTAGTCAATGGTGCCCACCCAAACATGAGTATTATGCAACAACTTTTGCTTCTTCTCTCTTTTAGGGAAGGGAATGGGGATGGAAACAGGAGGGAGGATAAGATTTTGATCATTTCTGAATGTCCTGAAATACCATCTCGGGAAAGATTCATGTTTTTTCAGGTTCCCTAAGAGACTTAAAAAAAAAAAAAATCCATACAAACCTAATTTAAAGTTAATGTTCCTCAAAGTGACAAGTATACATTTTCTTTCACCTACCTTCTAATTAGAGCCTCTTACTCATCTCTAACTTGATTCATTCATTTTGTCTCATACAAAGAATATTTAGAATACTCACTGATGGCTAAAGAACTCAGGTGTTTTAGCTAGATAAAAATTTTGTACATTAATAAAAAGAACAATAAAATAAAAAGTAAAATGAGAAACTCAGCAGTAGCTTATTTTATAAGCCCTATAAACAACAGATACTTAAATAAAAAAACTGTTTTTGCCCTTTATTTAAAAATCTACATAAATATTTTGAAGGCTTTTTATTTATTTTATTTATTTATTTTTTTTAAATTTATTTATTTATTTTATTTATTTATTTTTGGCTGTGTTGGGTCTTCGTTTCTGTGCGAGGGCTTTCTCTAATTGCGGCAAGCGGGGGCCACTCTTCATCGCGGTGCGCAGGCCTCTCACTATCGTGGCCTCTCTTGTTGCGGAGCACAGGCTCCAGACACGCAGGCTCAGTAGTTGTGGCTCACGGGCCTAGTTGCTCCGCGGCATGTGGGATCTTCCCAGACCAGGGCTTGAACCCGTGTCCCCTGCATTAGCAGGCAGATTCTCAACCACTGCGCCACCAAGGAAGCCCTGAAGGCTTTTTAAAGATTCATATTATAACAATATACATTCTAAACAGGTTCTTAATTTGTTTGACCCCTAACAAATGAAAACGTTAACACAGGGCAGATACGATTTTCTTGCTTTCTGCTCCTATATGATCCAGGACGATAACCAAAAATAATTTTGTGACATCAGATTTATTTCCATGGCAACTGACTGTAATGTTACAAACATTGGATTATTGACTGGTTCAGGATGAAGGTTAAGGAAGATTCATTCCTATTCGAGCAAGATCATCCAAAACCAGCACCGAGGGGAATACTGTCAGAGCTGCTTCCAGCAGTGAGTCCTTTTCAAAAATGTTCTTATTATTCTGAGAGTTTTGTTTTATTTTGTGAGGGTTTTTGTTGTTTGTTGTTGTTATTATTTAATGTTTTAATTTTGTTTGTTTGCTTCACTTATTTATCCCGTCCTCCCCCAGAGGTGATCGGGTGAAAAAATAGTTATTTTTAGTAATAGAAGCCCCCTCTCTTAAGATGCGGTCTCCACCTTCATGTAATTCTTCCTGCATAAATAAGATTTATTTTGGAACTTCAGTCAAAAACATCTGTATTTTGTGCTGAACAAAACAGCTGCTTTCCTACAAGAGCTGCTGGCCTTCCTGATGTTAGATAAACCCATTTTGGTATCCGAAAGCCCCTGGTAGAGCAGAGAAAGAATGTAGAGTGGGAAAGAGAAGCCTGCTCATTCTTTAATCTAGAGCGCCTCTGTGTGGCCTGAGCAAGTTAATACAGGAGGAGGGTGAGAGTATCCAAGCTGTTTGCCAGTTTGCTCTCCATTCCCCACCCCCAAACTTCATATGTTTTTAAAGGCAAAATATATTTTCATAAACATATTATTTGAGGACGTAGTATGAATACAAAGCTCCTGAGAGCCCATAAAGCTATTTGACCATCTTGGAAGATAAGCTAGTGTTAACGGGCATTCTACTTGAGATATTTTTCTAATAGTGATGGGAGACATGCGGAGATCGGTTTCTAAAGTCTTATCTGAACCACCCAATGATTGACAACATGCCTTTGAGAGATTCTGTTTCTCTTGGGAAGCCTGCCCTCACTGTCATGCTGCTTCCTCCAAAGGTTAGATTAGTTGTATTTTTTTTAAACTTACTTTTCTGTATCCCTTAGTAGGTTATAAATTCCTTCAAGCCAGAGCTGTTGTGTTCCTCACCGCTATATTCCCAGGAACAGCACAGTGCCTGGCACATAGTAGGTCCTCAAAAAATGCTGATAAGTGATAGGTGTTTAAGGACCAACAGTGGTGGATCAGAGACATAAAATCCATAATCTTGACCTGTGTCCTGACCATCCAGGTGTATGGTTAGTCTTTATTACTGTGTTTTTCTGTACTTAACTCTTTGGAAATTGTCTTAAATACAGTGAGCTTTACTTAATGAGAAACTGAGGTAGTAAATAGTAAACGCTATAATAAAGCTGAGCATTTTGACTGAGTTCCTCTTCTCCCTCCTGACTTGCTGGCTTTTGGTTTGTTTTGCTAAATCATTAGTTTGTAATGTCTACTTTTTATTAAAAACATCTGCCACCCAGTACTACACCAGTAAAATCTTCTAGCGAGTACTATAACCTCAGAGAAAAAGTAGTCACGTTGCCCTAATAGCAGGGAGTGCTGAGTTATGCTGCTTTTCAGAGAACAGGGACGCCCCTGCAAACCATTTTTTTTTTTTTACTGTCCATTTCCCATCTGCACTGAAACATGCTATGTAGGAAACACTTTTTTTTAAGGTATGTTTAACTATGTTCTGAGAATTGAGCTGTGTCCCACCAAACACATGGATCATTCAACAAACATTTATTGATCCCCTCTATGTGGTCGGCATTGTGCTAGGATTACAGAAGTGGGTGAGACAGTCCTCCCTGGACCTCATGGGAAGGCTGAGGGAGCCCTAATGCAGGTGATCTGTACACACAGGGCTGAGATAGTGGAGAGAGTAGTGCCTCTGAGGTGCTTGATAAATGCTGTAGGAATTGAATTCAAGGACTTTTTAAGGTAAGTGGAAGCACCTTTGAGTATTGCAAAGCCAAACTGAGATCAGTGTCTTGGCTTACAGGGGAGAATAGTCGGGCAAATAATGTTCCATACCACACTTAAAACGTTTAATTTAGGCAAGGCAAGTAAGGAACATGTGGATTTTAGGTGTGGCCAGTTAAAATCAGAGACTCTGACTATAATTCCTTTCTTATGTTCGGCCCCCCGCCTCCCAGTGGGGACCAGTGACGCTGACTTATCAAACGCTCTGTAATTTTCTCTTTCAGACTTTAATAAAAGTCGTTACTTCTGCCTGGGACAGTCACGGCCACTCCGTCTCCAGACTCATTCCTCCCTTCATCCTGGTGGGGCCTTCTCTCTCTCTCTCTCTCTCTCTCTCTCTCTGTATCCGGCTCCCCTACACAGCTGGGAGCTGCATGGCAAAGGGTGTGTGACTCTTTCCTCCAGGGCCCAGCACTTGCCTGGCACCTTGAGGCTTAATAAAGATGTGTTGATCAAATTAGCTAATTAATTAATTAACAATAGCTCTCTGGTGTTGTGTCTCTGTATGTGACTTCAGAAAACCAGATTCTTTTAGTTGCCCCTTTTTATTTTATGCTGAAAGAAGAGACAGGCCCTTCTCATATAAATGAAGGGAATATAAACCTCTCACTGCATAGAATCCGACCAATCTCCTTTCCTTCTGTGGTAAACATGGGAAGTCTCTGGGAGTATAGGAAAGTATTTTTTTTTTTTTAATAAAAAGGAAGATATACAGTCTAGGATATGCCCTTGAGCCTGTTTACTCCTCTATAAATGAGGGGATGGGCCTGATTATCTCAAAGGACCTTCCAGCAAAAGTTGTTCTAGGAAGCCACACCGTAAATACTATAAAACCATCTTATTACTGCCAAAATTCCACACAATGTTTGCTACGATTTTGTAAAGTACTCATGAGTAGTTTAGAAGAAAAAGTGAAGAGACTGTCTCCCCAAGAGCCTCCGGCACACAAAACCTAAATGATTTTGTTGACTAAATGAATGTGAAAAAAACAAGTGGGGGAAAAACCTAGTCGTTAAGTAAGAAATATACGTACCATTGATGGGATTTTCAAGAAAGAAAGGGAGAATTGTCTGCAAGGGCAGAAGCAGACATTTATTGTGAAAACGTGTTACTTAAACAGTTGCATTATTTATTTACATGGGAAATGGCCCATGAATCTATAATAAAAAGCCTTTATAATAAGAGAATTAGGTCAAGAAACTAGTATAGCTGCACTTACAAGCCAGTACTTGATAAATGCCATGAACTAATGATTTGACCAAGTGTCCTTTGGAAATTTAGTAACAAGGAGTCCCAGGAAAGTACAGGCAAGTGTTAGGAAGAACAGCCCATTCTAAAAAGGTTTCTTTCCTTGTCTCTATTAGATGGCTGTCTTGAGGGAGGGGGGCTTCTAAGTTTTCAAGCACAGACTGCAAGTGCGTTTGTTGTCATTGAGGCCGCCATTTGGAATTGGTGCAGGAGCTCTGTCGCTTCTTTTCTGTGTAACAGCCTAAGTGTGGTGGCGTTCAGTCTAGCTGAGGCCCCTTCCTGTCATAAATAAGATTACTTTCATTTCACTTGTGGAGTGTGCTATTCCTCAGAGTAATGGATTTCCTCTGTGCCTTTGAGCACATAAACATGGTTTTCATTAGCTTTCTCTCTTTTAAAAAAAAAAAAAAAAAGCCAGGGACAGGGAGGTGGAAGGAGGAGAATCTGAGCAAAATTAATAGACGTCAATTAACTCCATAAATACAGATGGATTTTTTTGCCAACTGGCTGGAACAGGCTTGGGAGAAGCTCCAGAAAGGCGTTAGTTAGTTCATCTCTTCTGAAAAGCTACAGAAATTCAGTGAGGCAGAAAGGGGTACCAATTTTATCCTACATGAACACAGAAACAAAGAGAAAGAGAAGGGGAGGGAGAGAGAGAGTATTCTTTTTTTTAACCTTGTTTTAAGAACCGTATCAAAAAGTACATCTGAATGGTCCCCAGGCCAGACAGCTAGCCCTGGGTTCCTCTGGAATTATGGAGCCCATCACAGAGGACAACCTACATGACCAGGATCATAGTGCTGTCTCTGCATCCACCTCCCCTGCCTTTGCTGCCGTGTCTCTGTGTGTGTGTGTGTGTGTGTGTGTGTGTGTGATTTTATGCTGATAAGATATCCCAGCCTTTCTCAATTTCAAACTTACCCTGTTGAGATTTGTAAGTCATACAGTTCATAGTACTAACTATGTAGTTGTTCAATTTTATATTCTAGAGTCTCTTGTCAAGGAGTGACTCATTATAACATGGCTGGACTTTTCTCGTTGATGTTGCATACTTGAGCCTGAAAGCTATTTAGGAGCCATTGACCCTTTGACTTCTGCCAGGATCTTTTTTGCTGTTGTTTTTGGAAATTTGGGGGCAGAGAGTTGAGGCATGGGGTGTTCTCAAATCATCCCAGTGAAGGAGTTAAGCCATTTTTTAAAAGTCTAAAACTGGTTTTCAAAATTATTTATCCTCCCTGGAAAATCCCCAGATTTGTCTTTTCAGAATCATTCTCTCTCCCCCCAAATCAAGGTCTGTTGCAGCCCCCAATTAATAGTATATTGTGTGTTTATTTCTACCTCCTGAGAGGAAGAAATGATAATGCTCTGAAAGCATCAAGGAATTGAATTCCGGGTCGCAGGTTGTCATTGACAATTCACTGAAAGCTTTAACCCAGATAAGGAAGCTTGATGCGTTTCCCAGTGAGGTGCCTTTTGCCCGGTTTTGACCTCCTGGATAGGTACTCTCGTTCCAGTTTAAAAGTACAGCTGGTTTCCATTTGAAATGAGAAGGATGGGGCTGTTAAGGAGCCAGCGCTTCTCCAAGGTGAAGGCTGCTTTGCTGAAATGTGCACAACACACAGCAAGGAACCTTAGAAATGAGTTTACATTTCACTTAGCTGTAGCACAGGAAATTATTTCTGGCTTGTTGTTGTTGTGAACAAAGAGAGCATTGCATATTAAAAATTGCCTGTAGTTGTTTAATATTTACTGGGTAGTGTGCGAGTCCCTAATCAAGGCTTTCTCCTCAGTAAATCATGTCAACTCTGTCACTGTTTTGATTGGAAGCATGAATTGTAACATTGAAAATCTCCCAGGACGGTAAACCTCTGCAGCTGTGGAAGGCTGCAGCTATTTACTGGGGTTATTAAAGGAACCTGTGCGACTTCTTGGGGTGGCGGAAGGCTAAGATGGAGTGAAATTCATAAGGTGTACAGGGATTTAAAATGAAGGTTCTATTATGAGCACAGCCCCATAACAATATCCTCATAGAAATAGATACAGTATAATAACTATTGTTCCATGAATTGGCAAACATAATATTCTGCTGTCTTTTTGCTTTTTTAGAGGGAAAAATAGAGTCCAAATGTGAATACTAAAGTAGACATTTTTAGTGCTTTAGAACAGTGTTTGAACTGAATGGTTTTTCAGGGTACTCTGTAGAAACAAATGTCACCTTTATTTCCTAAAGGCATTTTGAAGAGTTTGCCATTAATGTTTTTACAACCTTAATTCTCCTAAGAACAAAAGAAGTGGAGAAATTCTATACTTTCATTACCTGAAGACATGGCTAACTAGCCTGCCTCCTGATGTTTGGTGCCCTGAGGACTGTCCTCAGAGTACAAAGGATGTGTTGGAGGGGCTAGATCCCAAGGAGTGGAAAATGGAACAAAGGGAACTGAAAACCCATGCTTGGGAGCTGAGACCAACCCCACGCCTAAGATATATCTTTTCCAGAGTGTTTCTTTGTTCACGTGTTCATTCCTTTATTCAATCACTTATTCCTTTAGGAAATGTTTATTGAGCATCTACTCTGAGCCCAGAACCTTGCCAGGTACTGGGAGGTCTAATTTAAAGGCAACTTGCCCCCAAGGACAGGGCTTCCTGCCAAGAATGTTCTGTCCTCATTACTGCAGTGTAAGGAGCAGCTGGACCCCCCAGTTCAGCCTTGACATTCAGCAGAACTCAGTGTGTCTGCATCTAAAAGCACAAACCTGTTTGCTTGGCTGTTGTTCTTTTAATTGCCAGCATCTTTGCTATTGTGTAAAAGCCATTATTCATTTTAAAGGCAATCTTCTAATTGGATAGAAATCTCTATTGTATCTAGAAGAAGCAGTACAAGGCCCTAAGAAACAGTTGATAGAAAATATTTTTGAATCATTTAAAGAAAGGGGGCTTCCCTGGTGGCGCAGTGGTTGAGAATCTGCCTGCCAATGTAGGGGACACGGGTTCGAGCCCTGGTCTGGGAGGATCCCACATGCCGTGGAGCAACTGGGCCCGTGAGCCACAATTACTGAGCCTGCGCGTCTGGAGCCTGTGCTCCGCAACAAGAGAGGCTGCGATGGTGAGAGGCCCGCGCGCTGCGATGAAGAGTGGCCCCCGCTTGCCGCAACTAGAGAAAGCCCTCGCACAGAAACGAAGACCCAACACAGCCATAAATAAATAAATAAATTTAAAGAAGGGAACTGCAAATTTGACATAATTCCAAAGTTAACTGTCAAAGGTAAACAAACATCAAGAAGATCCTGCAAAGCTATAGAAATGCAGTCCATGTAGTTTTTGGGGGGCAAGAGCAGGATAATTTGGAATGAAACTTCTAAAATATTAACTCAGCAAAGCAAATGTAGAACTTTTGGGGACTCAGTACTCATGTGGGAGACTGGACACTGTGGGAGAATATGACAAAGGATAGATGGTCTCCAGCCTAATCTAGGGCAGGAAATGAAACTTAAGCCTTTGACTTAGAAGACGACGTGCTCCAAGCTATCAGTGCAGCCCCAGAAAGTACAGTGAGCGCTGGCTCTTCTAGGCCGGAGGGCCAATAAAATGTTGGGGCCTTGGGAAAGTTACAAGAAGCCAAACTGAAAACATGCCCAGAGCTATCCTGTGTTCCTACCTGGAATGTATATGCTGTTTCTGGCCTTGTTCCTTAAGAAAAATAGTTTAGAATTGGGCAAGATTCAGAGAAATGCAATTAAAATGATAAAGGGGAGCAAAGGTTGATGGTGAGAGAGGACACATGCCATATTAGGAAAAAACAAAAAGGTTGAGATTCTTCAGTCTGTAGAAATGGAGGTTGAGACTAGTTGTGTCTGTGAAAGAAGGTTACATACAAGGTCAATGCTAAATCTCAGTATTACTAGAAGCAGGAGAGAGCCATATCAGTTGGGAAGCCTTGAGCAAGGCATTTCCTTTCTTGGGGCCCAAGTTTCTTATTTTGTAACCCACATTCCAAAGTGTCCTCAGCAGCACACCTGTCCTGCAAGATGCTTGCTGGGAAAAAGGTATCCTTTAGCCAAGTAAATTTGAGAATCTCTCCACACCGTAACTTCTTCCAGGAGCTTCACCATTTGCATTTGATATTAAAAGCTCTCAGAAGTTCATCCTTAAGGAAAATCTATTTAACTTTTGTGAATCTCAGTCAGTATTTCCCAAACTCATTTGACCATGTGGAATCTTTAGTTCACGTAGCGCCTATGAGGGCTTTTGAAAACGCTTTTGCGAAGAATGGACTCCAAGATATTTCAGGTCCCTGGAAGGCAGTTAGTCCCAGACAGAGGAAGTGCTTCCTGACAATGTGAAACTTGTTACTTCTAGAGCTGATACAGGAAAAAAAAAAACATAGTTTACAAGGAGTAGGAGTTCATAGCCAGTTATGGACGATGGCAGGTTTATCAAAGGTAATTGGGAGGTGAGGTTCACAATGTGAAGGAAAATCATTAGCGTCCACACACTGCTTTGGGGAGCTACTCTTGAGACCCAGGCCTCCGCGTCAGGATTTAGATTGTTGTCATCAGGACATAATAGACACCATCAAAAGAGAAAGTACATAGAGGCAGCTCATTTAAATTTTGGCTGAATCAAGTAAGATAGGTCTGCATCATAATGAAATTATAGACAATTGGAAAACACTTCTCTTGGATCTTTTGCCCTGTCACATTCCGTTATTCAAGGTTTGAGTTCAGGTCCATTAAGACCATATCAGTTGTTTTCTATAGCTTGTCTCCAAGAACCTGGCTAAGGATTCAGGTTCAACAGTTTTGTAGACGTGTGTGCTTGTGTTGTTTTTCCCTAGAAACCTTTTGCTATTTTGAAAAAGTGTTTTATGCATGCAGGTCTCCACCCGCTGAGTCACTGGCCGACTTTTCCTCCTTTCTCTCACTTCCCCACCTCACTGAGCACGTGTGTATAGCCACGGTGTCCTTCCAACATCGTAAAATGTTTTCCTGTTACTTATTGGACTTTAGGGAGAGCAAATGAATATGGTAGATTGAAAGACTAAGGCTGAGAAGAGCTTTCTTGCTTTCTAACACGTTTTAACCTCTGTTCCTTTTGCTTCCTTCATCCCATGGTGCTGGACATTCTCCACCACCCACTCTTCTTCACTCTGCTTCGTGTGGGCATGGGGAGGGAAAGGCTGTCCTGTATGGACTGCGCCAATGGGCTCCCTTGCCCTGTGGCTTTCTGTTGGGTTCGGCTAATGGAGAGGCAGCAGCTGGAGATTGTAGGAGGAGAATGAGGTTCGGGTGTCCACCCCAACCTCCTGTCAGGCCACCCTCTCCACAGAGATCCTTTCTCGTGTTCTGGACACAGCTTCCTTCCCTCGCCTCTTCAGACCTGCACGTGGCCTCTGTCATTTCTAGCCCTGGAGCACTGTACCTCCACTTGTTAGTTTCCTTAAGCCCTGCCCACATCTTTGTAAATAGCCCTTTTATTAAACTCTCCCCAAATTACCCAGTTGGACTGTGTCATCTCTTTCCTGCAGAGACTCTAACATACCTCCTTGTAACCTTCTCTGTCTTTTTTGTTGTCTAGCCAATAGCAGCATTCAGTAGAGCCCAGCACAGTTTCTCCTTCTTCAAGAAGTGTCTCCATTCCCCATGAATCTCTTCTTGAGATCCCCCAGCCCTTACTCTCTGCCCCACTCATCAGCACCTAAAAATGCTGTCTTGTATACCGACTTAACTGCACTAAGACTGATCCTCTGCATGCGTAGGTCTGACGTCCCATGGGTATACAAGATGCATGGCTAATGAGTAGAGGTTGTCAATTGGCAACCTGACTGACTGCTGTTGGCCAGTTATCAAACTTTTATAGAGTGCTTCCAGGCACTGTTAAGCAGATTATAGAGTTAACAGGAGATACAATTAATTATCTTCATTTTACAAATACAGATGCTGACACAGAGAAGTTAGGTAGCTTGTCCTGGGACACACCAATAGTAAATTCTGGAGCTAGGATTTGAACCTAGGCAGTCTAGCTCCAGATTCCATGCTCTTAACACTACACTAAGCTACCTCTCACAGTGTTGTTTGTTTTTTTTTTTAAGTTTTTGTATTACCAGTTATCACTTAAAATTCAGATTTCACTTTACAATCTGCATTTCTAGTGTCTCTTGAAAAAATGGACCATCTGGCTGTTGGGACCCACAGGCCATGGCAGCGGTTGGCTAGAGGTCAGTAGGAGCTGCCACGTTCAGGTGGCGGTATGCTCTCCAGCTTGTGAGGGTCTCTGCTCAGCTTGGTCCTACATTCACGCCCTTTCCCGTCCTCTGGAGCATTGAGTCTGGGACCCCTGAATGAGAGTGATTTTTATGTGTGGCCTTTTAGAAACCATTCACATGCCTTTGGTCATTTCCCACGTGAACTCCTGTTTCCCCAGCTAGATAAGGCTTGAGGGGGGTAGAGTCCGTATTTTAAACTTCTCTCAACACCTAGCACAGAGTAGGTTGTACTTGATAAAAACCTGTGGGTTAGAAGAAAACAACTTGCTCAAGTTCACAGAGTTAACTAAGTAGGGTAACTTAGGTAACTCAGCCAGGACATGGGGTGGCATCCTTGCACTTTGGGTTGGGTTTCATCCCTTAGAACAGTTTGCCTGGAAAGCCTAACAAGTAAAGTCTGTTCATATCCCTAAAACATAGCTGTTGTGGGCAGGATTGCGACTGCTCCCAACTGAAGGAGAATCTACATCCCCTCCAGGCCCAGTGCTGTGAAGTTTGTAGGAGAGAAAACAGTCACTGCTTGAGAGGGTGGTGAGTGAGGGGAGAGCCTACTCCTGGGTGGAGCCAGAAGGTGAAGGGATGTTTCAAAGCAGAAGTTGAGACTATGGAGGATCTTCCTGCTGAGGGACGTGGGTTCCGGAAGGCACAGGAATCTGGAAGTTGGGCAGGGGGAAATGGAAGCAGAGTAGGGATGTGCGGAGCCATATTGGGAACAGGAGTGATGAGGGATAACTGGGAACCTCGGTGACAGATACAAAAAGGGGGTGCGGGATATGTTGGGGTTAGTCCTGATGGTCTCCAAGGCAGCTGTGATAGTGGGACCGTGAGTGCTGAAGGAGAGGCAGCGTTGGGAAGGGAAAGGTTTTGCCAGGGGCACACAGAGCTCTGGGCCCCCTCTTCTTCTTCTGTTCTCCCGAAGTGTGCGGGGGAGGGCATGGCGTACAGGAACGCTTACTCAAAGGCAGGTACACAGCGAGTGCCCTGTTGGGGATGATGCCTTTCACGTTTTTGAATGCACATAAAATGTGGGCAATTTCAGTAGAATCTGGATGTCATCATAAAGCACAGCTAAGAAGCTTGCTTCAGTCATGTTAAGAGCACATAAGTCTTATTTTTTTCAATGTGGTACTCTTTGCGTCTCTTTGATTGCAGGTTTTATTATTCCATCATATTATAGTTTGACTCCTCTTTATGGGACGAAAGAACTTCAAGAACTAGATGCCAATTTAAGAAAATTAATCGTCTTTCCTTAGACGGGGGCTGGTGTATTTGTAATGCTGTAATGGGCATACCTATCAATACAGGACTATGAAGAGCCTTTGGTGCCTGCAGCTGTCTTCAGTTTAATGTGCAAGGACAGGGGGCCCTCACGAACTCCTCCTCGTGAACTGGAAAAACTGTCAGTGGTTGGGGGTGCAGCATTGGCCAAGACTTGGGGCTCTTGGTCCTGGCTGAGCAGGGTCAGATGCCTGACCTCCATCAGGCAAGTCAGGGGCTTTCCCACCAGCAGAGATCAGCTGTGATGGGTCACTCTTATTCACACCCCTTGGGACTTCATGGAAAAGTACAGAATTTGCAGATCTCATCAGTATCTATTGCCTTGGCCTCCGTGGATTCAGGGAGTGCAGTCATGACCAAAGTTGAGTAGAAATCCCCATCTCTCCTGAGAACACTGAGCCTTTAGGGGGCAAAAAAGGGATGCATTAGACTTAAAAATGCCCCCTGGCAGTAAGCAGTCTCCCTTACTCTCTACCCTCCCGGTGATGCATCACCTGTCTTGGGGATTCAGGCAAGGGAATCACCCTGGAAAGTTTCTAGGGTGCCCCAACAGTATAAGCAAGGGTTGAGCCCTCCCACCATTGTGCCTTCTTTGACCTGTCTGTCCCCAACCACACTTGCTTTCAAATACCGGCTCTACCACTTGCCAATTAGTTGTGTGACCTTGGGCAAGTCACTTCACCTCTCTGTGCCTTAGTTCCTTCGTCTGTCAAAAAGAATCATAATGGTACCCATCTTGCAGTGTTGCTGTAGGAACTAAGTGAATTAGACGCTGTCTGGCACATAGTGAGAGCTAAATAATTGTTAGTTATAGGACGTATTTTGATGACAGTGACAGTGGGTGTCTGGCCAGCCACCAGGTCACCTTTATACAAGACACAGCCAGGTTGTCTTCATGCTTCTCTGGTAAGCAGACGTTGGTAACTGAAGTCAGCCAGACCTGGCCTCTGCATGACGCTTGTTTATGTCTTCTTTCCATGCTCTCCAACCTTCTGGTTCTTACGTAGCTAAGACACCCACTGGATCAGACGGCTCTAGACGAGAGCGATTCTGAATCAGACCCCAGAGGTCTCCATCACTGACCACATGTCGTGTGTATGTTGTTATTCAGTTTCCTTTGTGGCTAAGGAATGGACACCTAAGTACTGCTTCTTTTTATGGAAGGCTCTGACTAGCATATTTTCTGATTAAAAGGGAGGCCTCATAGAGCATTCATTTTGAAGAGCATAGTGATACTTAAAAACCAGCACTGTTCCAGGCATTTACTGCAAACTGTTTATTTCCTAAAATAAGGAGGGCATGCTTTTCGTTTCCTTCCTCCTAATGAGAACTCCTCAGGAGTCTGAAAGCTGTTATTGTGGCCTTTTCCTCTTCTCCCATGTCACAGCCTACCCTGTCTGAGGGGCAGCTAACCAGTGCTACCATTAAAGTGGCAATTTAACTTGGAAAGGAATCCTCTTCCACTCTCCCCTTAGAATTGTAGCAAGCTGCCTTTGTCGACCAAATGTATATAAAAACTTTTAGTATATTTCAGACCCTATCACCAATTCCTCTCTCCTCTGGGAAGTATTCCCTGACCTCCATCTATTATGTAAAATATTTCATCCTCTGCTATTTCTGTGCTGGAGCATACCTTTATTGTTGTACTTAACATTTAGCAACTGTTAAATGGTGCCTACTATGTGCCTGGCACAGTGCTGGACTCTAAAGTTCTAATCACAAACAAGACTCCAGCACAGAGCTGTCTAGTGGAACTGTGGGTGACCAGACACTAGCCCCCTGTGGCTATGGAGCACTTGAAGTGTGCCTAGTGCAATTGAGGGGCTAACTGTGTAAGTTTACTAATTTCAATTATATTTAAGTAGTTACATGTGGCTGATGACTACTGTATTGAACAGCTCTAGAATGTATGCCTCAGAAGGACAGAGATCTTTCTCTTTTGTTTACCGCTGTACTCCCAGCACCAAGAGCAATGCCTGGCAGGTGACATGAAGGAGTGAATGAAGTAGTGGGTGAGAGAAGGAGGGAGGGAGGGACAAGGTCTCTGTGCCTGTAGAGCTTAAGATATCGGTGGGACCTATTATTTATGTATTTGTTTACGGATGTTTAAGTCCAGAGGCAGGGATTATCTTTCCTTCGTCTGTACCCTTAGACTCGTTGCCTAGAACCATACCAAGGCCTTAGGAGATGCTCAAGAAATGTAAGTTGGATTGAATCAGTTGCTGATGAAGGGGTAGGCACTAGGAAAGCTGAAATAGCGCTTTTGAAATTAATATTCCCTTTCATTTTCATGAATATGGGAATAAGCATTTGAGAATGAATAAGGGGGATTCAGTCTGTTGTCATGAGCCACCTTCAAAAGCTATGAATGGCACCAACAGGAACAACTCCGAGTGGGCTCAGAGGGATACAGTCCTAAATGTAACATATCCAGCGCTGTAGCACGGAGGGGTCCTCGGTTTTGGGGGAAGAGGGTCATGGTCCCCTGAGCCAAACCTAGTCTGTAATGGACCTGAAGTTACGCCTGCCCCTGAAGCAACATAAAGGTTAAACATCTGAAATGTTCCTGGTGACGCTGCTATTCTGAGTTTCTTAGATGTGCAGACGCAACCAGGTACTTGATCTGGGTTTTGAAAAATGATCTGATTGTGCCTCCAGTGAGTGGCTTTTCAGTAGAAGCCCCGGAATGCAGCCTTATCTTCTTCTTCTCTCGGGCTGATCTTTTTTCCTGGCTGTTGACCTTTCTCCTTCCTCAGACAAGGAGGTCTGCTTGATTGGGAAGAGTAACAGATGCAGACAGCCTAATCTGTTCTTGGCAGGCACCACAATCTGCATTGCTGTGGGGGTCAGGAGGATCATAAATAATTCACAGGGTTCTGGTTCTCTGGGATGAGATGGACCAAATTAGTCATAATTTCATTGTGTTCTCCCTCTTCTCACCCCAAACCCCATACACCCCTATAGCCGCTTATCCCCTAAGCCAGCATCTTCCCTTTGATGCCTGAGAAGGAGAGGGGAGGGCGGGCTCTCCCCAAATGAACATGAAACACATTGAGTTGGTATGTGAAGATGCTGTGATGCCGAAATTAGGACATCTTGAAAGCTGAAACATAAAACAGCGTTTTTAAAAGGGAAAATAAGTCCAATGTGTTTCCAATATGCTCCGCACAGGAAACGGGACGGAGGCTCCAGTGATGCCGAGGGGCGTCACCTCCAGCTGGAGGGCTTTTATCATTGCTCTGTTATCATCTGCGCATCAGATCCCTAAGATCTGTTTACCCCAGCTCCAGGAGACAGTGGGTACTAAAGGCTAGAGAGCTTGGAATGTCAGCGTGACCTTGCGGGCCCCTCTGTCTCCTTCAGCATTTAAAAATTCAAATAATAAGCCTGGTCCCTGTCTGACTCGGAGTTGTGAATGTGTGAGGGCGAGCGCCTCAGCAATCCAAAGTGACCTTTTGTTTGAGACTTACTCTCTTTTAACCAAAGATGGGGGAAGAAAGCAACTCAAAAGGCAGGACCAAGACTTCAGGCATCTGTTTAACATTGTTTAGACACAGAGCAGAGGCTAAATGCGACCAGAGTGCCACTCTGGCTAGATCTGGGGTGGAGAGAGACCCCAGCTCAATGTCTTTACTGCCATCAGCAGGACCAGTCCTCCTCTCTGCCACCACCTGGGCCTCACAGCCAGCTTCTGAGTCCCCTGCCTGGCTGGGTTCTAGAGCAGGGGCACGGGGCAGGCTCCAATGGAGACAGCCCCGCAGTGGAATGTGCAGGGAGGACCACGGTGATCCACTTACATCCACCCTCCCTACTGAAGACTTAGAGTTCGTCAGACCCCTCCCCTACTCTGTTCCCTCTGGCACACTCGCTCTCTTTGCCCCTCTCCTTGCATGTGGAATCAAGAGAGCTGTTAGCTCCTCAAAGCAGGTGGTACTTAGCAGTTTTCAACAAAGGTTTGTTGGAAAAAGTGGGAAGGAGATTAAAGGGTTTTGGGTTATCTACAAACTGTATTTCTCTTTCTGTTTTACAGAAACCAGGCATGATGCTAATTAAATAAGGGCTGCTCAAACAGCAGTCACTCAGTCCTTGCCTTTAAGAAGCTGAATCTAGAAAAGGAAACATAAGTAAACACAATAGTTACTTGTGGTATCAGTTTGCTTCCTTTCTTATAATGGATATTATTAGAGGTCAAGTAATTTCACCAGCAACAGATGGTGATGGTATCACTAACACAGTAGATATTAGGAAAGTTTTCTATTTATGTTGATGATGATGGTAAATATGCTTTATGATATTATGCAGGAACTCTCACTCCTCCCGTAGTGTTAACGAGTGAGTTACTTTGTGTCGTCAACAGTGGGGGGCAGAAACGATGTCAGTCTACGTACGTAGTTCTGTGGAATCTCACAGGCAGACAGGACTTCATCTGCGACAGCGTGGTGTGGGTGAGGAGTGGGGAGGACGGGGGAGAGCTCTGGAGACAGTGCAGGACCCACCACCCGACATTCCAGGGGAGCACGAGGCGGTGTGATGCTTCAGCTTCCTCACGCCTCAGGTCCCTGTGTCGAATGGGCCAGGCGATCTCCAAGCTCCTCACTGAACGCTGGGTCTTGCATCCATCCTCTACCTCTGACAGATAAGGACACTGATGCCAGAGAGATGAATTAACCCGCCCGAGGTCAGTAGTAGCAGAGCCAGAAGTAGAATCCAGTTCTCTGGCTCCAAGTCCCCTGTTCTTTCCACGTCCCCCATCCTTTCCACTTCCCCTGTCATAATTTCAGGGTGGTCAGAGGCAGTGTAAGATATTAGTGAAATGTTAGGGCTTTGCAGAAAAGTAAAGTAACAAAGCAGCGTGAAGAAAAAAATCGGGACCCTCAAAGTTTGGTCATGGTTCATCCAAAAATGTGTCCAGAATACCTGGGCTTCCTCAGGTACACTCGACTGGGATCCACAGCCCTGAGGGTGTTTGTCATCCCTCCACCAGCCATTCAGGGCGGCCACTGGCCTGAGGGTGCCCCTCTGACCAGGAGTGGCCTCCAGTGCCGCCTGCTGCAAACCCAGAGCAGGGCCAGCCTCAGGACAAGGAGGCCAGACGGGGGCAGAAGGCTTATCTGCACCCTCGGGCCCTCACCACGGTGCTGGCAGCAGACCCACAGTTCGGGCCGCCGGTCATCTTTTCACAGCCCCGAGGGTCTCCCGCTCTTCCTCCTGTCTCCAGCTCTACTCTTGAGGGTGTCTGCTGTCAAGCACAAAGCTCTCTAAATAATTTCAGTGTCAAAAGAAAAGTACCTGTCCCAGAGAGTTTAAATGAGTTCAGTTAATTTTATGGCCACTTTTATCGTTGCAGTTTGGAAACTTGGGGTGGCAATCCAGCAATATTGCCCACTTTTCCCCAGGCTGTGCAGCATGGCATTTTGTTGTTTTGACCCAAAAACCCATGTGTGCCAGCCCCTTGCCACTGTCATTGTGTCTTCAGTTTTCTTGAAGCAGTCATTTGGAGGAGAGAAACAGCATATGTAAAAAATTACATGGAGCCTATAAACACAGTTGAGGCCAAAACACAGAGCTGCTTTTAGACATGCATCGTAATGAGTATTTTGATGATTTAGTTGCAGCACGTCAATAAAAGATCCAATTAAAGGAAAAAAACATACTTATGGAAAATACAAGTGCACTTTTTAAGGCTGCTTGGGGAAATGTATCCACTGTACAGACATGCACATTTTTAAAGTTCATACCCTGCCTCATTCCAAAAGGATTTGAGATAGTTTCGGGACAAATATTGGCAGATAGAACCATCTGAACTCAACATTTTCATGCCAGAATGACTTCCTGCCAGCACAGGGCTACACAGCTACAACTGTACCCCAGTTTCCAGAAAGAGAGAGAACTAAAGGCACTTCCCCGACTTGGTAGTTGGGTGGAGCAAAGCCAAATGACCTTGAAGCTGGTTCTGCTCAGGTGTGCAGACGTAATAACCAGGCTCTCAGTCTGTTTCTGGTGATCCACTCCTCTCCTCTGACCTTAACCAAAGTTTTATCTCTGGGTGCCAGTCTTGTTCCCCAAGGCTGAGGTCATCCTCAAAAACCTGTGTGATTTTCCTGGTCCTCCAGGCTCAGGAAGCTTCCATCCTGTCCCTAGTCTTCTTTGTGGTAGGAGCTCTCCCCTTGAACCCCGATCCCAGGGGGTACCCCCTCGAACCCCAATCTCTCCTCCTAAGGTGAAGGGAAAGGATATAGACTTTGAAATCACAGCTCTGGGAATGAATCCAGAGTCTGTCTGCCTTTCACTGTCCTTAAAACCTTAACAACTTGCTTAGCTTCAATTTCTTCATCTTGAAATGGGAGGAAGAGTAGTACCAATCCCAGAGGTTCTGGTGAGGATGAAATGAGATAACACCTACAACACGCGGGGCCTGACACATGAGTATTTAATGCATGGTCACCATTGTTATTAAACTTGCCTCTCCCTAAGCATACCGGACAGCAGCCATGTATCTCCTGAGTCTTCCCGTATTGCCTATAAACAAGCTTTCCTGCGGGCCAGATCTACTCAGCCCCCAGGATGCCCTCCAGTACCCCTTGCTGGACCTCCCTCCCTCCTCCAGCCCACTCTCCACCCCGCATCAGCATGATGTCCTGATTCTGCACACCAGGGGCCTGCCTTGCATTGTTCCCCTGCGGCCACGTCTGTTCCACGTTCAAGTGTGTGTGTCTAGACTCTCCCACACTCTCCTCCCACCACCTCAGCCCTGTTCTGATGTAAAGATAGAACTAATGCTTAATAGTTAAAAGAGTGGTCATTTTCTTCAAGATCACTGTATGTCTCTTTTGTTGGGAAAAAAAACAACCCTTTTGGTGTTTCATGACTTTTACCCTTCATTTTTTCATCCAATCCAAAAATAGTAGCTACAAGGATGACCAAGATGGACCCAGTGCCTGCCCTAAATTTGCTTACTGTTTAGTAAGGGACTAGTATACAGGGTGATAGATTATATATTTGTCAAAACATATTAAAGGCCCTGTTTTAACTTTGTAGTTTACGTGGTTCTTCCACTGGGGCAAGTTACTTAACCCATCTGTGCCTCATCTTATTCATCTGAAAAATGGAATAATGATCGCTTCTACCTGCAGTTCAACAGGCAGCCTCAGCTCTCCCCTCTTCTGGACTCCTCAGTGCAGTACACAAACTGCGCAACTGTATGAAGAGCTCTGAATGTGGTAATTCACTTTCAGTAATTAAAACAAGGCTGGTGCATTGTAAGTGCACAATGATAAGTTATTATTAATTGTAGTGATAAAACACATTGGGCATGCAGAGATTCTCTCATTCAGGGCCTTATATATTTTTGCAGCAGCTCGTCTCTTTAGAAACATTTGCAGTCCTCCTTGGATGTAAGAAGACAGCTATCTTATTAACTATCGTGCATTCCCCCTTCAGGAGCTGCTGAATGAGGTAGGATGTCTCTTTCAGTTCTGACCCCTGCTTCAGCACTCCTTCTGAGAGGGTAATAAATGAGCATGGTGAGTTTTCCTGCTGCAGTTAGCTGCTTTCTGTGAGATGCGTCAGGAGATTATCTGAGAGTGTTTGGATAAATGATAGATTACTTGGAGGCTATTTATAAGTGTAGCAATAATGAGGAAAAGTTGAAGGAGGCATGAAGGATGAGAGGGAGGGAAGTGATGCCAGAATGTTAACTGTGAAGACAGAGGAGGAGAGTCAGGGAAGGGAAACATAAAGGGAGGCAAGCGGCTGAGCTGGAAGCATTGGAGCAGAGAGGGCAGGAAGGGGGCATCAGAGGGTGAGGGGAAAGAGGGTGCAGAGAGAGAGAAGTCCTTGTCCACCAACAAAAAGGCTGAATATTGAATAAACAAAATGCATCAGGCAGATTGGGAAGAAAGTGGAACAAAAGAAATGGAAGAAGAAAGTTGGAATGAATATAATTTGATGCAGCAATGGAGAACACATATTAGCTTATGGCTGTTTTATATAAACCAAAGGAGCAAATGTTTTGCCTGATAGAGATTACTGAGCTCCTCTGAAGTCACTACCATAAGCATTCCATGACAGTTTCATCCTTATTTTTTTTTTTTTTTTTGCATTATATTTGAAATAGACACACTAGGGAAACTTAAAGAGTATCTTTATCATAAGTTGAACTCCTAAGTTATAGCATTTCAAATGCTGAAATAATAATATAATATAATGTAATACAATATAATACTCTAAAGGAAATTATAATATGGGTAAAGAAAAACTGAAGTTGTACTGCTAATAAGACTGTTTATATCACCTCTCCTTCGTGTGCTTTATCAGCAGTGGTATATCTGTCTCATAACATCCCTTTAAGATAAACAGATGGGTGTAGCATGGTTTTTACTTCACCTAAAGAGATTAAAAGAGGAGTCAAATACTCCATAAGTCATTGGAGAGCTAGGAACATCGTCAGGTTTCCGGTTCCATTCTTACAATGACGCCCACTCTATTCATCCTCCAGAAACACATGAACCTGGGGATTGGACGTAACTCGGGTGAGAGTCCAGGCACCCTGATGTATTAACTTTATAAACTGGAACAGCTAACTTGGCCTCTCTGAAATTTCATTTCCTCCTTCTGTAAAATGGGGATACTGCTACTTTTTCCCCAGGATCATTATAACTATTAGAGATAAAAATATATAAGGGATTTGGAACAAGTATATGGTCAATAAATTTTACCTATGGTTATTTTCATGCAACAGAACCCAGTAATATACATCTTTTAGTCAAGCAAAAGCATCATTGCATCAGTAAGGAAAGGGGGGAATAGGGTGGCAAGATTAAATCAAGGAAGGGAAGGAAAATAATCACGTGAAAAAGCATGCTGGAGTCAATGTATTATAAAGGGAAATGTATTTCTTTATTGCTCTGAGTCAGTGTACCTAAATGGAAATGAATACAGAAATGGAGTAAATTCAGCCACAGACGTCAGAAATGCTATTCAAATGGAGGTTTGCCATCCCTCAGAAGATGTCTTAATACGTACCTTAAGGTTAAGGTAAAGAGATAAGTGGAAACGAAACTATAAAAACAAGTGTTACATAGGTTGAAGCTTGATTTTTTGATGTTGAAAAACCTGAATATTAGCAGCAGCCATTTCCTCTTGGACTTGATCATCCACACTTAAATCCTCACTAGAGCCCCAGGTCGTATAGGCCTTCTAAATCATGTAACTAGTACGCTGAATAAGCATGGCTCAGGAGGTCAGATCATAAAGCAATCTTATTTTGTTTCTCAGTGTTACTTTCAGTTTTTCAATGGGGTCTAGTTCTTTCCCTATCTTTGGATGAACGTTGGGCAAGTCCATAACTTTTCTGGTCACACTTAGAAAATACAAACGTCTTAATTTAGTAATTTATATGTCTAATCCCATGTAATAGGCAAAACTTCAAGCTTGGGGCTTCCCTGGCAGTCCAGTGGTTAAGACTCCGTGCTTCCACTGCAGGGGGTGAGGGTTTGATCCCTGGTGGGGGAGCTAAGATCCTGCATGCCATGAGGCACAGCCAAAAAAAAAAAAAAAGAAAAAAAAAACTTCAAGCCTGATTTAAAGTTGAGGCATTCTCTCTCTCCCAGCTTCTGCCTGTTTCTGCTCCCTTGAAGAAGGGAGGTGTGGCCAGCTGCCTCTCTCTTCCCTCCCGTAAGGTTTCTCCTCCTCCCCCCATAGCTGATAAATTGCAGTTCCCAACCCCTGCAAGGTTCCAGAGATAGGAAAGCCGTTACCTTCCTGACACGTGTGATGAGCTGGCCTGACACTGGCTGGTCTCAACCTGCTTTTTCTCTTACATGCACTTTGGTGGGGGCTTTTGAGACACCCATACCCCTGGAGATCACCTGCAGTTCCTTTGATGTGAGGGGTAGGAAAAGGAGAGCAGGATCTTCCCGTGCTGTCTTGAGGAGGAAGGCTTGTGAAGAAAGGGATGGCCATTTGAAAATGAGTTTGCTCATCTCTGTTTTAGAAAAACAAATCATGAAGCAATGAAGGGAGAAAGGGAGTGATACGTAATCATTCATTTTAAAATCCTTTCAAACTATTGAGTTTGCAACCAAGTTACAAAGCACCATGTATCAAGCTCTAAATTCTCACAAAGTATTGGGTTGAGCCATGGGAAATTCTGACTTCGTTAGACTAGAAAAATGTTCAAATGTTGGCAATTTCATTTAGTTCAGACATTTTTTTACCCCCTCTCATCACTAATACTGAATTCTGCCTTGTAGTTTAGAAATTTTAAAACTTAAATTTTACTTTTATCATCCCACGACTAGATCCTAAGCTTCCTGAGATGAGGAATGGCAACTGCTTACCTTTGCATTCCCTGAAGTACCCATCGCACAGTGGTTGCTGAGAGAAACTTATTAGCTCATACCACGAACTCAGAGAGTCATGCTGGAACTCATTATTAGCCACAGAAGTGCAGAGCTCGATTCTAATCATCAAACTTTCCCTTGATACAGAAAGTAGTAAGTACAAGAAGTTGAAAAACCTTACATGTGGTCGGCAACTTTAAGAAAACTTTGTACTATTCCCTCGTAAATTGCCCAGGGGAGGGAAGGGGAGAGGGAAAGATAGAACCTCCTCCAGGATACAAAGAGGGGCAGCTGTGGAGGGAGGAGACAGCTCCAGGCTGGAGGTCCAGCCTCCAGCCTCAGACACCCTCCAAATCCGAGGGAGGCGGTTAGACCGAGCCCGCTTTCCTATGCTCCTCCCTGATGTCAGGCAGGGACAAGAGCAAAAGCAGGGTACTGAGAGGAATTGTACGCCCCTTCTGCCCGCTCATTGTCTAATGAGAAATTATTTCTTGGCGATCATTTGAAAAAAAGCCAGTCCCAACCCGCTCTCTCTGGTGTTTGTCTGATCTGATTGGAAATTCCCGAGTGTGTTTAGGGCTTTGTTCTAGAATGCGTGAACATAGCTGAAATTGCAGAGTGTCATCTGTTACATATTTGGAGAAACTTTTTAAAACCTAACTTGACACTAACCTGCCAACTCTGACCCAGAATTCCAGACAGATACGTGGGTCTTCTAAAATCATAAACATTTGATGTTTGTGATCCTGAACTGGTTTTTTTTAATGCAAAAATATTTGCGTCTGGCGTTTTGAAATCTTCTAAGGGAAGTTTTCCAGACACCTTTGGGGGTGTGATTTTTTTAATTGAATAAAACTGCCACAGTTTTGTAAAATTCGGCTAGGATTTTCACTAGACACCGCTTCAAAACACCCTCAGATTTATCAGTGCCAAAATCCCCAGTCACAAAGATGATATGAGCATTTTATTGTAAATGCATTTGGGATCCTCAGTAACTTGAAAGGCTTCTATTAGGATGAAACATAAGGCTAATTAATAAAATATGGAGCTAAGCACTGTGCCAAATGAAATAAATATTTATTGGAAATAACCAAAATGACTTTGCTGCAGTAGAAAGATCCTAAAACTGTACTCTGTGGAATAATGCTGAACATGTTCATATGTTTTCACAAACACATGCTGAATATCATGCCCAGTTCGCTAGAGCTGGGTAGGAGTAGGGTGAGAATTACCTCTACTGCCTGGGAGCAGTCACACAGTCGAACAATATTAAAGAAGTATTTATCATCAATACTCTTTAAAACCTCAAGAGAAATTTTAAAACTTAAATTGTCTGAGGCTTAGCTGTAGGGCTCCCAATTAAATGAGTGAATTGTGTCTTTAAATACCCATGCCCTACTGCAAATTCCCCATAGCTTTTTTTAAAAGCTATAAATGTGTTACTGGCGACAGATTCCAGCTTAATAAATTTCAGAAGGTTTTGATAGTTCCTTCACACTTTAGCTCATAAAAGGTGTAGACAAGTAAGCAGCATCATTTTCCCACCTTCCACATGATTGGGAAGGATACGAAATCCAGTTGCATTTCATTAGAGCGATTTTGGGGAGTCTAAGATGGCTCATGAGGAAAAGAGGACTCCAGATAAGTCCTTGGTACCTAAGGTTACACGTTGCGCACGGCTCTGAGTGCCCCCTCTCCTGCTGTACCAGGATCACAGACAGTCTCAGGCCTCTGCTGACCTAAGGTTTGTCACTGATGACTCAACCAGAAGACCTACTTAGACCTGTTGAGGATTCACAGCTCACAAGCAATTCTTTCTATCATATAATGATCACTCTTGGGTCACAGATGCCCCCAAAGGACCCTGGCTTCAGAGCAACTTAATCCTTCGTAAGTTGCAGACTCTCCTATGAGTCTAGTCCCGTTGGAAAGCGTTCGATTCCAGTGTCAATCAGCTTTTGGCTCTTTTGTTTCCCTGATAAGAATTAAAAGTGGGTTGGATCCTCACAGCGCTGTTTGCAGGACACCCTGGACAGTGGTGGCTTTGTGACTCAGCGTTGAGGTCATTATTTTATAGAGCAGCAGAGAAAGGTGCTGTTAGAAGCCAACACTAAAAACTCTCCAACTTACGTCAGTGATTTTCACATTATACATGTTCCTTCCTTTCCTTTCAATATGAATACATCCAACACAGCCCCTGCCTCTCCCAAAGTTAGAGTTTTACAAAAAGTACCTTTGGCATAACTCACCAACTGGTGTCATAATTACAACTTGTTTCACTGGCTTCCTGTTTGGGAACCCAGCAAAGGCAACGGTGAGTGGGCCTGAGACATGCTTTTTGAAAGGTCCGTGATTCCACCGATGCCGTCCTTCATGACACAAGTCACTCCTGCTGCTCTGCAGAGGAGTGGCAAACCGATAACCCTATGTACTCAGTCAAAAAGCTATGTGGGGTCATTATTTGGAGTGAGCTTTCTCTTAGGAAAATAGATGTCCCACAAAACAGCCTAAATTTAAATTCTTCAGGGTAGATGAGATCAGATAGAGCATCAGTCTTAACGAGCACCTGTTTACTGCCAGGCTAGGATGTGAGGTTTATCCCCAAGCAAATGTGAACGTTTCTTTTTCCATGTTCCAGGTAATGGAACCAAGCCGGAGAAAAGGAGAGGTTCCTCTCGATTTTCCCAGCAGAGGTCACCATTTTCATGATCTGGATGGGTTTTGTGCATTAGAATCCACACATTGAAAGGACCATAGTAACTGAGCCCTCAGTTCCTGGAACTGAGAACAGATCCTCTACAGGACACTTTATTCTGTGGATAAAGAAAAATAGCAATTGTCTGGAAAACGTAGGTTGTTCAAGCAACCTATGTTTAAATTGGATCTTGAAATTTGAGATGTCTCCACTAAGCTAAAGTAAATACATCTCCTTTGAATATTTTCATGCACATATACCCATGCAACTATGGTTTTTAAATTATTTTGGCTGCTTTAAAATATGGCCTTTTTCCCCCTTTAGAACAATTTAATCCAAAAGAAGAGTCATAAATATTACTTATTGCAAATCCCTGAGGCACTGCGGCATTAGTCGCATCTACCTTTAAAACCAATTCTATAGGCATGGAAAATGACAAATGTATATATTGAACATTTGAATTTGGTTTTATAGGATTTAGTGTCCTTAAGTGGCTAGGCAGAGTTATCATGCCCTTTTGTTCCTTTACTTGTGAACTTTTGTAGACTCTTGTCTAGCAGTCATCCAGGTCTTATGCTAAAGGCATTGAACAATACCTTGCGTAGGATGAACCATTACATTGTCAAAAGCCTTTCTAATAAAGCAAGGGATCAAGTAGTTCACACTAGAACTCAATAAAAATACCTTCTCTAAGAGAGAGTAGGGAATAATGATCATAAACAGTACCCAATGGAACTCTTTGAAAATGGATTTTCTGAAAAATATTTGTTGTCCCTCATGAATCATTATTTTGAATATTTCTGTCATGTAAATCTCCCTAAAATAAATTAGGATGAAATGCAGAGAGTAAAGTTACTTCTTCCCCAGTAGATTGCTATGTGTGCAAGCTTAGCTGGTTGCTGAATAATTTTGAACAGTAGAGAGCAGTAGAAGAGTATCAGAGAATATAGCTGGCCAAAAATCAAGATGCTGGAAAACAGAATAAGGGCATGTTCTCCTAAAATGATGTTCGGTTTCTACCGACAGGGAAAGACACTTTTGAACTATATGATAAATGTGTCCATTTTTAGAGAATGGCTAAATAACATCCAAACAATAAGCTATCAAACAGGAATGTGAGTATTTTTTAAATGTTTTTTTTTATTGTGGTAAAAGTCACATAATATAAAACGTACTAGTTTAACCATATTTAAGTGTACAGTTCAGTGGCATAAGTACATTCACATTGTTGTGCAGCTCCCACCATCATCCATCTCCCGAATTTTTCACCTTCCTAAGCTGAAACTCTGTCCCCTTTAAATACTAACTCCCCATTTCCCCTCCCAAGCCCCCCATCCCCCGGCCCCTGGCGTCTACCAATGTACTTTCTGACTCTCTGAACTTGACTATTCTAGGTACCTCGTATAAGTGGAATCAAACAGTATTTGTCTGCACCTAATGTATATTGGAATTGGAATACCAGTATGTATACTGATCAGCTGTTTATTAGAGTTAAAGCTGTTTACTTTGGAGGAGTGGAAATATTCAGTAACAAATTCTGTACAAGCTCCATCATCATTAATAGCTATAATCTAAAGCAGGCCTCAGACTAAGCATGTAAGAGAGTCATCAGAATCAGTGTCATTTCGGTGAATGCCAATTTATATGGAACATTCAAGACATTTCCATCAATTTACCAATAAATGTGTTTGCCACTCACTATGTAGTCAAACTAGCCTTTGTAGAAACTACACCATAATTCTGATATTTCCCTTTGGCCTTGGTAACCCCACTGGGGTGGCAGTGAATGCAGCAGTGGTAAAAACAAACAAACAAACAAACAAACAAAAACCAACATCACTGCCACCACGCTTACTCTTGCCAGACACAGAGCAGTCCACATCTATTGTGCTGTTTCCATTTCAAGCCTCACTTGACCACACGTCCACCACTGAATTCTTGGTTCCTTGCCCGTGTTTCTTCCCATCTCGTAAATGGTCCCTGCGTCCACCCAAGCCAGAAACATAAGAATCATCCTTGACCCTCCCTCTTCCTTACCTCCTGCAACAGCAAGTCCTCTGGATTCTAATTCTAAGATATACCTCAAATCCATTCCCTTCTTTCCACTCCACTGTCACATCCCCACCTGGGCCGCCATCACCTCACACCTGCACCACTGCCAGAGCCTCCAGCTGCCCTTTCTCCTCCCAGCAGCAATGTGGTCTTTATATTTGAAAACATGGATCGGATCCTGGCATTCTCCTGAGTGAAACCCTTCGCCTTCTGCCCACTGAGCTGGGAATGCAAAGCAAACCCCTGACAGTTGCCCACCAAGCCCTGACCAGCTCTCCGGGCTTACCCTGCCCCCACTCCAAGCTCTTTCTGACTCAGGACCTTCGCACATGATGCTGTCTCTCCTCAAAGGCTATGTGATTTGGGGAAGCCACTCAATCTTCTGGGCCCTGGTTTTCTCCTCTGAAAAGAGGGAGCTTGGTTGTTTTCCAGCAGTGATCTTCCGATTTCCTTTGATAAGACAAGTTCTCTTGAATTTATCTTTTAATAACCTTCTACCAAGCACTGATCCTGAGGTATAGGAGAGATTAGCCACATGTCCATCGTAACATATTTTCCAAGGATAGTACAGGAATACAAAATGCTTTGAAATTGAGATGTAAATGTTAACCAGCACTGTTTTCAATTAGTAGAGGGATGTTTATACCATATGAGAAGCCTGAAAGTCTAAACTTACAGCAGGGCAGGACCCTTAATCCTTAGAAAGTAAATTTACTGCTCTCTCCCTAGGCTCTATCTGAATGCACCAGTCACATGTGGGTGCCTAGCTAAATTGGCATTCTAACCATCCTGTATTAAAAGTGTATTTTCAAGGTTTATCCTGTTCTCATCAGTAGGACGGTGTTGTCAGGTTTCCAATTTCAGATTGTCAGACACCCAAACCAGAATTCTGAGCCAAATTTCCTTTCTTCCATTGCCTATAGCAGGCGTTCCTAAACCAGTCTACCACAGAAAATGAAGATGAATTCTTGAAATATGTTTGTTTATTAACTGAGCCAACCCCACGCCAATTCAATCCAGTTCTGCAAACTTTGTTGAGTACCTCCTAGATGCCAGGCACCTACCAAGTACCAGGCTGCAGTAAGTAGGTCCTGGGCCCAGAACTCAAAGGGTTCACAGTCCAGCAGGCAGACCCAGATGCACATAAATGATGTCAGAGATCCGGTGAAAAAATAAAGGAAGGTGCTGTGGCCTCTGGGGTAACAGTGCTTATCTCAGCGTGGAGGGATGAGGCAAAGTGTGATGGACGAATAGTATTTACCTGTCAAAGGAGAAAACAGCATTGCAGGAAAGGGAGTCGGGTATGCAAACCAACAGGAGTGCAATACCTGTGTCCTTTGGGGGAATGGCTGGGGTTCCAGAGGGTCTGTGGCCAGAGATAAAGCTGGAAAGAGAGGCAGGCACCATGTTGTGAAGGGCCTGGTATGACCCGTATGCTCTCCATAAAGTTTGACTGTATCCTGAAATACTAATCACTAGCTGCCACTTTCCATGAAATAACTCACGTAATCCTACAGAGCTAAGATTCCAGCCCACGTCCGCCATCTCTTCAGCCCTGCTATGAACCACTGTTACTCTGCCTCCAAGATAAAAGGATAAAACTCTCTGACCCTGGCAAGTTACCCAACACCTCTGAACCTCCCTCCATCCTCTGTAAAGTGGGAATAACTGTACAATGGGAATAATTGGGTTGCTGTGAGAACTAAGGTTAGAACACGTGAAATATTTAACATGGTGCCGTGTACGTGGTATGTACCTGCCATTATTATCATCTTCAACATCATCATTATAATTAATTTTTAAGATTTTAAGAAATGAAACAGCATAACCATATTTGCATGTTAAAAGGTGTCTAAGAGGGCAGGGTGAAGGGAGGCTGGGGTGTTGCCAACCCCGGGGGGCACCATTCACTTTGTAGTCGGTGTGTAAGTGCCCCTTGGACCCAGGCCGCACAACAGCTCTCAGAGGAACGAGACAGGAAGTCATCCAGAAATGATGAAAACGTAAATGGGAGGAGCAGAGAAGAAGGGGCTGCGATAGATGCTTAGGAACTAGGGACTGAGTGGGTCAGGACGGTAAAGCAGTGGCAGCAGACTTGATCAACTGCCAGGTTTCTGGCCTGAGTAGGTGAGCTGAGTGGAGACGTGGGATAAGCGAATCAACTTGGATGACTGTATGTTTCTGAATATGTGTCTCTAACTTCTTTCCAAACAGAAAGTAAACACGGTTTTAGATTAGTGATCTTTTTTTTTAATTTAGTGTGTCTTTTCCTCTTAGGAGTGTCAATAACTGTGATTGACTGTGTTCTTAATAACATACCCCACTGAGGGTCAGTGCCAGGACGAACGGCAGAATCCTGTTTTGATTTTCATTATAGCCATTTTCGGTCTGGCAAGACTGACCCTGTTATTTCTGAATTAATGATCTCAATCACCCAAGGCGTCTTGTAAGTGAAATGTGGTGCATACAAATGAAGTCTCCTAGTAGTCGTGGGAAAGTTTTTCATCTTGTTAGTGTATGTTTAAAGTACCTCATCACAGGGCAAGAGAATATAAAGTTTTAACGACAGAGGAGGAAAAAATTCTGTATGTGTATCCTTTTGTAAAGACAACCTCAGAATATCCTGAAAATGGAAAAGACAGAAAAATGTTGTGTCAGTCCCTCAGCCCCTGGCAAGTCTGCAACCCTGGTATTTCATTCACACCCATTGGTTTGGGATTTTCGGAGACATCTGCATCCCCAGGAGCGGGCAGGTGGAGGGCTGCAGGGTGACTTCCTCAGCCCCTTTTGAGTCCCAGAATATCTTTCATATTTTACCTTATATTTTACCTTACTTGTGAGTTAGTTTAATAGCTCACATTGGCTGAAACACTTTCAGGGGGAAGGGGGATTGTATTCTTGCCCCTGCTTTATCCTAAGTGTGATGCTTAACAAATAGGCCATATTTGAAGTGTAGCTTCACTCCTAAGGGACCAGAACCAGAGTTGTCGATGCCTTGATCACATTCCAGGGTCCATTCTGTAAAGCACACACTTTACCTGAGATTGATGTCACCCTGCTTATCCTTTATCCACTGCTCCTTCCTTTGTTTGTTTGTTTTAAAGCAAAATAAACCCTTTTAATTTTCAAAACAACTAATCGTAAAACAACAATGTCCTACTGTATAGCACAGGGAAATATAATCAATATCCTGTGATAAATCATAATGGAAAAGAATATGAAAAAGAATATATATGTATAACTGAACCACTTTGCTGTACAGCAGAAATTAACACAACATTGTAAATCAGCTATACTTCCATAAAATTTTTTAAAAAAACAAAAAAACCCCAACTAATCATAATAAACATCCGATAATTAGGAAATAAATCTAAAAACAGACTTTAAAGAAATAAGCCATCTGTACAATTTGATACAGTAATAATAATAACAACGACAACTAGCATTTGTTTTGCCCTAATCACATATAAGTGCTGTGCTACATCATTTACGCATATTACTGTATCTAATCCTCCCAACTACAATGAAAGATCCATTACTTCCATTTTATACGTGAGAAGGTTGGGCTCAGATATCCAGACGCTGATTAGAGTGTTTGTTAGAAATGCCTACAGGCCATCTGCTGCGAGCAGGAACGGGTGCCAGGCAGGGGGGTGGCCGGGCGCCCAGTGGACTTCTGTGCGGGCCGTGAGTCCACTCCCCTGCTCTGGGGGTGACTTTCAGTGGTGCTCAGCCCCGACTCTTTGCAACTTCTAGAATAAACTTCCGTGTTGGTGCTGTTGGCGTCGGGGCTCGTGATCCAGTTCTTCCTCAGGTATGATGACCACTTGCTCTCCCCTGCTGCCCTCTCCACAACACTCCTGTCGTTCCTCCGTTCTCTCTACGAGTCATTATTGAGCACTTTCCACGTGCTGAGCCTGCTCTAAGGACTGGAGATCTAGCAGTGAACAAAACCGGCTATTCTGTGTCCATCCCTGTTCAGTGGAGCTTAATTCTGTTGGGCGTGGCAGAAAATAAAGAAGTAAAGAAACCACCCTGCATCTTTTAAATCAAACCCCCTTTCCATCTCATACCTGAATCCAGGTTTCACATCACAAAACCTTGCAAGGGCCTTTTCTGCCAGACCTGCCATAGACGGTCTGTTTCTCCTTCTTAGGCGATGAGAATTCATTGAAGGGATCGTGCTGGCCTCGGTGTTTCTCACTCACAAGCCTAAATACTGAGCACGGTTGTACGGGTCTACCAGCTCTTCTATATCAATTTCCCTCTTTATTGTATGTTCATTCTCCCAGTAGCTAAAACACGAGAGAAACTAGCCAGTCATATAGTCTTTATTCCTGAACAAAGTGCCTGCCTCAGATCCTTCCATCTTTAACAGCACGGAATAATCTAGAAGAGAACAAATGCCCCCTTTGCTAGTCCTTCCTTGCCAGGTGCCTGTATCTTTCTTCTGGCCTGTGGTCTGGGCTCCTTGAGCTCAGTAGATCCAAAGGCACCAGCCCCACCCCCAGACACTGCTCCAGTCATTATCTGACAATACGCTATTGACAGTCTCCCTCAGCCTCGTGAAGGGGGAAAGGGTGTGACTGCCGACCTTCTACCTTAGGGAAGAATATGGTAGACCCCTCCTTAATGTTCTTAGGAACTAGTCCTAAGCCCTTAGCCAATGTTCAGGTTCATAAACGATGCTGTAGTAGCACACACTTTCTCCCATAAAGTGCAGTCGAGGGTAAGTGGTCCCTTAGAAACCTAATGATGCTGTAAATATTGAACCCATGTATTTGAATTTCTTCTAAGAATTGGCAGTTATGCACAACCCTTATGCTTCCCTCCGCTCCCAGCATCAGTGCAAGGAGGTAACTCTCCTGTGGGGCTATGGTTGGAAGTAAGAGCTGCCGCCACAAGGGAGTTACAGTGACTTGAGTAAGAGTGATTACAGCAGTGACTGACACGGTGCTCACTGTGTGTGAGGCTCTAAGCTGAGGGCTGTACGTATATGACTCAGTCCTCCAGCAACCTTCAAGGTAGGCACTATTATTATTCCCCCCCCCCCTTCTTTTTAACATCTTTATTGGAGTATAATTGCTTTACAATGGTGTGTTAAGTTCTGCTTTATAACATAGTGAACCAGCTATACGCATACATATATCCCCATATCTCCTCCCTCTTGCATCTCCCTCCCTCCCACCCTCCCCATCCCACCCCTCTAGGTGGTCACAAAGCATCAAGCTGATCTCCCTGTGCTATGCGGCTGCTTCCCACTAGCTATCGATTTTACATTTGGTAGTGTATATATGTCCATGCCACTCTCTCACTTTGTCCCAGCTTACCTTTCCCCCTCCCCATATCCTCACGTCCATTCTCTAGTAGGTCTGCGTCTTTATTCCTGTGCTGCCCCTAGGTTCTTCATGACCATTTTTTTTTTTTATTCCATATATATGTGTTAGCATACGGTATTTGCTTTTCTCTTTCTGACTTAACTTCACTCTGTATGACAGACTCTAGGTCCATCCACCTCACTACAAATAACTCAGTTTCATTTCTTTTATCCCCCTTTTTAAGAAGAGAAAACTGAAGTACAGAGAGGTTAAGTAACTCACCCAAGGTGACCCAGCTAGTAAGAAGTGGGATGAGGACTCAGATCCAGGCTGCCTGTCCCCAGAGTGAATGCCAAAACCTCTGCTCCAATCTTTCTCAATGCTGTAGCAAACGATGGGTGCAAATGATACAGCTGTGATGAGCGGTAGGTGCTGGGGGTTAGCTGGGCTCCCTCACTGTGAGTGGAGCTCCCACACCTGCCATTGGCCCAAGTCACGCCAATCCACGCCTCGGGGGAGGGGCAGGTTGTCACATGTCACAGGTGTTTGGCTCCCTAGGATGTGAGCTCCTTTGATGCCAGGGTTTGTGAGCATTCCAACTTTACTGGACCCACTTTCTCTATCGTTCCTCAAGCTTTGCACTTTGTCCTGCAGCCACCCTTCCCCTTCACCAGACTCTTCAGTGTTTCAGGAGGAGGTGAAGCCCTGGTAGAGAGATCTTTATTTGGAGATTATACTTCTGATTACAGAGCAAGCCGCGGGGAGGGGAGCAACAATTTCCTGTGACTTTGAAGGAGGAAATAATTTTCTACTTGACTCTAGAAGAAAAGCGAAATGCAATGGGCAATTGTTTGTTAAAGCTGCTGGGTATGCATTGCTTCATTTAAATACAGTAGCACCCTTTGGCAGAAGAGCTGAAATTTATTCCCAGCGCTTTCTTTTATAAAGCCTTCTACTCTAAATCCAAATTTATACAAGAATAGAATCTTAGAATCAACCAGTTGTTTTTTTATATTCTTTGAGCTTTCTATCCTTCTAAAACATTTTCATAAGTGAAAAAAAAAATGTAACCATATTAAAGAAGCCTGCCCTTTTTAGAAAAACTAACAATGATTTTCATTTTTGCGTGTTGTCTTCCAGCCCAGGCTCAAACTATTAATGTTTTCCATAATGTACTTGCAGCTCATATAAGTCAATATGGTAACTCCAATAACACCCGCCCCCACCCCCAAGATCTCAGGAGTTTAACACAACTCAAATTCACATCTCACTCACTCTGCATCTCTGACTCAAGCCAGCAAGCAGGCTGTACTGGTCACAGTCACAGAGACGCAGACCCGCGGGATTGGGCCCCATCGTGGTGCGCGCTTCCAAGATCACTGAGGCAGGGGAAGGAGAAACAGGACATCACAAACAGGCTCTTAAAACTCTGCCTGGAAGTAACACCCATTACCTCAGCTCCTTTCTGCCAGCCAAAGTGACACACAGCCAAGCCAACTTCAGGGGACGTGGGCTTGTACATTTACTGTGTACCTACCTGGAAGGACGAAAGATGGGATATTTGAAAACAGCCCTTAACTGTTCCACAACTGCGTTATATTCTACCATGAACTGTAATTTACTAAACTGTTTTCCTACTGGTGAATACTCATGCCGAAAGCAATGAGTTTATATAGGATTTTAGAGCATATATTTGAATGTGTTTTATGGAACCATCACCAAGCAACGTTTGGCTGCCCCTGTATGAGATCTCTCTCTCTCTCTCTCTCTCTCTCTCTCTCTCTCTGTCTCTCTCTGTCTCACTCACTCACTCACATACATGCACTTCTGATCACCTGTGTGCCCTGTGGCCGCAGGCTGGAAGGTCAGACGCTAACAGAGCCCGGCTCAGCAGTATGAGCCAGTGCGCCAGCGCGTTCTGATTTGCTCCGTTTCAACGCTACTTCTGTCCTTAGCACCGCTCCTCCCTGCTGCAGGCTTGCACAGCCGCATGGCAGCAGCCTGGACGCTCGGCCCGAGCGCAGCACCTAGCACAGTGGTCGTGTCCAAATGAGACAGAAGTGACTTTAGAAATGAAGTGAGGATACACTAAACGTTGTGCTGTCTCTGTGAAGGCAGTGGCATTGCCCAGTGATAAAACTGCCTGTATTAATCCAGGTCAGAGAACCACTGTGGCTTTTGAATTGAATTATGTTGTATGGCCAGTCTTCCAGATTACAAAGTAAAATGTTAATGGGGCACCTGAGCCACCGGGCCTGTAGTGGAATAATTACATTTAACTGAAAAATTAATGAGTGAGAGGATCTGCCTGAAGTTATATTGGAACTGGGAAGCAACTCAGCACCCATGGGGGTGAGATAGGGAAGGTGAAGGGACAGAATCTAGTTGTAAAATTAGAATCGTACAGAGCAGGGCACGAGGCGTAGGCTCCAGAGCCCAGGTGGTCCACAGAGTTGGGAGCAAAGGGGCCTCGTAAGCTCAGACCAGGCTCAGGAAAACACGTACCACCAGGCCCAAACTGGCAAATAGGGCAATGGAGAGGGAGTCCAAGAGGAATCAGCAACATCTGTAGTTTAATGAGAAAATGTGTCCATTTGTGGACATATAAGAAGCACAGAGAACTGAACTGCCTCCCCCATGAAAGGAAAGCCAGGACTTACAGGAACTAGGAGACATTTCAGTATATATAGGGCTGCCTAGCTTCTAGTTCTAGGGCTACCACTTGTTAACAGTATTCCTTTGGCATGTTACTTAATCTCCCTATGCTTGACTTTCCTAATCTGTAAAATGGGATTAATAATAGTACTTACGTCACAGGGGTGTTGTGAAGTTTAAACAAGATACTATGTGTTTCTTGTTATTATATATATTATACATGTGTGTTATATGTATATAATATTATACATATTATATAATGTGTGTATATTGTTAGAACAAGGAGCCACATAGCAAGTGCTTTTAAAATGTTAGTTCCTGTGAGGGGTTCTTGGATCCCAGATGCTAAATGGGATTTAGGATAGGTCCCAGAAATAGAGGCAAGCTAGGGCTCACTAGGGCCAACTCGAGAGTGGAGAATCAGTTAGAAAGTAGAGTGAAACCATGGTAGAAAGATTCAGAATATGCAAGAACGCACCTTTTTGAAGTTGGTTGAAGATGCCGAAGATGGACAACATAGATAAACCTTGAAGACATTATGCTAAGTGAAGTAAAGCAGTCACAAGAGGAGAAATACTGGATGATTCCACTTATTTGGCATACCTAGTCCAGTCAAATTCATAGAGACAGAAAGTACAAAGGTGGTTGCCAGGGGCTGGGAGTAGGAGAGAATGGTGATTTATTGTCTCATGGGCACAGAGTTTCAGTTCTGCAAGACGAAAGAGTTCTGGAGATGGATGGTGGTGATGGTTGTACAATAATGTGAATGCACTGAATGCCACTAAATGGTACACTTAAAAATGGTTAAAATGGTCAATGTTATGTATATTTTACCACAATTTGTTTAAAAACTAAGGAAATTTGTATAAAGTATGACTTTAGTTACAATAATGTATCAATTTTGGTTCATTGATAGTAACAAATGTATCATACTAGTATAAGATGTCAATAATAGGGGAAACTAGGTTCAGGGGTATTTGAGAAATATCTGTACTATAGTCACAATTTTTTTGTAAATCTAAAACCGTTCTACAAAATAAAGTTTATTTTTTTTTAAATAGCTCTAGAAAATGGGTAAAACCCGATGAAAAGCTGCTTTGGCTAGAGTGAGGGATAGTTGAGAGAGCTGGAGAAATCATTAGGAGTCTGAAAACAGAGATTGTACATATGGCTTAGGAAGTAACATGTAAGGAGGAAAAGGGACTTAAGGAATCAGAAGGTTGGTCTCAGCAGCAGGAGAACAGATAACCATTGACACTGACTGGGAAAGGATTCAGGTCCCCAAATTGGCTTCATGCTCACCCCAGGCCCACCTTACATGTATATAGGAGAAAATCGTAAAAACACACATACTGTCAGTCAAGGGCATTTCAAATTTCAAAGAGGGAAGATTACTAACCCTGAATCCTTGGACATTTCCTTAAAGCAAAACAGAAAGCCGACAGTTAGGAATGGACAGAATGGTATAGAGCGGGGCGGGAGGCCCTGACCCCAGAGTCCCCGTAGTCTGGTGGGTCCAAGTAGATCTGAGCACCTAAGCAAGTCAGGGCTGAACTGTAAAGTGTTGATACTGTAAATCAGATGTCATTTTACAGTAAGATTTACCATTTTAAATTCTTGTCCCTAAAAGTCCCTAGGAAGTCTTTATGAATCAGATCTAAGTTCAACACATATTTAGCACCTATGAAGTTCTGTATTTGTCATGTCTGCCCATGTCATTTTAATTCTCATAATAGCTAGTAGTAGTATTACCATAGAGTATTATATGAAGAAACTAGACTCAAATCATTTGAGTAACAAGTGATAGAGGAAGGAATCAAACTATGATCTTCTGACCACATGAACGAATTGTGAGTTTCTAAGCTCCTTCCATAACAACTGTTAAACCAAATGAAATCAAATCATATACGGCAGTGAGGAGTTTGCCTAAAGGGCTGATCAAGCCAGACATCCTGGCTGCAGAGGAGGTCCTGGAGGAGGCGTTGGAGAGCAGATGTGGGCACAGCACAGCCCTTTTTACAGAATGTATGCCCTGCTCCTCCCCCGCTAGGTGCCAAAATGTCAGTAAGGTGGGCATCGTTTTGAATATCTGCACAGTGCTGTAAAAATTGGGCACGCACAGATTCTGACCAGTCCCCACGGGAAGAGGGTGAGGAAGCTGTGAGGGATGCAGGAGCACACGTCACAGTGTGGGCAGAGTGAGGGGGAAGGGATGTGGGCCTACTGTGACAGGGGTGGAACAAGGGGAACATGCCCTCAGCAGCTGCAGGAAAGTGGACATTAGGGTGGGGCTGCAAGAGGGACCAAGGGCCCTGGGCTGAGGCAGGAGATCAGCAAATACAGTCTATGCCATAAGTGAAGAAATGTTTCAAAATCAGTTAATATGCTATGAGAAACGTCAATACTAGACTCCTCATATTTTTGAGCTTTCATAGTCCACTTCATTTATTGGGATACTTTCAATGCAGCTCCCAGAAAAGGAAAGACATGCACCAGAATGCAAAAGTGGTCTGGAAAGATTAGCATGAAACTTAATATTCACCAGCTCAGCCTCCACTGGCCACGATGGTGTTGCACATAGTAGGTGGTCAAGAAATGCTTTTTGAATGAATGGTTACAACATGGAATAAGTAGCATCAGCGTGTGTATGTGTGTTTGTGTGTGTGTGTGTGTGTGAGTGTGTGTATCTGTGTGCAGTCTGGGTTACTATGTGAAGTTTTTCGTTTTGTTTTATTTTTTTAATGTATCTATTAATATCTTCCACTGTATATTCTGCCTTTGAGGTCAGGAATCATGTAGTTAATGTCATCTTTGTAACTATTTGCAGCTTCTGTGAGGCTTTTTCCATTGTGGGGTGGGATCTAAACTGATACAGTTTTCTAAATTCCAGACTAAGTTAACATGGTGATATTTTATTTAAAATGCTTATCTTAGCCTATCCTATTTCATGCTGGCCCATAATCAGAAGCACTCAGGTAAAGGCTGGACAAACGACTACATTGGATGGGAATGGGATTAAAAAATTCAAGGATCCCTTCTGACTCTGAGTCCATTTTTCTGTGACCCACCCCCCAAATCCCCCAAGGTCAATATTCTGTTTATAATCATATTGCAAATCCACTCACAGGTGGATTATAGTACTTGAGTATATTGTCTCCACACTGCAAACCAATATTGTTTAGCCATCCATTTAATGAAATGAAAACTCCAGCCACTCACTTGCAACTCTTACAGAATGTGCCTGGGAACGTGGATGGAGATAACCAGGAAGCTTCAGGGGACACTGGCAAAGACACTGGTTTTAGGAAAGGGTGAGGCTCCTCTTAGTATAGTAAAATGTCTCTCTTTAATATTTTGAAAAATTTGGGCCTGTTGGCTAAAGCAGTTAGTAGTCAGTACTAATGACTTAATGCTGGATCAGATCTGATCTGGTGATACGTACAACTTTACCCTTCTGCTAACCGCTTGTGCCTTCAACCAGTCCAGAACTTAAACAACTAACAATAGGAAGAAAAAAATTCCTGACCTATTTTTTGAATCTTCACATGATGCAGAGATAAAAATAATTTCTCTGCACTAATTAACTGAGAAGTCTTGGAACATTACAGCCTGGAAGGTTTCCATTTCTAAAATTGGTGCCCAGAACATTGCTAAGTGGTTTGCTTTAGGGAAAGATGTGCTGGTTTTCATTAATCCATCGTTGAGCTTTTCAATGGGAATAATTCAATAAAACCTTTGTATTACTTTTTCTCCCAGTTAATAACAAGAACATAATGTACTTTGGGAAGGACAAATGTATGACTAATCCTTCACTCCCATGTGTGATTTTTCTTATGCATCTTTTGAGTTCCATGTATTTGATTAACCATTCAGATAACTACACAAAACGCAACTTTATTTTTTTGTTTTGTTTTGTTTTGCTTTGTTTGTTTCCCAGGGAACATATGTATTTTATTTAAAGAGCTGGCAAAACAAGAGAAATTCACAGGGATTGCTTCTTATGCAGTAAGCAATTACAGAAATCATATACTCATGCATTTTTAAACAACTGGGGTGAGAGAAGCACCTCTGATTTTTCAAATTTGATTTCAAACATTTACACAGCTAACCTACCTTATAACTTCCACACGTAACTTAAATGAGATCTAACATAAAATCAAAGTAGTTGAGGTGAGTCAGTCAAGGTCTTAAACATGGAACTTTACAGTTCCATAGTTATTGCTTCTTGTCTTGTCCAATTTATGAAATCAGAGAGCAACATTTTCTCCTCCCACCACCTCTGTTCTTATCAATCGCATGTCTTGTGGAGAGCGGAACTAGGGCTGACGGAGAAACACACTCTGCTGCCCATCAGGTTTACGGAAGAGAGTCCTGTCTCGGAGGACTTCTTTTCCCCTCTTCCTGAGAAAGCCAAATAGATAATCGTGGCTAGAAGAGAGAGAATTTGAATTCTTTCGATGGAGACACTTTTGAACACAGTTGAGTTGATAACTCTACCTTTGAAACTTATGTCTGAAGTAGTTCCATTTACGGTCAAGAATGCTGGGGGAGGGAATCACAAAAACAAAATGTCAAATCAAGGTCATGGGTGCTCTCAGGAAGATAGGGTGCCTTTTAGAAGCTGGCTCCAAGAAATGGGGAAGAGACGGCAGTTTAAGGACCTTCCAGCAAATTCTTAGTGCAGAAGAATCAAGTACATGTAAACATTTTTAAAGCGGTAGGGCAAGTGACCCCAAATATTCCTTCTGTTCCTCTGACCTCGTGTTGCATCAGAAGAAAACAACAACAGCAAAAATAATGATGATAAAGTAAAATAGTTTCTTTTTTCAATCAGAAAGCTGATGAACCCATATGATCCCAATAGTAATCTCACTTGTAATTTTTGTTCTTGATTAGTGACTAGGGCATTTCTGATAATAATTTGCAAACTTAGGAAAATACATTTGTTCTTTTTAATAGAGGGTAATTAAAATGCTTTAGTAGCCAATGGAGTACTTGTGAAGATTTAAACTTGGTCAAACCCATGTTTGTTTAAGCAAAGCCAATATGTGTGTGTGTCGTTCTGGAGGAGGAGAAAGAAGGAAATCAATGAGCTTGTATATAAACAACTCACTTTTATGTGAACTTGAGGCCTTGGCCCTTCTCCTAGTCTCTCTCCTTTTAGGATCTCATCCAAGCTCAGAATTTTAAGCTGTGTCATCTGTGGAGATAATTAATTTGGGAAAGAAAGATTCACACTGACCATGAGAGTAAAATATTGGATAGGCTTTTCTGGGTAAAAAGGATTAGACTTTGTTTCAGAGACAGCCAAATTCCATCATCTGGGAAGCCAGCCTGGGGATGAGGCAGGTTTCCTACCACTGATTAAAGAGTGGGGAGGGTGAGGCAAGAATATACAACTGTCATCTGCTTTCGTACTCCAGCTCATGGTCATTCTGTTTCCCCTAAACTGTTTACATCACAGTCTTAACACAACTGTCATTATAACATATTACTTTAAAAATAGATGAGAGGACAGCCACTTTCTAAGAGTGTGGCCAAGGAAAATTACCTCTGCCATACCACTGTCCCGCCCAGCTATGCTCTTCTTAACTGTGTCATCTTCAGGAGGAAATAGTACAACCTGTGGATTGAATTTAGAGGGAAGTCCATTTAGCTCAATGAAAGGAATCGTTTATGTTAAAGCTACCTGGTGGCAAACTCTTGATGGCCTTAAGAGTTTATAAGGTGCCAGGAGTAAAAATTGTTCGGGTTGAATGGCCATCTGTTATCGTTTCTGGAAAGGAGATTCCTGCTTTGGGTTGGAGCTTATGCTACGGCCCCTCTGAGGCCACGAAGAACTGTGAATTTCCCTGACTACCAAATCTGCATTTGCAGCCCTGTCCTCCCTCCTGGGATCCGGGAGCTATAGACTTGGCCATGACCTCAGAGGCCATCTTGTCCAGCCCTATACAGAGAGGTTAAGGGACCGCCATGGTCCCTTGAGCTCCCGTCCCACTCCTTCCAACGCTGCACCTTAAGTCTCAGCGGGGGAGAAGTACTCCCCCCTTTCAAACCAGCTCCACCTCTGCTTTCCATCAGTGGAAGCACCATCCTCCCGACTCAGAGGAGCAGACACTCACTACCCCCTGCCTTCTCCTTCCTTTGCCTCCCACAGCTAGTCGTCAACGTGACTAGTACTGTTCCAGTGTCATTCTACGCCTCCCCTCCTCATCCCCACCACTGCCACTGTGGTATCACCTCCAGCCTGTCAGTAACTGCCTGTGAATGTCACTGATTCCAGTCCTTCCCCTCGGAGCCGTGATGCAGACTATCACCAGCTACTACCATCTACCGCCCGGTCTCAAGGTTGGAAGAAACCAGAGAATTCATCTTGTTCCACCTCCTACCCCATGCCTGACCCCCTACCTAAAACATTTCCTCTTTTATCGGTATTCCCTTTCTCAGAGGTCATCGTGGCTCCTCCTGTCTATAGGACATAAAGTTCTTACTCCCTAGCTGTGCAATCATGCCTTCCCTCTCATCTCCTGCCAAGTCTGGCCCCAGTTTATCCTTCCAGCTGTCCTTTCAGCAACATCAACCAGTGAGGCTCGTCTTCCCACTCTTCCATGAACACTCTTAGACATTTATGCCTACAGTGACAAAAGCTGATCAGCCAAACTAGCTTTAAAAAGCAAAAACAGAGCCAACTCACATGAAGTAAATGGTCCAAGGCTAGAGCTGGTTTCCTCAACCTTTGTCCTCAGGACAAAGATCTCCGTCTTGGTTCTTCCTCCCTCTGTGTTGGTCAGCCCCCTCCATGTAGTAGTAAAATGGTCACCAGTAGCTCCAGGATTATGTCCTCTGAGCAGGACAGCTTCTCTCTACCCATGGTTCCTGCAAAGGTCTCAGGATCCAGTCTCATTGGACTGGTCTGGATCAGGTACACATTCTGAACCCTCGCAGTGGCCAGGTGGTTAGGGTGCTTTGGGGAACAAGGTCAGGTTCAGGCCCACCTGAATCACAGAGCTAAGGGTGAGTTTAAGGAAAATCAGGGAACTGTTATCAAAAGATGTGGGATGGGAAACTGCAGACATCCCCTCTACCCCACATGCTCTGCCAGCTCTCCTCGGCTTCTCCAAAACCCAATCCAGGTCTCACTTCCCCCAGGAGGCTGTTTTGTAAGCAGCCTACTCACTATGACCCCTGAACTCCTACCGTACTTGCTTTCTGGAGCATTCAGTGTCTCTACAACTAGGTGCTAAGGTCCTTGAAGGGGGAGACCACTAAAGATCTAGTGCATCTTTACTTCTTGATTTTTCTCATTGCACCTAGGACTGTGCTTTGCACAATTGACACATAATAAATTTTTGTTGCGGTGGAGATGTTGGCTAATATTAGCATGCATGTGTGTGTGTCAGAAAGAGGGATGAGGTGTATGGAGAAAGCAGATGTGAGTCTCCATGGAAACGTAGCAGCGGGCAGCTGATGAGCCTGATGGCCGCATGATTGATGCAGACATTTGGCCATCCTGGTAGCCGGGGTTGAGGCCTCGGCTAAGAGGATTTTGCATCCTTCCATGACAGGCAGTAAGGTGATGACATTACAAGGTGCACTGAGTGCAGACTATTTTATCACTCTGACCTTGGTTTCAGCAGGGAAGGACAAAAATAAATAGACCAAAAGGCAAATTAGAGAAAAGAATGAAGACAAAAAGTAAGAGGGACATTTTTAGGGGAAATAAGGAAATAAATTAGGAGGAAAACTCAAGACCATGGCCAATGGTGACAAGAGCTACTTGTTCTCAGTGAAAAGAAGGCCTATTTGCTCTCACACTCTTCCCTTACAGCCTAATTTTACCTGTTTTCTTCTATGTGTATGATCTGAGTGTGTGTGTGTTTTGTTTTAGAAATACCTCCTCCCTCTCTCTCCTTCCCTCCTTCCTTCTCTCTCTCTCTCTCTCATTGTCAGTGTTCTCTGATCCAGTGGCCCTTTTCTCAGTAACTAGTTTCATATGTTTGTTGACTTCTACTTGTAAAATAACGTTAAGAAAATTCTTTTGGCTAAGGTCATGTCATCTTGTTTTTGCATTCCTTCTAAATGCGAGGGATTTGTTTCGTATGGTTTAAACATTTTAAAGGATAAAGAACTTGCCTGTGTCCTACAAATGAAACAAGGTCTTGTGTTGTATACAGCTGATCTAAAGAAGATGTGGAGGATATTTGGGGGTTAACTTTGGGTCTGATGAAAGAGGAAAGCTTGCATTCTTGAAGAGTCTCTAAGAAAAGGAAACCACAGGCCATCATAATAGAGCTGGGTGAGATTTGGGAATCATATACCTTGGTTTCTCAGACTTTAATATGCTTAAGAATCACCTGGGGTTCTTGTTAAACAGATAGGTTCCTGGGCTTCACCCCAGGGATTCCAATCTGGTAGATCTGGGGTGATCCGGGGAGTCTGCATTTCAACAAACATCCCTGGTGACTGGGGAGAATGGGTCACAGACCACACTTTGGGAAATACTGACCCAGGCCAACCTCCTGCTTTTAGGCAGGAAGACACTTCATCCACTAGTTTTGAAGTGACCCGTTGGGCATCACACTGCCAAAATAGGCTTTACCTCTATAAACCTCAATTCCTTATTCCTTAAAGCAGGAGTAATAGTGTTCTCTATTTGCAAGGGTTATTGGGAGGATTACATATGATAGTATACGTAAAGCCCTTTGCACTTTGCATGCCTAATACATAATAGGTTCCAGTTAATGCTTGAGTATTATTATCATCTTATTGTTATTATTTTTGGCAAATTACTTCCCTGATTGAACTCTGTTTGCCTGTAGAGCTTGCCAAAAGGTACCAGGGCCATTCGGGATGGACTGGCAAGGTGTCCCTGGGGAGGAAGAAAAGTTCTCCAGAGCTGGGCACAGACCCCCTTCCTCTGTTTCGGCAGTGGGTGACTGACATGGGACTCCACTGTCCCCAAGTTAAGGCCACCCATATGGGAGCTTTTCCTTTGTCCTGTGGTAGCCGTGAGCAAGGCAGTCTGTCGTAGACATGGAGATGTTGGATCAGATGGTAAGCAGACAAAAGTCGGTTGTTGAGGGTGGGAGTGGAACGCTAAGAAATGTCAGTAATGAGAACCTCTCTAGCACATGAAAAAAGGTCACCACCTTATAGAAGGTTAGTGCTAAAAGACACCGTAGCAAACCCCTTGTCCAGCGCCTTCCCTCCCTCAATCAATAAGTGAGAAAAGTACCTGGTCCCAGATAGAGCTGGGATAAGAGCCCAGTTAATTCCCTTCCTGAACAGAAATAAACAAACTCGTAGTACCTTCCTCATAGTATCAACAAGGACCTCACAGCCCAGGCAGATTTTAATATGTGAGCACAAGTTCATAACCTTGCAATGCAGACTGGGATCAAATGCTTATGCAGGGGCGTATTTTCTCACTGCACTCAGAGTGTCATTGTTTTTCCTTCCCACCTTGGGGAGCAGAATAGCCCCTTTCAGTCTAAAGGAACACTCTTGATGCAGTAGGAGAAAATGAACCTTTTTTCCTTTGTGTCTGACTCTATTTCTCATGTACAAAGAACTTGTGTTCCAAGGAGAGCCTGGAGATGGCAACTGGGATCCTAACAATCACGTTTACTGTTCAACTACACAAGGGGGCCGTCTGTCGGGTTTAATGGTCCTCTTTTAAAAACAGGAACGACCAGCCAGTTAATAAAAAACAGCCCTGGCTGAGTCCTGCTCGGGCTGCTTAACTTAGATTTATATTAACACATGAAAATATAAGCATCACCTTGGTCTGATGTGAGCACATCCCTCTCCCGGGTTTGGGGTTTCATCTAACCCAGCACTCAGGGACTTCCATGGTGGTCCGGTGGTTAGGACTCCACGCTTCCACTGCAGGGGGCCCAGGTTTGATCCCTGGTGGGGGAACTAAGATCCCACAAGCCGCGTGCTCGGCCAAACAAAAAAACAAAGAAAGAAAGAAAAAAAAAAAAAAAAAAAACCCCAGCACTAAGTGCAAGTCTCATCTCTGTGGATAAAATCAGATGATGAGCGGGCCAAAGGAGTCAGACACAAGGAGAATGCTTCTGCTGAGGTCTCCGCAAGCCACCTCTCTCTTTCTAGTTGCGGGACCTGGTGTGCGCCTGCCATTGTGAGGCTGCGGAAGAGATGGGAACAAAAGCTCGTAAATGTGCTTGGTGAGCGATGCCCATTGGAGCCGCTTGGTATGTGGACCCCAGCCTTTGTGAGGGGTCAGCTGGGATTTGTGAGAGCCCGTAACCTGCCACGTCAGGAAGATCGCTGCTGTTCTTAGCAACGGAGAGCTGGCGGCAGCTGCCAACATTTTTTTTTTTAAACTCAGACCCCATACTGCTCCCATCCTGCTGATTCTTTCAGTGTTCCTCTCCGAGTGGCAGATGGTGACAGTTCTCCAGATGTTGCAGCTTTCGTGTTCATCTGATGTGTACACGGTGCGCCAGGGTTATTTATGTCAGCAGACCCACACACCCAGCGTACACGGACCCAGGTGTGTGCTTCCCAGGCTGGCTTGTCGTAGTGGCCTCTGCACCGCCGAGGTGGAGGTGTTCAGCCCAGACTGGGTCCCTCCCATTTTCCAACCCTCCTGGCATATGATGGTTGCATCCCACTCCTCTGGAAGGGCAACATTTGCATTTGAAGCTCAGAATGGTTTCTGGAATTATGGAGTACCTCTAATCTACTTGCCCTCCTCCCTTATGTGACTTTAGTCTCCCAGGCTGTGTGAGTTCCCCAGAACATCGAAGACCTGGGTTATGAAAAGAAGTATTTCATGTTGACCTCCGATCCAGTTTTTAGGATTTCAGCAACTCTGTCCCCTTTGTCGTTTCCCCCTTGGACACCCTGGGGCAGCTGCCCTCAGTACTGCAGAGGCCTGACGGCCCCAGGCTACAAGATCCTTTGGTGGCCATCTGTGGTTTTGCCTGCCCCTCACCGGTCATCCATCTGGGAGTCTTATGTGAAGAACTGCTCTTCCTCGTCCTCTGTTTGATTTTATTGGGGGTTGTCTATCACAGTACCTCTCCTTACTGGCCACAGAACTGGGCCAGTTGGATTTCTTGCCTAGGACTTTACTAAATGAAATGAAGAGTTTCCCTTCCTAGCCGTGAAGCTGGGGAGATGGGCTCAGGACAGCTGCTGGCAGTCACATCTCACGCTTCATGGAAGGTGCCAGTCTGCAGGAGAGTTCAGCTGATCATCAGAGAGGAGAAGAGACAAAAGACAGAAAGGGTGGTGTGGGCCCTGGTTTCACTGTCCCAGGACCCAGCTGGCCACCTGCCCTTCCTTCGGCTTAGTTACTTGAGCCAATAAACTCCCCTCTTTGCCTTTAGATAATTTAAGTTGGATTTCTGTTACTTGTGATCAAGAGTCCTAGCTAATGCAGTCGCCTTGACCTCCGTTATGAAGTCTCTCCACCCTCCTCTGGCCCCTCAACAGCGTCTCCCCTGCCACTCTCCAAGGGCAAGGAGGTTTTCCTTCCAAATGTGACGGGTGATTCTGCATGCTGTTGGGGAGACAGCCACTGTTTCCAGGGATGACAGTTCTTTGAGCTCCTAAAGATGGTCTTGGGCTTCTCCCAAACTTAGAGCTCTGGCTGTGGAGAAGTTCATACCAAGGCCCCTCTTATGATACTTCAGAGACTCCGAAGCCAGGGGCAAAATTGGGAGCCCTTATAGCCTTCCTTGACCAACAGATCTAAGGTTCCCAGAGAGTTGCTGACCACAGCAGTACGTATCTCAGCCTATTGTGGGATACCCGCTTAATACGGTCGGCCATCTTCTCTCCTTGGGAAGTGTTCCCTCAGCCAAGTAGCTGCCTTTTCTTGAATGCAGCATTCGATTTCAGGCAATACAGGGGCTATTTTTCTCAGTCCCAAATCATCGTGGTTGCCCACTGCCTTTGTCCTGGAGTACCATCACAGAAAAGCATATGTTTTTCTACTTCCGTGTATGTAAGTATATTATGTTCTCCGTTCCCAATCCTGAGGCAGAATCTGCCGCCAGAATCTTTTGATGAATGTCCTATAAGGTTACAGCAAAAGGAGATGGTTTCTTGGTGGTATTTAGAGTTAGGCTAAGAACAGGGGCTGTGGAGTCCAGCTGCCTGCTTGGACTCTCAGCTTTATCACCTACCAGTGGTGGCCCCTGAAGCCAATCCCTTAACCCTTCTGTGTCTCAGTTCCCACATATGAGAAATGGAGATAACCACAGCACCTGTTTTGCAGGACCATAGTGAGGACTGAATGTTCTAAAAGACATAAAGGCCTTGGCGTAGGTTCTATCACGTTAGCAATCATTTAGTAAATGTTACCAACAATAGGAACAGTTGTTTCACACGGAGCCTGTGGGATATTGTTGCTTACATTATGGTCAGATATTGTGTTTCTGGGAAATGGGACTTGGCAAATTTGGCAGAAAGAAGGCCAGTGGGGTGCAGGAAGAGACAGATGCTGGCATGACCTCTTGCTTGGGCTAAAACCCACCGCCCTAAGCCCTCCTCTCCAGTACAGGGGCAAAGGGAGAACCCTTGAACACCAGCTGCCACCTGGTGTTGGGAAGCCTGGCCACGTACCTGCCCTCTGCTTACCCCCAAACAGGCTGTCTTGGTGGGAGAGAGGGGATGGGAGGTGAAACTTGAAGGGTGGGAGAAAAGTCGCCGACAGATGGAGTGAGGAAGTCTCGAGAAGAGGATACAGCGTGGGAGAAGGCTTGACGTCAGGAGCAGGAGGGGTGGGTGAAGAGGGCAGGTTGAGATTCTCCTTTGTGGATCAAAAGGAGCAGAGAAGAAAAGCAGCCGATGAAAGACTTGAGTGTGCGGCCATGCAGATAGGCACGGGCTCCTTGGCTCCCTTCCGTGTCTCTTTCATGGCCTTAAAAAAAAAAAAAAAAAAAGCCTCCTCTTCCCACTTCTTACTCAGACATGTACATCTGCAAACCCACCAGCCCCTTGAGCTAATGTTTGTGCTTAAAAGGCATGATTAAATCCTGGACTTAATTTATGCATTTCTTTGATACTGATGCAGCTGTGTAAGCCATGGTTATTTTATTTACATTTCATCTGACTCTCCTTTTCTGATTTTTGCTAGACTGCTTGTTCCCTTTTTTTTTTTTTTTTTCCTGCTTTTCTGAGCTTTGGATCTGTTTGCCCATGTATGTTAGGTTGAAGAATATGAAATTGCTGATTTTACCCCACTTTTGACCTACCAAAACAGCCATTTCATAGGGTTCAAGTGAATTTTTTCAAGTTTAGGTTATAACCGTAAGTTTTCAGAGGAGTGGGGCAAAGCCACGTGCTCTGAGGACCCACCACTGGGGTGTAGCCTGATGGCGACAGAAAGCTGGTTAACTGTCCAGAGCAGAGAAGGGACATGAGAAGAGCACAGCTCACGCTTGGCCAGCAGCGTTCTGTGCCAGCCACCGCTCCTGTGTTCTTGCTCGTAATCCTCACACCAACCCCCAAACATGGGTACTTGGGGTGTCCCCCTCTGTGATGAGGGGACAGAGGCACAGAGAGGTCAGGGAGCTCGCCCACAGTTACACAGCCAGCAGGTGGCAGAACTGGGATTCGAACCCGGACAGCCTCGCTCAGGAGTCAGTGGCTTAACCACTACACTATAAAACGTTTGTCCAAACATATATACAATGGATATATTGTATGTATGTATGCAATATATTGTATTACTCAGCCATAAAAAGAGTGAAATAATGCCATTTGCAGCAACATGGATGGACCTAGAGATTATCATACTAAGTGAAGTAAGTCAGACAGAGAAAGACAAGTATCATATGATATCAGTTATATGTGGGATCTAGAAAAATGATACAAATGAATTTATTTACAAAACAGAAGTAGACTCACAGACATAGAAAACAAACTTATGGTTACCAAACGGGAAAGAGGGGGAGAGGGAAGGATAAATTAGGAGTTTGGCATTAGCAGATACACACTATTGTATATAAAATAGATAAGCAACAGGACCTACTGTATGGCACAGGGGACTATATTCAATATCTTGTAATAACCTATATTGGAAAAGAATATGAGAAAGAATATATATATCTGAATTACTATGCTGTACACCTGAAACTAACACAACATTGTAAACCAACTATACTTCAATTTTTTAAAAAAAGAATATAAATTTAAATAAAAACAAATGCAAATGAGACGGAGAAAAAATAAAGGTTGAGCAAACCACGGAGTAGTCGGCAGTGTTCATGGGTCCATTGCTGCAGACTGCACTGTTATCATTCATCAAATACTCCTGCCCAGCCTTGTCAGCTATTGTTGGCTTGGATGAAGTTGCTTTTCTGGATAAGCTTTAATATAAGTCCATTAATAATTACCTACTTGAGGATTTTATTTGTTTGGCATTTTACCACCACCTCCCTCTCCTCCTTTCATCTCACGCGTGTGTAGCATCTGAGACTTCCAAAGCCTTTCACCTTCATCTTCTCACTCATCCCTCACAATCTCCTGGACGAGGGAACTGGCGCACTGAGAATGGAAAGGACTTTCCCAAGTCACACAAGTGACGCCCGTCAGGCAGACACTGGCCGTCACTCCACGGGAGGTTCTCCCCAGGACTCGCTTGGTACATCAAAGACATGAGTGACCCCGCTTCACGCTTGGGGCTGCATGACCATGGTGAGGCGATCTGCCCTCCCCCAGCTTCTGTTTCTTTATTTTTAGTTGGAGGTATTCATACCTACAGGATTGGTGTTCGTCACTGTCTGTGAACTTCTTTACATAGTAGACACACCAGAGGGCTAGTCCTTCCTTTCCGCTCTACTCGAGGCTGGCTGTGCTGGGATACGGAGTCACAGCCATTGGCACATACTGACACCAGGTCTATAGGGTATGAAACAAACTAAGCTGAACGCACGTTCTTCACCACTGTCTCATTGTAACCTAATGTAGTGAAATGACTGCTTTCAGAGTCTCCGTTTGCCAGGTAGGGACAGTAATAATAATACTGACTCCCTAGAGGGCTCTGTATGAGGACTGAAGGAGGTGATGGGTGGAGCTCAGGGCCTGGTGCTTTACAAGATCTCAGGTGACGTAGCTGTTGCTGTAGTTGTTGCTGCTGTTTGTGGTGGTGTTACTTGTCCAACAGGCCTTCATATTCAACCTGACCAGCAGAGGAAGTTTCCAGTCCTATGGGACATTATAAACCTGTAAACATTTTTCTGCTATTCTATGGCTACTAAAAAAAATACTTTTACTAGATTTCAGGACGCCAGCTGTCATTTTATCATCCATTCCCTGCTATTTAGTGACTTTCCCAAGGAATAGTTAGGTCACGTGAAGATTTTCTATTTTTATCTGGGAAAAAGCGGGGGAGAATTTGAATAACATTTGGGGGAACGAAAGGATTATCATTTTTCCAATGGACCTGTTTCCACCATGTGTCCCCTTGTCACTAGCAGATTGTAAAGCTATAAACCCTCCTGTTCCACACTAAATCATGAGTCACATATCAGGAAAGAAAAATACCTTCTGCAATCTGGCCAGCAGCTCCCTGACACTTGCTTCACCTAGATGTGGCCCATATGTGGTTACTATTTATTTCAAATGATATTTTAAAGTTAACTGCTGCAGTAGTAATGAAAATATTTTAAAGTTTATGTTTAGTATGGCAGGGAGTGGGGGGAGAAACCGTATTCCAGAGCGAAATTAAACTGGCCTTGTTTAGCTTATTTGCTTTGTTTCTCTCGCCGGAGTTATCACCCTTTCAAAGGTGTCAGCTCTTAAGCTATTCATTCCCTTGCAGTAGACTTCAGGGGGCTGCAGAGAGAGGAGGAACTACCCTTAGACTGCCCCCTAGAGAGATCCCTGATGGTGGTGCTTTACTGTCTGGACCCCCCATGGGACCATCTGGGGTCGAGGGGTGCGAGAGGGTAGGTAGCGAGTGGCTTTTGACCATTACGTAGACAGACAGAGAACGCAGAAGTGTGGCTTTCCTGCTTTCCTCTTATCTTCTGCCCCTTCTTGTCTTCTGTTCAGGCTTCTCTTTACCAACTTGTCATCAGAACCCACGTCCAGGTACCAGCTCTAAGCACAGGTATCACACTACTGCCTGTCACGTTCATCTCTTTCAGGAGATTGTTCTTAAAATACTGGTCACCTGGGGGCAGAGCCCCTTTTCCTCTGAACAGTATTGGAGTGCATTTTAATAACCCACCTCCCCCTTTTAATCTATCATCTCACCATTGGTCAGGATATTCTAAGTTTTGCCATAGTAACAAAATAACCCTAGAAGTTAAGGGACTTAATTCAGTTAAGAACTTATTTCTTGCTCATATTACATGTTGATTGTGGCTCAGTGGAGTCTCTTTTCCACACATTTTCCCAAAGATTCAGGACGATGGAGGCTCAGACATCTTGAAGCTACACCATCTGGAATAAGAGGCCTCCACAGGTACCATGGAAGGGAAAGAGGAGAGCTGAGCTGGAGGGTCACAGAAGCTCCCGGAGTCCCCCTTCTTGTAGCCTAGCGGCAAGAACTAGTCACATGGCCTCTCCTAACTGCAAGCAAGGCTGGAAAATGAGGTAGATCCCACGGATATTCGGTGTACAGATGATGTCTCTGCCGCAGCCCGTTCCCACATTTTCCATGTGATTGAGTGGATGACAGCTTTCTGATCCTAAGGTCGTTTTCCTAAGGGTACTGTTTGGATAGATGGGAGTTGTCAGTTTTCACAGACTCCCAAGTCTTAGACTAGCAAGCTCTCCTCTGTGCTCCTAGGCCACTTCGTGTGCACTTTCTTCACAGTCCTTACCAGAGTGCGTTAGATTTAGTTGTCAGTGTCTCCATTTCTGCACCCCCCTGCCTCTCCCCCTATTACTACATCTTGAGGGCAGAAAACAGGTGTTTGAGGTCAGTTTTTAAAAAGCTTTGCTAGTCCTCAGCAGAGTATCTGGCTGTTTGGTAGGTCAGGGAGGAAGAGAGGGAGGGAATGAATGAATCAATCAATCAATTAATCAGTCAACTAAACAAGCAAAACCACCTCTTGGAGTGGGTTAGTCATAAATTAGACTCATCTATTATGGGTTGATTTCTACCGGTGTACTAGGCACCAGTAATGTTTAGGTATCTAACAAATGCAATCTTAAAATTTTGTTTCTCTAACTCTCTTAATTTATACATTTCCCCTGGGAAATGGGAAATTTACTGTCTGGCAATTCCAGGTCCTCCCACCTTTTCCCCAGGGCCATATCTAAGGCTCTGAGGAGCTGGTACCTGTGCTGCACACGCCGTCTGTCCCTGAAGGCGCCCCAGTAGCATCCTCGTTCCACAGGATCTCTGCTGTCGGTCCACAAGGCCCTGATGGGGAGCTGTTTGCAAGGCCTCTTTGGGCCCAGCTCTCTGTCTCTCTGAGTCTCTTAGAACTCCATTAGGCCAAGAGAAGCTTTCTGCTGCTCTTAAGCAAGGGCCCAGGGAGCTCTGTGAGTCTCTTCAGAGCTCCATCTATGGCCAGGCCACTCCAGGCCGCATGCAGTATGGGGCCATGGAAGACTCTGTGACCTCGTCTGACGTATGACACAGCCATTACTGCGCTGGGGCTTCTGCTTCCCTGGGCTCCATTCGAGAGGTGAAGCGTAGACGCCCTTTGTTCTATAAGCCTACAGACATATCCAAGGGTTGTCTCCTTCTCGCTTGGACGTCCCCAACCCAGGGACCTTTCTCTAGTCTTGGGGACTAAGCCTACCTCTGCCTCTGTCAAGCCCCTGGGGATGGGTTGTAGGGTCAAAAGAAATGTGCTTCTGTGCGTGTATATGAAATTCGTTAACGCTTTAAATTATTATCCCGCCTCAGTAGTACCACTCTCAGGGTTACCTACTTCTTCTTTTGTCCCCAGATGTAGTCTAGGGACATCTTCATCATGTTTCACACCCTGTGCCTTAGCGTCTGCTGTCCTGCTGGGTGCACAGGTGTGTGTGTTGAGGCCGTCAGTTCACCAGCTCTGCCCAGGGCGGAGGCGTGGTCAGCTTCGCCCGGCACACTCGAGATGCTTGCTGCCATGCCAGGTGCCACCTGCCCAGCAGGAGGCTCCCCCAGAAGCTGGACTTCCCTCTGCTCTCCTGGATTCTGCACCAAGGTTCAAAGACATCTTGCCCATTCTGGCATTTTGGTGGTACAGGCCCGGTGCATTTAGGCCCTAAATCAAAGGATGAAAGATTTGTACTTTCATTGTTTCCATGGAGCATTTAGGTCTAGGCCTTGTGGTTCAGCTGTGTATCCCCTGCATCTTCCAAGAAATGGGAAAGATCGAGACTTCAAGGTGGTCACAACAGACTGCAGTGGCAATAGTGGAGCCAGTGGACCAGGGGAAATTTATTTCTCCATGCTTCTCAGTCATCTTGTAGGAAAACTCTGTCTACCCCGAACCCCAAGGGAAGGCAGCCCATAAAGAAAAGAGTCTGAGAACACCTGTTGGCTCGGTCAAAAATGAAAGTAATGGGCCTCACAGACATCAAAAGGGAAGGCACAGCTTTCAGAAACAGCTGAAGCCACACGTGGTTGTTGGAGGCGAGTGCTAACCTCCTATGAAGAGCAGCCCTGTGCAGTCTCTGGGTTCCTTGGCCCTGAATCCTGAACAAGATTTTTATAATGTACTTATTGGAAAAGATCCTACTCTTAAAATATAAACACATAAATATAAGTGTTAAAAGTAAAAAATAAACCTGTCTGTATATATAGTAAACTAGTGTTCTGAGGGTATGTTAATGTCCTCTAAGAACTTACGACGAGAACATGGAGCCCCAAAGAGGTCACATGGCTTTGCCTGGGTCCCTCAGAGAGTTGATGGCTCAGCAACATCTATCAAAGTCAGTCTCTCTGGCTGTTCTTCCTGTGTCTCCTCCAGAAGCCTTTATGCTCAGAATTCTAGCTCAGCCTGATGATGCAAAAGAGTCTTTTAAAGCCGTATCTTAAGATGCCTGCATTTAATTAATTGGTATTAAAAGTGCTTGTGTAGAGAGAAGAAGATAGAAGGCAGGATGTGGGAGAAAGAGAATATACATTACAACCCTGGAAATAGACACACAGAAGGAACCAACATTGTTTTAAATCTAGCCTGTCCACCCCCATGAAGGTTACACACTGACAGGAGAAGGAATGGATCCAGCACTTACTCCTATTGGTTGCTTATGCTGGTGGCTGCATCATCCAGGGTCATCACTTCATACATATAAGTAGGAGTTGGAAAGAATGGTATTTCCACATGTGAACCATTGGTGACAGTGAAGACACTTGGCATGTGACCACTAGCAGCGGCATATCAGCCCCAATGTACATCTGTGCGGTCGGTACAGTTTAAGTTGTACTTGCACTAGCTGGTTGGCATCTTCAAGGTCACATTGAGGTCACTGTAGTTCTCTCTCTTTGTAGAAGAGGAAAGTGAAATGCTGAGTTAAAGCATCTGTCCAAAGGTCCACAGTAAGTGCAGATCCTCTGACTCAGAATCCCTTGTTTCTTCTTCGACAATGCAGCTGCCTCTGCCGTGACTTTCCAGTCTTTTAGGGGCACCGGGCCTTGTGAGAGTGCTAGGAAAGCTGCAGCTCTGCCAATTCAGAACCATGCTCCAGTGAATTATAAGAGAGAAGAGAACGCATCTGTGGAGCACAGGCTGCGTTCCGAGCGCTCAGCCTTCATCTCTGTCTTACTTACAGCCCTGCCCTCTCTCACCTGAGGCTCCCTGCCTCTGCTGTATCCCTGACTACCCACGGACCTGGGTAGTATCAGACTTCATATCTGTGTCATTCTCATTTCCCTGACTGTTGTGTAAAGTTGCATATACGGGCATGTTTTTCACCATTCACATGATTTCTTCTCTGATTTGCCTCTTCATATTCTTTGCCTGTTTTTCTACTTGGTTGTCTTTTTTCTATTGACTTTCTTACTGATGTCTTCTTTTGTCTATCTAATCCTTTGTTGATTTTATGTGTTACAAATATCTTACAGTAGTTTAAGGCTTGTCTTTTCACTTTGTGTATGGCATCTTTCATTTTTTTCTAAAAATTTTAAATTTTTGTTTTTTCACATTTGGGTCTTTAATATCTCTGGATTTTTTTCCACATAATAAATGATATAGGGATCAAATTTTATATTGATTATGTCCACACACCACTTGTTGAATAGTTCATCCTCTCCACACTGAATTTCGGCATCATCTTGGTTGTATATAAAGTTTCCATGTATGTGTGACTGTTCATGGGCTCTCTGTTTTCATTTCATTCTTTGGTCTTTCCCTTTGGCAGTACCACATGGTCTTCATTACTATATCTGTATAATGAGCCTTGTTCAGCTTCAACTTTTTCTTGCTTACTCCTTTCTTTCTTTCTTTCTTTCTTTCTTTCTTTCTTTCTTTCTTTCTTTCTTTCTTTCTTTCTTTCTTTCTTTCTTTCTTTCCTTCCTTCCTTCCTTCCTTCCTTCCTTCCTTCCTTCCTTCCTTCCTTCCTTCCTTCCTTCTTTCTTTTCTTTTCTTTTCTTTCTTTTTCTTTCTGCGTTGGGTCTTCGTTGCTGTGCGCGGGCTTTCTCTAGTTGCGGAGAGCGGGGGCTACCCTTCGTTGTGGTGCGCAGGCTTCTCGTCGCGGTGGCTTCTCTGGTTGCGGAGCACGGGCTCTAGGCACGCGGGCTTCAGTAGTTGTGGTACGTGGGCTCAGTAGTTGTGGCTCGCGGGCTCCAGAGCGCAGGCTCAGTAGGTGTGGTGCACGGGCTTAGGTGCTCCGCAGCATGTGGGATCTTCCTGGACCAGGGCTTGAACCCGTGTCCCCGGCATTGGCAGGCAGATTCTTAACCACTGTGCCACCAGGAAAGTCCCTTCTTGCTTATTCTTAACCCTCTGCTCTCCCATAGAAGTTTTAGAATCAAATTGTTAAATTTCACACACACACACACACACACACACACACACACACACACACACCCTTTACCTTCTTGATTTGCATTGAAGGTGTACTGAGTTAATAGATTAATTTGGAGAGAACTGATATATTTACAGTCCTAATCCCTAATGGAACTTGAGTTTGATCAGCCACAGGTTCATGAAGGCCAGAGCTTGCTCTGAATAATGAAGGGACACCTGACTTCTGTCTGACAGTTTCCCTGTAAATGGAGAGCTCTTTCCAAATGGCCATCCTTGACTAAACTTTGGATGCATTACAACAGATATTTTTCTCCACGGTGAGCCAAGGTGGAAAATGATTATTGTAGTGCAATTTGCCAAGATTTTTTACTATCTGAGTGATCAAATATATGTAAATAGGGAGAAAAGAGCATGTAAGAACAGTGCAGAGGCCAGCTCAGCTCTGACAGCTGGATTCCCGTGGTGGCCTGCATGAGAACGCTCATACACATCAGGGCACAGTGAGCAGTCTTTGCAGGCTGGAAACTCTGCCAGCAGGATAAGAGATTCAAAATAGAATAATAGGAAAACAAGAAGAGTGTCTTTAAGCCTGCTGAGCTTGACATGTCCCAGCCAATTTCATTCCAAAGATTATTACCCTTCTCCTCTGATGAGTACTTTCCTGTTCCTCCCAGCTTTCCTACCATAAATACCTAAGAGTCAAAGAAAAAACGATCCCTGCATTCTGAAAAGTGATAATACTAATCCTTTACTCTGGAAGGCTCCGATACTGTTAAATGAGGATTTTTAAAGAATGAGAGCCTATTTCTTTTAACTCTTAAGATTTCCAAGAAAATAAAATAAGCATCTGTATTATGTTAAACTATAGAAACACATGTAATATTTTTGAGCGGGGGAATAAAAACTGTAGTGATTGCTCATGACTTTAATCATAGTCACTCTCATGGTAAGTCATTTGTAGCTCCAATTATCATGAGAATTGTAATACTCCTTTCTCTTTGTTCAAGAAGGAATAATGAATTTGAGGTTTATACATCAAACGTTTTTTAGGGGACAGATATTCCCAACCTTTTTAGAGTTGAAATACTCTAGTCTTCGGTAATTTTGAAACACAGCATTCCCTAACCTTGTAAAAGTACTCAATGGAATATATTTATTTTTTAAATGAAAAATTTTTTAATATTTTGCTATGAGATTTTGAGGATATTTTTGCACTCCTTCCGAGGTAAACCTATGATATCCATGGGTGATTATCACTTATTTGAAGATGAATTTTACACCAAGAAGGAAAACATACCTGGCTCTGACCATCAGAACCAACTATGGCACTAAAACCACAGATCCCTAGGTCCCACTCCAAGAGATTCTGTGTTACCCGCCTATGACAATATTCTACGTTTTTGAAGCAAGCAAACATCTTATTCTCAGCTTCTCACGAGTAACCTATTCCATTTTTCCACTATAATTAATCATTCTAAATGCATAGGCTTTTCTTTTCTCCTTAAACTATAAGATCTAGAAGATGATTTAAAAAGGATGCAGCATTTGGGGCACGGGGGCCATCTTGGGCGTTCCCCTGCCAAATTAAAAAAAAAAAACACAAAGGATGCAGCATTTGCTTTTAAAATCCAGTTAATATAAGAATAAGACCAAAAAAAAATTGATGTATAAATCCCAAACTCATTATTCCTTCTTGAAAAAAGAGAAAAGACCAATTCTCATGGGTCTTTCTGTAAGTGGAAGGTTGGAGAAAGAAAAAGAGAGTTAAATTTAAAGTCAGCAAAAGAATCATTCCATTTGAAACTTGTGTCCTTTTACATTTCTTGGGAACTATGCCCAGAAATATCTGATAACTGAAGCCTGTGAGAAAGCCATGTCCTAGTGGGAGCTGTAACGTTGTGTCAATAAGGAATTCTGTCCCCTTGGTTTTGTTTATGAGTGGTGGTGTTTTTTGGATTTGAATTTTTTTGCCCTTAACTTTAGCAGAAACACAACTCATTTTCCCATGGATTAACACTAAGAACTGATGAAAAAAGAAACCTTTATGAAAAGATCAGTGTTACATCCTCATACTTATTTTCATGACAAGGATATGGTCTGATTTTGCCTAAGCTCCAAATGTATGTGTTGGGGGAAGAGGATTTGAGAGAAGAAAATCTTAAGCAGAGGCTCAAGCTATAGAAATGAGGAGGGAACCAGATTTGGGGCTAGGTCTTGAGTTCCCTAAAGAAAGGTAAGTTAAATGTAAAATTAAATTCAATTTATAACGCTTGTAATATATGAATATAGTCTCATTGAACAAAATTTAACCAATACAGGTAAAAACACGAGTTCCTCTTGATGTCTCCCTTTTTTTAATTCCACTCCTCTTTCCATAAGTAACCCCAGTCATCAGTTTGTATATAATCTTCCACTTTCTTTTCTAAGTATTCACATTCAAACGTATGTGCAAAGGTACACCTAGAAGTATACAGGGCTTTTTAAAGTAGATATGGTATCATAGTCTACATATTACTCTGCAACTTGGTTTTTCCCACTTAATATGTCTTAGAGTTTTTTCCAGGTGACCACATATGGATCTACCCCATTCTATTTTTAACAGCTGCATAATATTCTGTGTTATTAATTTAATCATATGCATTGATGCACATATTAAATAATTGTTTCTAATTATTCTCAATTGTAAGCCAGGCATAGCGACCACTTTTTTTTTTTTTTTAAGATTTTAGTATTTGTTTGTTTGTTTATTTACTTCGGCTGCGCTGGGTCTTAGGTGTGGCACGTGGGATCTTCATTGCGGCATGTGGGATCTTAGTTGTGGCATGCGGGATCTTTAGTTGCGGCATGTGAACTCTTAGTCGTGGAGTGCATGCGGATCTAGTTCCCTGACCAGGGGTCGAACCCGGGCCCCTTGCATTGGGAGTGTGGAGCCTTAGCCACTGGACCACCAGGGAAGTCCCACGACCACCTTTCTATATGCTTCTTTGTACCCAAGTAAGACTATTTCTAGGGTAGATTCCTAAAAGCTGAGTTGCTGGGTCAAAAGGCCTGTATATTTGTAATTTTAGTAGGTGCCATTCTTTTGCCCTCCAAAATGACTTTACACATCTACATTTCCACCAGCCCTGTACATTACCATCATGCTTGATATGAGCAAGCTTTAAAATGCTTGCAGTTAATGGTGAAGGAAAAAATATATACTTTGATTTAATTAGACTTAATATTTAATGCCTTTTGAGAATTATCATATTAATAAATTCACACACACATGCACAGAGGAACCCTTTGTCTGTCCATATGCTCGTGTTCAGCTTCACTGTAAATATGCCTTGTTCTAGCCTCAAGTCAGTACTTCCTCCAGAGCCCAATCTGAAGACAGACTAGGTGGGTACTGTGGCACCCGGATTACGCTAGATTCTGGGGGAAAAGGGGTGACTGTTACATGATGAGAGGTGAGGTAGACAGTGGCTTCTGGAAGATATCCTTCCTACTGGTGTCAATTGATGCCTGGAAATTTCTTTCAGAAAACAAGTCCCTTTAGATTAAGCACTCACCCTTTGCAAAGAGACCTTCACTAACAGAAAGGACTTGGTCTGTAACGTGAGAGCACTGCATGGCCTCCATAGGCCCTTTCAGCTCGAATGTTCCATGATTCCTCTATGAAATTAGCTAGTTGACAGGAAAAACAAGGCCTTGGGGGAATGGAATTCAGGAGGGAGGAGGCAGTCAAGAAATCTCTGCAGCTAGGGCAGACGCAAGGTTTGATTACGTTTGGGTAGTTCAAAGACATTGACTGCGGGAGGGACATGGTTAGGAGGACGCCTTCCACGTCCACCAGTTGACCTGCCCGTCACCTCATCTGCCTATAGCTCTGCTCAGAGGGATGTTTCTGTTCAAGCATTAGGCGACAGTGCCCAGCTAATCAACTGAAATGTATTTAAAACCAGATTAAAAGCTGAAATAGCTCATCTGTGATGTCATGTAAGACACATGAGAAGAGAGGCCAGCCAATTATGTCACTGAGAGCAAAGTTTGGATGATAAATGTATCATTAGAACAACAGATACAGGCAATTTGATTTTCTTTTATAGAAGAGTCATAACATCTATTTCTTTATAGGGTTGCATGGTTCTCTGGCATGGATTCTGAAGGATTAGAATAATATAGTTGATATTCTTTTTTGCCTGATAGTCTCTTCCTTTATTGCTTAACCCTATTTGTCAAGGTTCTACTCTTAAATCCCAGACATTTGGGGCATGAGAGGGAGCTTAACATTTCCAAGACACGGTTGTTATAAAGCAATATCATTTCCAGTGTCTTTCCCAGACACTGACCTTTTGGGTGATGAGTTCTATAACATTGTTGCAGCATGGAAATCTTTTTAAAAATGAGATAATATGTCATTTGGATGAATAAAGAAATAAAAGAATTCTCGGTCTTAGTCTCAATTGACGTTAAGTATTGAGAGGTCTTATGCTTAATTATATTAATCCAGACACAACTAAAAAAGACAGAATGTGTTTAAAATTACAAGTGTTATCTGTCCCTCAGTAAAGTTCATTGAGAATATTTTTAGTGCATATCATCCTTGTCAATTTCTAAAGACTTATCTGCTGAATAATTGTCTACACCACTGACATTTCAACATCCTGGAGCTTTTATGTTTAGTCTCTCATTTCATTACATTGTTTGGTAAAGAAAATGTTCTCAATGGGCTAAAAATAAAGGCATACCATGTATCTGAATTCATCCCTTCTTTGTGGTTCTTTTTTAGACATCCTGCAGGGTTGGGAAAGAACAGGGGAGTTGAGATGGATCATACAGAGCCATTGCAATGTGAGTCAGGGTCTCTCTTCATGTTAGCCCTGTTACGCTAGGTTTTCGTTTACATAATGGATAAACCCAATGCCTATCTTCTGCAGGGATTTTTTAAGTGACTAACACTTTAAAATGAGATTTGAGAGTGCCATAGGCCTATTCTGGTCATGAAGGCCAGCAAGGCTGGAGTCTGACACTTGCCTTCTTGGGTTAGTCACACCATCTTGAATCATTGGCTTATTCTCACACCTTTGTTTTGTTTTAATTATTTTTTATCATTTCAGAAGATTTTCTTTAGCAGCAGCAGGGTAATGTCCTATTTAAATAATGCCAAATTCCCTTCTGCTTAATGCTTTTTAAAATTTCTTTTTTCTTTTCTCTTCCATGGTAGATTTATATAGGTCATATCCCTAGCTATCTTAAGCTATGTTATATGGGCAAGTCCTATTTTTTTTAAATTTTATTTTATTTATTTTTTTTATACAGCAGGTTCTTATTAGTCATCAATTTTATACACATCAGTGTATACATGTCAATCCCAATCTCCCAATTCATCCCACCACCACCACCACCCCCCGCCACTTTCCCCTCTTGGTGTCCATACATTTGTTCTCTACATCTGTGTCTCTATTTCTGCCCTGCAAACCGGTTCATCTGTACCATTTTTCTAGGTTCCACGTATATGCGTTAATATACGATATTTGTTTTTCTCTTTCTGACTTACTTCACTCTGTATGACAGTCTCTAGATCCATCCACGTCTCTACAAATGACCCAATTTCGTTCCTTTTTATGGCTGAGTATATATGTATTCCATTGTATATATGTACCACATCTTCTTTATCCATTCGTCTGTCAATGGGCATTTAGGTTGCTTCCATGACCTGGCTATTGTAAATAGTGCTGCATTGAACATTGGGGTGCATGTGTCTTTTTGAATTATGGTTTTCTCTGGGTATATGCCCAGTAGTGGGATTGCTGGGTCATATGGTAATTCTATTTTTAGTTTTTTAAGGAACCTCCATACTGTTCTCCATAGTGGCTGTATCAATTTACATTCCCACCAACAGTGCAAGAGGTTTCCCTTTTCTCCACACCCTCTCCAGCATTTGTTATTTGTAGATTTTCTGATGATGCCCATTCTAACTGGTGTGAGGTGATACCTCACTGTAGTTTTGATTTGCATTTGTCTAATAATTAGTGATGTTGAGCAGCTTTTCATGTGCTTCTTGGCATCTGTATGTCTTCTTTGGAGAAATGTCTATTTAGGTCTTCTGCCCATTTTTGGATTGGGTTGTTTGTTTCTTTAATATTGAGCTGCATGAGCTATTTATATATTTTGGAGATTAATCCTTTGTCTTCTGATTCGTTTGCAAATATTTTCTCCCATTTTGAGGGTTGTCTTTTCATCTTGTTTATGGTTTCCTTTGCTGTGCAAAAGCTTTGCAGTTTCATTAGGTCCCATTTGTTTATTTTTGTTTTTATTTCCATTACTCTAGGAGGTGGATCAAAAAAGATCTTGCTGTGATTTATGTCAAAGAGTGTTCTTCCTATGTTTTCCTCTAAGAGTTTTATAGTGTCTGGTCTTATATTTAGGTCTCTAATCCATTTTGAGTTTATTTTTGTGTATGGTGTTAGGGAGTGTTCTAATTTCATTCTTCTACATGTAGCTGTCCAGTTTTCCCAGCACCACTTATTGAAGAGACTGTCTTTTCTCCATTGCATATCCTGGGCAAATCCTATTTTGATGAGGAATATTCTCATATCAAAATGCTCAGAATAGCTAAAATATTTCCAAGGCCAAGCCAGTGGCCCACTTGTTTTGAGAGGTATTCATTAGAGTAAAATGCTTTCTCCTTGGACCTCAGCCCCTCTCCCTCTAGTGTTAAATTGCCCAAAGACACAGACTATACCATTAACTTCCAAAGTAGAATTTTTTTCTCACCCCAACCCCATGAGCCTAGATGTGGCCTAGCGGCCCCTAACCTGAGACATTCCACCCAGGAGAGCCGTGTATTTCTTCATTTCTAAATGGGAGGGATCTCCTTCTGAAGCTCAGAATTCAGACCTGCATTGCTGAGTATAATCAGAAGAAGCCTGAGCCGTTCTGGGGTCTATTCCTGGTCGTCACAGCCCTCAGACCAGTTGGTGCTCAACAGCCCCCAAGCTTCCTTAGGCGCCTTTCTACCTCCGCAGCTTCTGTTCATTCCCTACAGATCATCAGTCAACAGTGGCTGAGTGACTGTTTCATGTCAGGCCCTGTATAAGGTCTGGTGAGTGTGGCAAAGAGTCATAGATGAGCAGGGGAGACCAGCAAGCAAACTGCCCTCCGTCCTCTTGACTTGGGGTGCCAGCCGCCAGGGCATGCGTGCTCTCTGCTTGGGTTTGAATTCCCGAGCCAGCTGTGGAGGGAGTGAGAGCTGCAGTTCCCAGCAGGGTGGAGCTGCCTCTCTCGGCTTCTGCTGGTGCCTTAATGTCATCAGCCAGTGGCAGCATGCCACCACAGTTGTGTGTGTCGGGGTGAAGCATATGGCACACTCTTACCAAATGTGTGCAGATCTGAGCAGGAAGAGCGTTACGTTAGTGGCATGTCTTTATTTGGCCCTCATCTCTCATTTGCTTTCCTAGATTTCCTTTCTCTGCTGTGTGTGGGGATTTTTTGTTTTTTTGTTTTTTCCTTCCATGACTTGGAGTATACTCTCAAGCTCCACCCCATCCTTGCCCTAGCCAAATAGCTCATACACCACACTGAAATTGCTGCTTTCCTCGTCTGTAGCCGGCACTGGACTGTCCGCTCCTCAGGGCAGGGACCATAGCCACCTTCTTCACTCCAAGAATCCTGCTACGGTGCCTGACACATAGTAAGCATGCTGTACGTGTTTGGTGAGTGACTGGATGACTGAATGCCTTTCCCACCTAGTGGTCCTGTGTTTGGCCTTTAGAGGAATCTAGTTGCATATGCTTTTGTTGACAGCATTGTATAATCACAAAATTCAGACAAACTTGAATTTGAAACTCACCTCTGTCACTTACTAGCTATATATCCTTGGCTAAGTCCCATTCCCTCTCTGAACTTCAGTTTCTATGTCTGTAAAATGGAGGTCATACCTACTTCTCAGTGTTGCCAAGAAGATTAGGTATGATAACATGTAAATACCTAAAATATAGTAATGGTCAATGTCCGTTTTCCTTTCCCTTCTAATTGGCTTTATAGATTCTTTATTCATTCCTCTTTGCACCCAGAATTTGGAGGGTAGGTGTTTGTAATAGTTACAATGGGCTAAACACAAACGACCCCAGAATCTCAGTGGTTTAAAGCAACAGTGGTAGTTTCTTCTCTGTGCTCTGTGTCCACCTCTGGTGTGCAGGGGCTCTGCCAGACGGCCAGAGACCTGCTCTCCATGTGGCCTCATGATCACTGAGGCAGGGGGAAGGGGAGGTGGTAACCTGCACACAGGCTTTTAAAGGCTTCCCCTCAGAAGTGGCACATGTCACTGCCACTCATATTTGACAACCCAAAGTAAACCCCACGGCCCCACCTCACTCAGGGACACGTGTAATCCTACCACACACCAGAAAGAGGAGACCAGGGTGTCATTGATTGAACACCAGTGACCACCCAGTAATATTTAAGATGAGTTAACTGTAAAAGTACCATGAAATATTAAGTTACTTTGACCTCGATTGAGAGTGAGGACTGTTGAGCAAATCTTAATCAGTACGGTTGTCATGACGACTGGATAGCCTTCTCAAGAGAACAGATCATTTTAAGGATATTAAGTGTTAGTTATTAGCTATGGGCGCTCGAGTTGCAGTCCCGGCTTTAATATTCATCACAACAGGCAGCAGAGCCCTCTGCTTGTTAGATTACTGACCACTAGATTAGCCCTAGTCTCACTATGCGCTTGCAGGTAGTAAAAATACGTTTCTTTCCAAATAACCTAGGATTTAAACTTGTCATGATATAAACTGACCCTTCTAGCTCTTTGCTTAAATTTGGGCTATTTTACTGTGTTTATGCTGTACTTTTTATCATAATCATTTAGTTGTTTATTGATTGTCTGCTGTGGTAAGAGTCTGGACTCTGGGTCCTGACTGCCTGGGTTCAAATTATGGTTCTGCCATTAATTGGCTGTGTGGCCTTGGGCAAGTTACTCAACCTCTCTGTGCCTCATTTTTCTCAGCTGTGAAATGGGGGTGATGATAGCATCTACCTATAGGATAGTACTGAGGATTAAATGAATTAATACATATAAAATACTTAGAATAGTACTTGACACAGAAGTAAGTGCTCGATAAATGTTAACTATTATCATCATTTTTAGACAAAGTGGTGGAAATACAAAGGAAATCTGATGCAGGAAGAAGTTTTTACATTTTATTTGCTGTTGCTTAGAACAGAGCCGCACGTCAGGCACTCAGTAGATATTTGTTGAGTGAATCAATGAATGGGCTCTGCCCTGGTGAAATTTAAATCCAGCCTAACCCGCGATCCCTTCCTTGGAATAATACGAGAACTTCCTTCTCTGAAAGGTACCGTAGCCAACCTTGAATTTTCAGGTCAGCACCAGCTCTTGACCTCCCTGACCAGGGGTTTTCATTTTCCCTTCACTTGCCAACTCACTCTCCAACAAATCCTGCCAGCCATTCCGATCCCGGGCTTCACGGGCTGCCCTTCTCTTCGCACCCTCCGTGGGTGACCCTGGCGTGACAACACTGAGTTCTCACAACAGAGGCTGGTGGCCGTGAAACAGCTCTGACATGCCAGCTTCCTCCTATGGCAATTTGGATGGTCGTCGTGTTATTTGATGTGGCTTTTTGCCCCACTGAGTTTCATTGTGTTCTTACCATCAGGAAGGGGTGGGGAGACACTGAAAATGTTCAGGCATGTGAAGTCAAAGCTGGTGTGCTCTCTACCGCCAGCCGGCAGCCCCTGCCAGATGGCCTGCTTCTCTCCCAGGCCCACACGCTCCACTAAAACCCACTCATCAGCACAAGAAGGTATCCAGCCTTATGGGTGTCCCTTCCTTTCCCATCTTCTTCATCCGTGTGTGTGCTCTGTCTTCCCTCATCTGCTGTGGACTCCATACAAGGCCCCCCACGATCTGCCTCTGCCTGTCTCTCTGACCTTTCCTCTCTCTGACTTGCTTTGCCTCCTTTCTCCCCTTGCAGCTCACTTCAACCGCTCTGTCTCCTTGCTCTCCTGAAAACCCTCTCAGCCCCTTTTGCCTCGGCGGGCCTTTGCACATGCTGCCCTTATGCCTAGAAAACTCTTTCCTCAGTGTCTGCGTTGCTTGCCTACTACCTTCTGAAAGGTCTCTGCTAAAATGCCACCTCCTCCAAGAAGCCCTACTTTACCATGTCTAAAATAGCTCCTGCCTCTATTTTTCTTCTGAGCACTCACGTCTAAGGACACATAATGACTGGTTTACTTGCGTATTTATTTACATCTTGTCTGCTTCTCCCCGCTGAGGTGTAGGCTGCGTGAGAGCACACACTACCTACAGTGCCTAGCAAGCAGCTAGCACTCAATAAACGTGTAATGACAAGATGGAAGGAAGGAAAGAAGGGAGGAAGGGAGAAAAAACAAAAAAGGAAACACATTTGTATGTATTTATAAATGTTGATAAAGTGCTTTAAGAGAGACAACCTAATTGTGATGGGGTGATCAGAAAAGGCCTCTTTGAGGCAATGACCTAAGCTGAGACCTAATATATGGTAATGACCAGGACAGGTAGAGGGAAGAAAAGTGCAAAGACCCTGGCCTTGCGATCTGCTGGGGAACAAGAGAAGGCCAGAGTGGCTGGAACCCCACGGGCAAGTAGGAAGGGGCAGCGAGGCCTGATCACAGCTGCGTAGCAAGGCGACAGCCCTCATGAAGCTAGTCCAGAGCAAAGTAGGTCTGGATGGAGGCAGATTCCGGGTTTGCGTGGTCATGAAGAAGGCCTGGGCGAGCAGAACTGTACTGCAAGAGAGGCACCTGCTTCCCTGGACTCCTGACGCTGCAAGGCTGTTTCCCTTTTAAAGGAGCTGGTTATTCATTAAACCAGCCTTCCACGAGCCATCGCAGCTTCCGTGCGGTCATCTGAAGAATGAACAGAACAGCACCTACTCCACAGGGCTGTCACCACGCAGTTCCCAGCACCTAGGAGCTGTCCCCTTAAAGTTGTCTGACTCTCAGTTTCGCACGTGCAGCTCAGTACCGGCGCCGTGGTGGGAATGGGGGGAGAGAGGACCCTGCCTCTGAGTAGCGGACGGGCTTCTTATGAAAAGACACGTGGTCCTGGCATTGCATAAGAAGAGCATCAATTGCACACCCATGAGTGCACACCAGTCTAAAGGGTGGTCTGCGAGGGGAATTCGGGGGGGAGGGGTGCCGGTGAATATTTTCTATTTTTCAATTACGTTCTCTTCTGATGCATGTTAAAATAAGTAAATATTTAGCACATCAGATCAGTTTACATAGGACTAATAAATGAGTTGATTTCAAGTTAACTTACAGGAACAGACTGAGTAAATCATGCAACAGGCAGTATATAGGAGTGAAGGTGGTAAGGGAACAGCTGAGGTTCGGGAAGCAGGAACCTGGCAGACACAGCATCCGCGAGCTGAAGGAGGCAGAGTGGGCTGGTCTTAAGTTTCTAGAGTCAGACTGTGAAGAGGAACAGGTAGGACGTGAGCTGGCAGGGCGGCCAGCCGGCGGAAGCCAGGCAGTGGCATTCACCAAGGCTGTGGAGGGAGCTGAGTGGGTGCTGGCAGGACTCAGAGGAGCAGACAGACGGGGCGGCGCCAGGGGGAGTGAAGAGGTATCTTCGGGCCTTGTTCTAAGACACGCGTTGCCTTTGAGAGGTTGTGTAAATCAGGACCCTGGCTGACCCTGTAAATAACAGAGAAGAGTGTGCCTGACCCCACATTTAATAGCAGGGACAGTCTTTTCTGTCAGGTTTTCTTCCTCACTAGAAATATAGACTCTGCTGCTGACCTCCTTTAGAGAAGTGGAAACCCTGAAGGCCTTGTTAAGGGGAGAAAATGAAATTGAGTGTATGATTTCCGCCATGAATCAGGAACAAGGGGGCAAGGTGAGGCAGGTGGAACTGTGGCACCCAGCAATGTTCATTTGGGGAAGATTGGTCCAGGTAGCCAGGAATAAATACACCACGCTACCCAGGGGCCAGGCTTCCCCACCAGCCAGAGCGAGCGGTACTTTGGGCAGCTAAGAAAAAGAAAAGGATGAGATTGGTGTGCATTGTACTTCCGAATTGGAATATCTTTATCGTTTGGCTAATTTAAAACTTATATGCTTATTAAAAAAATCAAAATGACACAGAAGTACATAAGGCAGAAAGTAGAAGACTCCCATAATTCCATAGACAACAACCTTTAACAGGTGGTTGTTTATTTCATTCGACAACTGTTTATTGAGTGCCTACCATGTGCCAGGCACAAACACTGTTTTAGGAGGTTCAGATACATCTGTACTTAAAACAAAAGTCTTTGCCTTCACTGGGCTTACATGCTAGAGCTGTGCTGTCCAATACAGTAGCCACTAGCCACATGTGGCAATTAAAATTAAATGCAATTTAAAACTGAGATCCCCCAGTCACACTAGCCACATTTCAAGTGCTCAATATCCATCTGTAGCCAGTGGCTGCCATATTGGACAACACAGATGTAGGACATTTCCATCATTGCAGACAGTTCTGTTGGGCAATGATGTTCTAGAGGAATAATGACTGTTAACAGTTTGTAATGTGTTATTCTGGACTTGTATACACAAATACATAGATGTCTGTGTGTGTGGTTGTATGTGTGTGTATATGCTATATATACTTGTGTGTGGATAGGTATGCGTGTGTGTGTATATATATATAGGTATATATACACACACACACACATATATATATGGCACATGTACTATACCTACTGTTCAGCAACCTACTCTCATCACTTAACAATCTAGCACAGGCATCTTTGATAAATAAATGGTAGATCAAACACATCAATTTTTTATTATCAGTCTTTATTGATGGATGTTTAATTCCAGTTTTTCACTGCTATAAACAATATAACTATGAGCACCTTGGGAACTTCTATCCTTATACGTTTCTCCAGCCCTTTCTTAACATGAATCCTGCGAGGTAGACTGAGTCAACACATGCAAGTTGCCGAGCACACAGCAAGAGCTCAGTACCCACAGCAAGAGCCACTGGAGTGGCTGTGTGGGCTTTGCAGAAGCCCCTGGAGTGGCCATGGCAGGATGAGGCTGCTTCTAGAGGTTTCCTGCTTCGAATGGGCCCTGAGGCTTTTCACAGCCAGTAACCAGACTGCCATGGCCACAGCCAACAGTTCTCCGTAGAGGTTCGGTTTGATCTGGTTTCCTTTTGGTTTCTTTTTTGGTTTTTGGTTTTTGGTTTTATCTTTCTTCCGGAAGAGTTACATGTTTGTGATCTAGCTGCACGTTCCATTTACTGACCAAATCCTGGGTGCCTGGCTCTGCATGAGGCACCAAACCCACTGCAGTTCTGAGAACTGTCTCATTTTACCAGCTGACAATGAAACCTTTGTGGGACATGACTGTTCCGTAAACCTGGTCCTGAGCTATCATCACACAGTTGCTTCACCTGCAGGGAGGCAAGCACTGGGGGCAGAAATGAAGGCAGCTGTGGGCTGGTATGTGAAGAGAGAGTTCAGATGTTACCAACCTGGACGATTTCCCCAGTGGAGGCCCCAAAGAAATCCTAGCCATTTGGAGTTTTTATTTCTAAACTCCCTGTCGACTCCCTTGCCCTTCAGGGAAATAAGAAGCTGAGACCTTGTTTGCTATTCAGTGTTTATTCCACTTTCAGGTCCCAGAGCTGGCTGGAGCTCAGCGGTTCTTCCACCCTCCCCTTACCCATCCTTCAGGGGAAAGAGCTCTGAGCCAGGCCCCTCACTCACCCTCCATGACACATGGTGGACACAGAGTAACTGTGAAAACAGCTGTGGGCTTAAGAATGTTCCTGCCCAGAAGCAAGCGAAAACCTAGAACCCCTGAGCCTCTGTGATAATTCATTTTTGTCGGCAGAGTTTAAATCACCCCGTAGACGTGTGATTCAACTGAGCCATCTCCATCAGAGGTTGGAGGAGATGGGTGAGAGCCCACCTGAGACTGGACTGGGGCTGGCGCAGGTAGAAGCGCCTAGAAGCCTGCAGACAGCAGCCCGCTCCACCCGTCAGGAAGCCTGGCTCTGTCCTCAGGGTCGCCCCTTCCAGACCCCAGCTCCCCCTTTCACTGGGACCTGAGCTCAGAGTTGCAGAAGGCAGGCCTCTGCCTATCAGCTTTCCTGGGTTCCCTGCTTTTGCTTCTGGGGTCCGCCCTCAAGGCTCCTTCTGCCCCAGAAAGAGACAAGGGCAATGGTGGTATTTCTCCCCTTCCCCTCCATGCCAGGGGCCACTGGCAAGCCTCTCTGGACTGTGTCCCATCTCCAAATCAGGCACGGCTGACCTCCACGCTAAACCGTGCTGCCTCCAAAAGAAAATACAGAAAAGTGAAAGATAAGAGGCCTCATTTAGTGGGAGCTTAAATTTCAGGCGTAGCAATGCTGGCTCAGCTCAATGGCGATTTACAACGACAGGTGCACGGGAGCCTTAGATTGAGCTGAGAGTGATTTTTGTGTGTCTTGGGGGAGGGGCGAGGCGGGGGTCTCATTTGATCTGGCTGTTACCAGAAGAAAAATAAACTCCATTTGCCCTTCCATTCTTTTAAGAAACAAAAGGGATGAAAGAAACTTTAGGCCTATAAGCTTCCCTTTTCATTCTTCTCTTTTTCTCAGATAGATCAGAAAATGATGCCATATTATTAACCACCTAGCCTTCCCCAAAAATATAAATAAAGAGACACTACTGTCGCTCCATACTTACAAACCTCATGATAACGAGCTCAGTGAGGCTGGAGCTCAAGAAATATAATGGAAAAGAAAAAACTTAGATGTTTTCTTTTTTTTTAAAAGCTCCTCTAAATGGCGGTGAGAATAAGAGGCAGGGGAGGGCCACACAGTCATTTGAAAGGCTTTTAAATGTGCCATGATTTGGACTTCTGATTTCATCCTTTTCTACAAACGATTAGCTGTAGCACAGGTTTGTGTAATTAGTAGACAGGCCAAACCCTGAGTGATTTATTCACTGTAACTTGGACAAGAAAGCATTGACCAGGGATTTCCCTGGCAGCCCAGTTGTTCGGACTCCGCGCCTCCACTGCAGGGGACATGGGTGCCACGCGGCACAGCCAAAAAAAAAAAAAAAAAAAAGCATTGCCCAGTGTCACATCACAGCTAAAAACAACACCGTATTATTCCCACACTCGCAATTTTATTGGCATTTCTAGAATAAGGTACAACCTTACCTCTTAAGAATCCTTCGCAGGCAATGGACCTTTGGTACTGTTTGTAAAACTGGCAACAAGACTGGGCCTGGGCTAAGTAAGATTCAGAAAGAAGCAGAAAGAGTGTACCTTGATGTGGTCCTTCACAGCTTCCTTCTTGGCCTGCTCCTCCAGGAAGCCTTCCAGGCCATCTTCTTGGGGGAGCCCTAGGCTTCTGCTGCAGCTGCGTCAGGCAGAATCACCCCTACCCCCAACACACACAAATCTCTGCACTGGAGAATAGGGAGGGACAGAGTGTGCAGGGTAACGAAGTGCAGGGCTGGTCGCAGGTGGTGGTACATGAGGCACACTTCCTGGAGGCGGGTGGGATTGGCCTCAGCAGGTCTTGGAAGGAGCATCTGGGCTTCCATTTCCCTCTCTCTGAAATGCCGAACTAGCTCATTGGTTCTGAAACTGTGCCCTGGGGGAATACTATTCCCTGCTAAAATCAAATGATGGCAGTCTTTACTCAATTTAAAGAAAAATAAAGCAGATCAGATTTACCCCACCGTAAGTTTATATGTATTCTGTGTTTTCTTACCTTTGTTGCTGCTTCAGCTTTTGTAGCACCCCAAAAAGAACAGACAAGAAGCAAGCAAATATTAACAGACAAGAAGCAAGCAAATATTAAACAGAAGAGCTGCCAGCTGTGCTCAACTCATGGCCGTGCTCTGGTGCCGCCTTTACGTGCATGTAGCATAGCCTTGTTTTCTCCTAGTCTGGAAAACGGGATCAACAGTAGTCATTGTCACAGTGGTCTCTGAGGCTCCCAGGTGCTATGTCACCTGACAGCTTGTGAAAACAACCAGATGCAGGTAATCTCTCAAGTCAGCTTTGAGAGGCCAGCACTCCTTGTGGAGCTATTCAGAACCACCAGAAATGTCAGCACGCTTTGAAAGGGGACTTATGGTATCAATGGCGAGTTAGTAAATCAATAGAATTAATTCAACAGCATAAAAACAATCAACCTATTAGGAAGCACTCGGAGTGAGATATGGGTTTGAGATGGTGTCTGTGATTACTGTTAAGGAGCTGCCCTCCTTGAGACTGGGAAGGTTCATGACCATGAGCTTAAGTGGTTATGTGGGCATTTCCCCCACTTGTGGCAGGTTTCATTCCTGGAGAAGGGTCCCAAAGTCGAAATGATATGAGGGAAATCTGATTTTTCCTATGGTGATAGCTCCGATAATGGGAGACTGTGTAACTGATCAAAAATCAACACCTACCTCTTTTAAAGAAATAGCCTCAGGACTTCCCTGATGGTCCAGTGGTTAAGACTCCACGCTTCCACTGCAGGGGGCACAGGTTCGAGCTGGTCATGGAGCTAGGATTCCACATGCTGCGTGGCGCAGCCAAAAGAAAAGAAAAGAAATAGCCTCAAACCTGGTATTTCGCTTACTCTGAAGGCTGAACTTCACAATCCCTTTGTCTAAGGTGACTTGGACTGATTTAATAGGATAACATAATAACCGACATGAAATTGTACTACTTAACATGATGCGGCATCACAGCAGTTTTTATACTTAATTAACCCTTCCTTAATTAACCACATAAAATCTTAAGATAAAGAAACTGTGTTGGTATAGTTAGGGTAGTCAAAAAAGCTGCTTTGGAGAGATTTTTCAGAAGCATCTTGGAGGAAATGCTTTGCAATGGTTGGGGCCGCTTCCTTATTTCTGCCACGACCCAGGGTTATTGGTCTTGCTGCCTCCTTGGCTCTTGCTGAAGCAGCACAGACGTTCAGGATCAAGAGGCTGCTTGTCCCGCCGCCTCCATCCTGCCTTCTGGGCCTCACTGGCAACTTGACTTTGTTCCCTGCCTTAATGAAAGATGCAAGTTCCAAAGCGTATTCCTGACAATGTTCCTTCCTTCAGGTTTCCCCCACCGCTTGTTTTGTCACAAAAAGCCTCAGACCTTGGGCTAGAATTCTGGGCAGTCACATTCTCTCGTGGCTGTACAAGACTTTCCACGTCCACCACACCTCCCAAAACTGCCTAACAATAATAGATTTCAGCTGTCATTTCTTCCCTTTTTCCAACTGTTATAAAAAGCTGAATTTGCTGGAGGCTTAAAAAAGTAGTGTGACTGGTTTTTTGTTCTGTTGTATTTTTTAAGATGATAGCTGATACATTTAAAAGATTATACTACATATATATATATATATATATATATATATATATATATATATATATATATATATATATATATATATATATATATATATATATATATAGTACAGCATAATTACATAATAAACACCCATGAACTCGTTGCCCTATCCCAAAGGGTCGCTTACCCGCCCACCTCCTCCCCCAGCGGTAACCACTTTCTGAAGCCTGTATTTATCATTGTCTTTCTTTTTAAAACAGTTTTATCTCATATGCACGTATACCCAAACCACATAGAGTTTAGTTTTGCTTATTAAGCAGACGAGCCAAATGTATGCAGCCACTTGAGGTTGCTCTTCACAGTAGCCTTTATGAGAGGTGATCCACTTACACGTGCAGGCTGCACTTGCTCAGACCCATCTGGGAGCCCTTTGTTTGAAATTTCCTGCAGAGATCGTTTATCAGCTCCTCAAGAATCACACTTTATGGTGTGTTTGGTCTGATTCAGTGCTTTTTCCCATTATCTCTCTGTTTTCCCCATTCATTTATTTAAGAAATATTTTGTGGGTGCTTCTAGGAACCAGGCGCTATGCTAGAGACCAGCGAAGAAGCAGGGATATAACCTGCTTCCCTGGAGCATGTCGCCACCCCTCCCCTCCTTTCCTCCTCTGTCATTGGAGCGATAACCAGAGGCCACAGGCTAGGAGATTCCAGGACAGGATCCAGTGAACCAAGGGGGCACGGGATCGATGTGGCCTGAGAGCCCGAGGGGAGACCTGTGGAGGGACTTCCGGGGGCGGTCCAGTCTCCACGAGCCCTGCCTTGGGCCCTCTGTGGCCTCACCTGGACACTGCTGACCCTGATTTTCTTTGTTAGGCCAGGCTCACTAACACTGCCATCCAAGCATATTTACATCATTATCTCCGCACCCGCTGAGGAGCCCCTGCCGTGTAGTGTAGGTCAAGGATCCTACAAGGAAAGAGGAAGTCAGCTCTGTAAGACCTGAAGCCTGATTAAAAAAAAAAAACAGATTATGGTTTTTTTTATGTTAGAAGAACTTAGAAGTCACACTAGGTCATTAAATATTAGATTGATGACACAGATACATTGCCTTGTAGTATAAATATGAGACCTCAGAAATATGTGTGTATAATATTTTTCATTTATATACAATATAATGTATAATATAAATACAATCAATATAAATAATACATATATATAATTAATGTGTTCCGAACCAGCCTCCACACAACCCATTCACCAAAATAACTTACACTCTGCGATCCCTCAGTAAAATAGAACAACTCACGCCGAAACTCTGACACCCTCAGAGCTCTAAGGCGACCTCCGCTTGCCTGGGCACATCTGCACATCCTGGTTGAGCCGTGTGATTCCCAGGAGCCAGTTGGGTTTGTTCCCAAACCTGCTTATGCCAGTTGTATTTGTCATTAAATAAATTAAATTAAATGTTTAATTAAATGTTCTCTGAGGAAATATGAATTCAAAAAATTAATTGTTTCAGAGAAAACCAAATGGAATGCTTTGAAAGACTCAGTAAAGATGAGTCATTTTAAACATGCTTTTGGGGACTTCCCTGGTGGTGCAGTGGATAGGACTCCGCGCTCCTAATGCAGGGGGCCCGGGTTCGATCCCTGGTCGGGGAACTAGATCCCACATGTATGCCGCAACTAAGAGTTCGCATACCACAACTAAGAAGCCCGTGTGCTGCAACTAAGGAGCTGGCAAGCCACAACGAAGGAGCCCTGGAGCCACAACTAAGGAGCCTGCCTGCTGCAACTAAGGAGCCCGTGAGCCACAACTAAGGCACCGGACTGCCACAACTAAGACCCCATACAACCAAATAAATAAATAAATAAATATTTAAAAAAAAAAAAAAACATGCTTTGAATTAGGTATGAACAAGATGATTGTGAAAGATTGAATGGAAAAAAACCCAGTAAAATCTAGAAGAATTCTGCTCTCAGATTGTGCTACAGGTGTCTAACTTCTTATTCCACTTTAAATGGACTAAAATTGGAAATTATACACAGTACATAATTTTTTTAAAAAAAGAACTCTAATCAGATAATACTCAAACAAAAGACTTTTCTCAAAAGAGTAGTGAATAAACAGATGTTTGTGTTTTAATTTTAAACAAAGTTATACACACACACAAATACACATATATGTGTATGTATATGTGTGGGAGAGAGATCAATTTTTCATGAACCCCTCTTTAAATGACTTCTAATCACCTATTGGTCCCAATCACATTTGAAAAAGAGGACTTCTATTATAAATATTACCAGGACTTCCCTACTCAAGAGTGGTTTTACACAGTCAACCTCCCTAAAAGATTTCAGATGTGACACCACTTGCTAAGGTTTATTTGGTTTTTTATTTTGTTTGGTTTTGTTTTCATTTGCCAACCTTTTATAGAGAGCCATGAAAAAGGACTCCATCTTTAAAACAATGGTTTGAAAAGGGAGAAAAGGCAATGTCGGACAGCCGGATGGATGAGGGAGGTCATGACTTCCCAGCACTCTGCCCTTTCTGCTTTCTGGCCGCTTTGCCCTCCCAAGCCAACCTTTTCTCTAACTGCCCCAGGAGCCCACAGAGATGGGTCCCCTGCTGCCAGGGGTTTGCTGAGAGACAGGAGGGTGGGATGCAAATTGGGAAATGGACCTGATGTTCTCAACCTCTGGGCCAGAAGAAGGATGAGGAGGCCATCCTTGGGTAATTTGGGTCCAGATAAGAAAAGAACCCCTTGAACAGGCTCAGCTGATATTCTTTGACCCTAGCTCTTCTCAATCAGATGTAAGGGACTTTTACAACTGTGAGGAGAATAATATCACTCAATAGGGAGACATTTAAAATCCAGTTCCAGCCATGTCCCCCAGCCTATCCAGCCATACAGGTTCGACGTGTGTGTGTGTGTGTGTGTGTGTGTGTGTGTGTGTGTGTGTGTGTCTGTGTGTGTGTCTGTGAGTCTGTGTGTGTGTGTGTGAAGCCCTTAGGTGAGGGTGCTTCATCTCTAGTCCAGACTGAAGCTTTGGATAAGGCAGCCTCTTGATACAAGATGCTTTATTTTCCTTAATACCTAAGAAATAAAGCCAAACTTCTGGAAGCCAGGCTCTTTTGAAAAAGTTCCCCACGCGCCAGAAAGTTTCAAGCCTGCTCGTGAGAGAACCAAACAGAAGGACTAGGCAGACGGGAGTGAGGAGTCCAGCTTTATTTCAGCCCTCCCAGGAGGACCTGAAACAGGAGGGAAGGGGGCAGGGCACAACCTCTGAAAGAATGACATAGCCTGAGGACATGACATAAACTGATTAGAACCAAAAGGGTCCAAGATGGTGGACAAGTCGACGTCCACTAGACCTTGAGCCTCAGTATGCGCTCATTGTACACATCAGCGAGCTAAATGACACACCCACGGGCGCCATGACAGTTCCAAGACAGACCATAAAGATCAAAAAGTGGGTGGTGGCCCAATTCCTGGAAATCCCTGCCCCTTCCCAAAATAGCTGGAATACTCCTCCCACTTATTAGCCTATGAAATTACCCACCCCTCTAAAAACTGACACCCCCATACCTTGGTGCCGTTCTCACCTTCCGAGATGGCCCACACTCTGTGCAGTGTGTTTCTCTCTAAATAAATCCACTCCTTACCCGTCACTTTGTCTCTCACTAAATTCTTTCTACGATGAGACATCAAGAAGCTGAGCTTCATTAAGTCCTGAAACCAGGTGTGTGATCTCAGTTGGAAGACTGTGGGTTTGGGCTGGGTTTGAGTCCCAATCTGAGTTTTGGCCAGGTTTGAGTCCCGGCTGCGTGGGTTCAAGTCCCAGTCTGAGGTGCCCGGTTTCAGATCCCTGAGCTCTTCAGCCTTCTCTCCGTTTTACCTTTGTTATTGCTGGAAATGTGGGTCCCTGCAATGCACAGAGCCATGGAAACCGCTGTCCTCCCTCTGCCGAAGTAAAGCAACTCCAGTAAGTGGAGACGGGTGAGAGGGGGACGAGGGAGGGCAGATGTGGACACAGGAGCCCTGTTTTGTTGCTCCGAGGAGTAACTGGACCCCTGCCCAAGAGATGCCCACGCCCTCCAAAGAAAGAAATTGCAGGGGCGTGAGTCGTCCCCTATTTTAGGCGAACACAGGGGTGCCCTGCGGGACTGGGGGCCTCCCTTATCAAGGAGTAGGCAACTGAAGTACACAGATTGTGCTTGGCCAAAGGCTAGGATCAGCTTCTGGTTTATCATCTATTTAACTAAGTGGATTAAATGAGAATTGACTGGAATTGTACACTTAGGGGTCCCTTACAAAACACCGTTATCTCATAAGCTGGCTTAATGGAACAGGCTGTCCGGGGCTTATTAGAAGTAACTGAATACAGCGCCTTACAGGGCAGAGATCCAATAGAGGGTGTGCAGCAGGCCCGGGAGATCCCACACCTTGTGTGGCCACAAAAGATGGGCCTGGGGTATAACTGCAAACCACACTGTTAGCATCTACCCCCAGGGACAGGCCCAGATCTTCCCAAGAAGAAAGGCATCTGCCGTTCACTCCATTGTAAAAGCACTTCTTCGATATTAAGGGTGAACTAAGTGTTTTACTGATCTTTTATGTATGTGGACTCCAGCACATATGAAAGACAGCAGAGTAGAGTGGTTAACACGACCATCTTGGGCGTTAGACTGCAAGAGTTTGCATCTTAGCTTTACCACTTACTACTTGAGTGACCGTGTGTTACTTAACTTCTCTATGGCTCAGTTTCCCCATCTGCAAAATGGGGGTGATAATCGTACCTACCTCATTGGGTTTCTGAGGAGATTAAGTGAGCTAATATGTATAAACTTCTTAGAATAGTGTCTGGCATAAGTGATCCTATAAGTGAGCTTTCAGTGATTATAGCTTTTACACCAAAAAAGAATTCATCCCATTTCATAGCTTTTGCACCCACATCTCCTTTAGCTATTAATTGCAGCATGATATGGAATGAGCTGCACTCACAGAGGAGATATTCTGAATGGTGGGAGGCAGTGTACGTGGAGGAGGTCAGGGCTGTGATCAGAGGGACATTTTGCTGGAGATAGTGATGTGATCTTACACGTCATTTATCTTCTCTTATCCCCATTTCTCTGTGTGTGTGTGTGTGTGTGTGTGTGTGTGTGTGTGTGTGACTTTCATTATAGGGTTTAGGTAAGTGAATGTAAATCCTGCTTTTGGTGAAGATTGATATAATTATGAAGACGCTCAGAGATGAGACCCCTTTGGCCTGGTGTCCCAGAAACATGTACATTTTAGAGGACTTGCTTTGAGGATAACAGACACATCGGAAAGGATCGCTGGACAGACCCACTGGACAGAAGTTGCCCTTGTGCAGTTGGTTTGAACAATGGAGATAACTGACTGTTTTTCAGAAAGGTTTTAGTTTATTTGTAAATTTTGCACTTTTTTTTCTTCCAGCAATTTCTTTGACAGTGTTATTTTTCTGTTGGGTTCCTTTGAGTTCAGTTTACCTGTAATCTGTAAACATTTCTTCTATCAACAACCTGCTCCACAATTGACCTAACTCTTCAGAATTGCACAGCCTTTGCTTAAACTACTTCCAATGTATAATCTACAATTTCCATGTATAATTTATAATTTTCAGTACTCTGTAATCCAGGAGATGATTCTATTCCACTCAGCCTAATGGATGAACATTACAGTCCTCACTTTTCAAAAAGTTGAAGGAGACCATATGAAAATTTGTATGAACCTTTCTGTTCTATAGAATTACTTTAAATTTAAGAAGTTTAGCCTATTAGCTGAATTGTGTTTTAGAAGAATTGAAACACTGTGCATGGTGTTAGAACTAGTAATGCTTCCTTCTTGTTTTCATGCCATTTTTAATTTAAAGGAGTAGTAGTACATAGTATACAACACTTAGATATAATTGATGTAATTTCCCATATTTTAAATGGCTCAGGCTGGGAGTTTAAGGAAAGAAGCCACATGAATCAGTGAGAAGCCATAATCTTCCAGGGTTTCTTCTGGCTGATTATTGACTAATGCACAAATTGATGTATCTCAGCTGAGCTGCAATGCCAAGGGCAAGCATGGTATGATATCGATAGATGCTCTGGACCTGTGGATCTCACCTTTTCTTGGTTATGAACCTCTTTAAGAATCAGGAGGAAGTTGTGGACATGCTTCTCAGAAAATGACACAAAGTTTGGCATAGAATTCTGGAGAGTGTACACGAACTCCCTGAATTTTCTGTCGAATCCCTGCTTCCGCACTGGAGTTCACTGAACACGGGGAGGCTTCCTCTCACTAGGCTTAACCACCCTTTTGATTTTTTTAATGACAGTGAGTTGGACATTTCTGGAGACCAGGAAATAAAGACTGGTCAGAGGATTTTTATGATACAATAAGAAATATGCATATTGGTCTTTGTCCGCAGTTCCTAGCACACAGCTCTTAAAACCCTTGGAATTTCCAGAATGATGAGAGTGTCTTGTATGCTAATGGGATGATTGGTGGTTGGGGGAATAATAGCTTCAGGATGGGAGCTGGTTGCCAGAAACACCAAGGCATGTTTAGAGTAGTGGAAGTTTCAGCCCTACCCCGCAACTTCCAGAGGGAAGAGAGGGGCTGAGAGATGCATTAATCACCAGTGGCCAATAATTTAATCAATTGTGCCTATGTAATGAAACCTCCATAAAGTCTCCTAAACAGTAGTGTTTGAAGAGCCTCTTGGTTGGTGAACACATCAAGGTACTGGGCAGGTGGAGCACCTGGAGAAGGCATCGAAGTCCTGCGCTCCTTCCCCCATACCTGGCCCTCTGCATCTCTTCCATTTGACTGTTCCTGAGTTGCATCCCTTGTAATAAACTGGTCCCAGTAAGTAAAGCACTTTCCTGAGTTCTGTGAGCTGTTCTAGCAAATCATTGAACCTGAGGAAGGGGTCATGGGAACCCTTGATTGATAGGTCAGGAGTTCAACTGGCAACCTGGGATTTAAACTTGGCATCTGAAGTGGGGGCAGTCTGGGTGGGGTCTGCACTAACTCTACATAGCTAGTGGCAGAACTGATTTGAATTGTAGGACACTCAGTTGATGTGTGGAGAGTTAGAGAATTGGTTGGTATGGGGGGAAAAGCCCACACATTTGGTGTCAGAAGTGTGAGTAAAAACAGTTCAGAATTTTGCCCTCCCTTTAAGAGTTATATACAGTGTTCCACAGTTATTGAAAGTACAGGCTCAACTATCTACACACTGTGTCTGCTGCCATTGGGTTCCTTTGGATGTTCCTATGTACTTTAGATACACTCCATTTTAGTTGAAGCTTGTTTGGATCTACCTCTACTCCCTAAAAACTTCTCTCTTTAACAAAATTAACAAGTATCTCCTCACTTCACATCCACTAGGAGAGCTACAATCAAGAAGATAGTTGATAACAAGCATTTTTGAGGATGCAGAGAAAACCCTCTTACACTGCGAGTGAGAATGTAAAATGGTGCTGTCACTTTGAAAAACAGCCTAGCAATTCCTCAAAAGGTTAAATACAGAGTTGCCACATGACCCAGAAATTCTATTCCTAAATATGTACCTAAGAGAAATGAAAATGTATGTCCACACAAAAACTTGTACATGTAAAACTAGAAGCATTATTCACAATAGCCAAAATGTGGAAACACCCAAATGTTCATCAACCAATGAATGGATATTTAAAATGTGGTATATCTATACAATGACTATTAGTCAGCAATAAAAAGAAACTAAGTGCTGATGCATACTACAACTTGGATGAGCCCTGAAAACATTGTGCTAAGTGAAAGAAGCCAGTCACAAAAGACCATATATTCTATGATTCCATTTATATGAAATGTCCAGAGTAGGGAAATCCATAGAGACAGAAAGCAGATCAGTGGTGCCAGGGTCTGGGGGTAGGGGGAAAGGGGGAGTGAGAGTTAACAGGTATGGAGTTTCTTGTTGAGGTGATAAAAATGTTCTAAAGTTGATTGTAGGAATGATGATTGTACAACTATGTGAATATACTAAAAGCTATTGAATTGTACACTTGAAATGGGTTAACTGTGTGGTATATGAACTGAATCTCAATAAATCTGTTCTGAAAAAAAGAATATAGACTCTGGACCCAAGCTGCCTGTGTTAAAATCACCCTGGCAGCTCTGGTGTCCTGAGACAAGGATTTGGGTGCAAGTACTGTATTTGAGAAGGTGTCCTAGGCAGTGTGGTCAGGACGTAGGGAAGTGAGACAGGAGAGGAAGGAAAGCCAGTAGAGGAGGCATTCAGGAGTGAGTTACTGTTGGGGGAAACTGGGGCTCAGTCCTACTGCCCCCTCCGTAAGGCTATGGAGACCACAATTCAGAATGGTACCCCCCAAGCGATGAGAAAGCTATGTTGTTTCTGAGTGCTGACATCCATGGTTCTAACCAGAGAAAGCCCCCAGACAGGAGGAGAGATACACAGAGACAGAGACAGACAGACACAGAGACAGACATGCAGGTACTTGAGGCAGGAAGCAGAGGGCACAAGAACTGTTCCCCAAACCTACAGGTGAACCAGTCCAGAATGACTGAGCGGACATGGGCTGAACATCGACAGTGTGCTGATGGGAGTGTTCCTTAATCTCTCTGGCCCTCAGCTCCCTCATCCTTTAAATGGGGGAAAGAGTAGCTCCTGTCTCATAAGGGTGATATGGGGATTGATGAGTTCATGTATCTGCAATATTTCAACAGTCAAAAATACTCATCTTGAATCTTTCTCTATTTTTTGAACTTGTGGCTTACCATGATCATTCCCCTTCTGCATGAGCTTCTAACAAGACAGAGAAGAAATCCATCTATTATAAGTTTCAAAGAGAAATAGAACCACTTCCGAGAACAGTCTTCTTATTAGGCCCCCTTTGTGTTTGATCAGCTTTGAATGGCTGCCTTTTGAAATATGCCATAAGCTTTGTTAGTGCATTAGATGCCCATCCCAGCAAGTTCTGTTATTGGAGCAACTCTATGATCTTTTCATTCTTGGCTGTTCTATTTTATGGAAACTCTTGGTGGGATTCAAGTGAGAGCGGTTCATCACCGCTCTCTGTTGTGTTTTCCTTTGTGTCTCCTTTGTGTTGTCCTTTCCTTTGTGTCGCCTATTTTCCCAAAGCTGTGTTCTGAGGACACCAGACCCTGGGGAGCTTTCTTTTTGTGAAACTTCTGCAGTCTAGGGGTTGAAGCCAGTGGCTACAATCCCAGGCAATTCTGAGTTCTACTTCTGTCAAAGGCATTTACACTCAATGTGTTTCGTTGCTCAGGGATGATTGAAACAGCCCAGTTGGTGAACAGCCAGGGGGAAATAGGGTTAAAAAACAACAACAACAACTATGTTACATGAGCTCAACCTGTCATGATTAAAACTCAATGTAAAGATTTGTTCACCGAAGCAAATATCTCTGGATTGTTTCAGGCTGTGACTCTTCAGTTAACCTGACATTTCACAAGTCCAGAAGTGCCGTGGATGAACTCTTTACTTCGCTTCGGGATATTGCTGGAGCTCGGAATCTCATGAAACAGTTTAAGTCTGTATATGTTCCTGGAAATCATACCCACCAGGCAAGTACATATGTTTTAAAGTAACCGTCTAATCTGTGCTGTGTTTTTAGGATTCAGAGACTGAAAGAAAAGTTTCCATTTTAACCTCTCTAAAATGAAGGATTTGTTCAAGATGAAAGCCAAGGCCCTTGTAGTCCAGAGTTCTGGGTTCCCCTGAATCTGAAAGCTTCCCAGTTTATTTGTATTTCAGGCTTGATGCAGTGAGATGAGCACTGGATTACGGGTCAGCGCTGCTTTATAACTGCCCCAGAGCTGTTCTGTCACCTTAAGCAAGTCCCTAAGCGCCAGATGTGGGGTGGCCTTAGTGCCCAAGTTTCTGGATCTAAGAGTAGCAAAATTACCTAATAATGTTATGGCAAGGAAAAAAGAAGTGGATGCCAGCAAAAACGTTTGTTATTTAAAATGCCCCCACCACTTTATTAGGAGAGTAGGAGAACCTTGAAAGGATGTTTTGACCAGGGAATAGGAAGATGGTATGAGAATCCAAGATTGAAGGGGTAATTGCTCTATCAAAACTCAGTGGGGCGAGGTGCGGGGGAGGCACGGGGAGGCACGGAAAGACCCAAAGGGAAGATGAAGGGGTGAAGAAAAGCTGGAGCCATCGAGGCTGGGCAGTCTCTGTTGGACAAGGAAGAGACAACCCTCAGGTTCCTGGTGGCCAGAGGTGAGCTTTCAAGGAAGAACAGATGTTTCTGACAGAAAAGATCATTAGGTTTTGCTGTGGAGTGTGTGAAGGAATCTTTTCTTCCATCTCCCCATGAAATAGTAAAATTCGCTCCATTTGCTAAGGCTTTTTGGAGAGTTGAATGAGCTGTTAGTGGGGACTATGACATAGTGAGGGGTTCAACTTGAGGGTGCTGACTCTCTAAGGTGGGCGTGTAGACAACAGCTAAGGTTACCTGCTACAGCCTAGCAAAATCCAGATTCTTCCTCCCATATATTTGTATAGTAGCTGGTACTTGAAGAGTCCCTACATTTGGTTTTCCCTTTGATCCTCACGACAAGTAGGCCAGAGAGGTATTCTCATCCCGAGACCCAGGAAGCAGGCACACAGGTGGGCCAGGCAACCTCCTCGCTTGCTGCACCGCGGTTCTCCTGGAGGGTCTAGAAATAATGACCGATAGTGCTGATCTCAGATACTGAAATCACCCACCAAGACACAAAAGACCTTAGAAATTGGCACTCAGCTTAGAAATAGAAATTCCCATCTTTTGTTCAGTGATCTGAGAACATCACTACCACGAAATACAGATAAAATTACTCAGATAATTAATCAGTTGTAGTTTTGTCATTAAAAAATTACCAATCTTAAATATGGCAGTATGGACTGGTCCTAGAAGACGTGATAGAACTGTTGATATATGATGAAATTTAGACCAAAGGATATCAAGAAGCAAGTGGCTGCTATCATTGGCAAAGGGAAGATAAACTACTAAATTAATGAAGGTCTTTTCAGTTTTATGATCATCATGGTGACTAATTTGGCCAACTTCACATGAACATGTATTAGCTGTAAATCTTGGGCATAATAAGGACAGTGATAAGTTTCCTAGTCTTTATCTCCCTGCTACCAACACAGTTTCTCCAGACCTCAGAACCCTGTCTGAGCAGCCATCGCCTTTGGAAAATGAACTTTCCCTTGTTGCATACACTTCCCTAACAGTGAGTCAATAACATCAACTCATTCACCAAAAATCCTGAACGTCAGTGAGTGGAAGTGGGGACAAGGCAGGGAGTATATGTGTATCTTGAGGGGATTAAATAATAATTATACAGACACTTAGTGGAATGCTGTGCAACCAATAAAATGAGTGGGATCTAAATATACTTGGCAGGGACTGTATTTGGATCCTTGTCCTGGGCTCTGCTTGGAGAGTTCAGAATAAAACAGGGGTTCATGTTCTATTGGGTGTAGATGTACATCTATTGGGTGTAAATGTGGATCATTCTGTAAAGCATTATTCTATTTTTCTTTAAAAATAAAAAGTACATGGGTGTATATATTTAATAAGTCTTTAACATTTTAGGAAAATTTTATAATGGTTATGTGCGGGGAACAGAAAGGGTTAGATGAACAAGGAGGAACTCTGGCTTCTTGCTTTATATTTACATATGTAGAGGAAGAATTTTTGATGGGATTATGGATTATTTTTACCTCTTTGGGTTTTTCAACGCTTTTTGAACTTAAAGAAGTTTTCAGGACTTCCCTGGTAGCGCAGTGGTTAAGAATCCGCCTGCCAATGCAGGGGACACAGGTTTGAACCCTGGTCCGGGAAGATCCCACATGCCGCGGAGCAACTGAGCCCACAAGCCACAACTACTGAGCCTGCACTCTAGAGCCCACGTGCCGCAACTGCTGAGCCCATGTGCCACAACTACTGAAGTCCGCATGCCTAGAGCCCGTGCTCCGCAACGAGAAGCCACCGCAATGAGACGCCTGCGCACTGCAACGAAGAGTAGCCCCCGCTTGCTGCAGCTAGAGAAAGCCCACACACAACAACGAAGACCCAATGCAGCCAAATAAATAAATACATACATACATACATACATACATACATAGATTTATTAAATAAAAAAAAAAAGAAGAAGTTTTCAATCACAGATGGAAGCCCCTTGAGGACAGGGATTTTGATCTGGTTTGTCCACTGCCATATTTTCAGTGCCTAGAGTGGTATCTTGCACATAGTGGATACTTGATAAATATTTGTTGGGTGCATCTTAAATGTGCTACATGTATTTTTATCATATGTTGGAGGATTTATTGGGACAAAAATGTGTATAGGTAGAAAACAACAAATGTCCAGAGTAGAAACAGAGTCCAGCTGTGTTTAGCTTTGAAGATGGACCTTGGCTGGGCAACTTTCTGTCCATCCCTTCTCCCAATTTGTTCCTCAGCTCCAGGAAAAAATTGTGCTTTCTATCTAGCTCCATGCTGTTCCTACACAGAATCTATCTGGGATGTCCCGGGCTCCCTGGGACACCCAGAAAAGCACTAGACCAGGTCTGCCTGGGGACTTCTGCCCCTGCTCTGACCAGTGCTGTGTATCGGGCTCTCTCCCCTGGATCTCAGGGCCCCTGCCAGCCCCAGCCTCCCTCCCAGGGTACCTCTCTCCTGCTCCGATGCAAATGAGTTGACTCTTAGAGCCACTCCTGTTTCCCCTCCTAGCTTGAGGCACTTCTTATTTAACCTTCATCCTCTAGCCCTTTAGGAAAATGTGTCTGTCACAGCTCAGATGCAGAAAGCAGACACCACTCTCGTCATTTTAAGGAGAACATGATTCCATACAAGAAATTAAGTACATATAAAATCTTGAAAGAGGGCTTCCCTGGTGGCGCAGTGGTTGAGAGTCTGCCTGCCGGTGCGGGGGACACGTGTTCGGGCCCTGGTCTGGGAGGATCCCGCATGCCGCGGGGCGACTGGGCCCGTGAGCCACAATTGCTGAGCCTGCGCGTCTGGAGCCTGTGCTCCGCAACAAGAGAAGCCAATAGTGAAAGGCCCGCGCACCGCGATGAAGAGTGGCCCCCGCTTGCCGCGACTGGAGAGGGCCCTCGCGCAGAAACGAAGACCCAGCACAGCCATAAATAAATAAATAAATAAAATTTAAAAAAAAAAAAAAATCTTGAAAGAGCTAGAGGAGTGGGATCTAGACTAGGTCTCCAGAAGTGAGCCCAGAACATCACCACACACGTGGCCCTGCAGGGGAACTAGTACCTCTGCCACAGCCAGGGGAGTGAGCATGATGGGGGTCATGAGGCTGCCACTGAAGCTCTTTATTTGAAGAACACACCGCCAAAGCTGGAAACAGCTTCTGCGTTTGCTCACCACGGTAAATGCAGAGCCCAGCGCAATGCTTGCCACCTGGCGGGGGGTGGATAGGTGGATGGATGGGTGGATCCTGGACTGTGGGTCTTATCCAGAAAGGCATTTCTTATGTTCTTAATTCTTAGTGAGAGGGAGGTTAGCATGTATGTTAACAGCAACATTTGGGTTCATAGCCCAGCTCTGCTCCCTACTAACTGTGCAACCTTAGGCAAATTACTTCACCTCTCTGTGCCTAGTTCCTCTTATGTAAGCAGGAGCTAACAGTAGTAGCTCCTTCATAAAAGTGCTCTGAATAATATATATCAAGCTCTCAGGATAGGAGCTGACACATAGAGAGCGCTATGTAAGCATTGTCTCGAACAGTTGTAGTAAAGGACAAAATAGACCTTCTCTTCGTCCTCTTTCGTAGCATTTCGTAATTTCCTTTATTAGGAGATGGGCTACACAGAAAGGGAGTCATTCTCAAGCTGACTGTCCTGTTAGCTGTGGCATATGGTCAGAGTCTACTGCTGACACCCGTTTGTTTGGAAAAGTCATGTTTGTCCGTAGACTCTGTTGACCGGAAACATAAGCCCCAGTTTTGCCTGTGCAGCAAGTCTTCTTATGCTTTCATTTCTTACTACAAATGTTCCAGTTTAATGGGAGGCTTAACCTCCTTCCTAAATGTCAGTGTTTGATGTGCTGCTGCTGTTTCTCAGATGACTCAGGGCAAGGAGCTTATGAGCCCTTTCAGACAAAATATTGCACAGCTCTTGCATGACAGGTTTTGGCAGAAGTCTCAAAGTGCTGGGCTTCCCTGGAGGAAACTTCCCACAGATGCGCACTGTCCTCTGTGCCTCCGGCACGTTGAACCAGAGCCTTTAGAACCAGCAGGGCCCAAGGAGGCCTGATTCATCTTGTGCCCGGTGAAATATGCACTCTGAACAGTCTGTAGGCCCAGTCTCTTCATCAACATCAACAATCCCCAGCTCTGGCCACCAGCTGGTCTTTTCCAAGCACTAAGCTCTGTTCTTCCTTCTGATTCTATCTACCTAACCCTAGACCTGCTAGCATCCTTTTTGAAAGGCTCTGCGTGAGATAGGGCTATGCTGGGGGCCAGGAAACTTGGCTCTGTCCTGTAGTCTAACTTCTAACTGCCTGTGTGAATTCAAGCAAGTTAATTAATAGCTTTGGGCTTTGATTTCCTCATATTGAAGTTGAAGGGACTTTAATCAAAAAAATTTTTAAGTAATCTGCTTCTGGTTTGAAGGATGGATGGATGGATGAACAGATAGACAAATGAACCACTTTTTAATCTGCAGCACAAACCATTTTCCTTAAGAAGATGAAAGGGGGAAAAAAATCAGTCATACTGCAGCAAAAACTAAAAATAAATAAGCCATGGAGTAGTCAAAGCCAAGACCAGTTTTGAACAAATGTTTTTCTGTACAATCTTGGATTGAAACAAAATAAATACTCTCAGTACAAATCTAGTTCTCCTGAGAACTTGGTTGTTCAGAGTTGGTTTTGCAAAAAAGAGAGAAGCATCTGCAGTAGCAGAACCAAGACCGGTCCTGGCTGCACCAACACCAACCAGCAAAGCCAAGGTCAGCAGCACGACTGTTGGGGATGTGATTGTGGCAACAACTCCAGTTTTCTCGGAAACGGATATCCTAGGCCAGGGGTCCCCAAACTATTTGGCACCAGGGACCAGTTACATGAAAGACAATTTTTTCACTGCGAGCGGGGCTGTGGATGGCTCAGGCGGTACCGCGAGCGATGGGGAGCGGCAGATGACGCGTCGCTCGCCTGCCGCTAACCTCCTGCTGTGCGACCCGGCTCCTAACAGACCTAGGACTGGTACCGGTACGCGTCCCGGGTGTTGGGGACCCCTGTCCTAGGCCATCTTTAAGGTGTGCCAAATTCAAGAAGCTGTTGGAGTTAGACTAGTTTCTCAAACTTGTCTCTGACTTATGTGTAATGTCATCAACTGTTGCTATGCTCAACACCTTTCTTCAAGAGTTGGAATCAGGTCAATAAGAACCTTCTAGATCTAATCATATACCGCAAAAGAGTAACCAGAGACATAGAAACAAGTATATTATTTTTCATATTTTGATTAACTCTGGTATATTAAAAGCCCAGTTTGTTCTGGAACAGATATTGGTCATTTAAAGAAAAAAAGAGAGTTTCTGATTTTTTTTTGAAACTTCATCTATTTCATGTGTAACACCCATGGGGGTCTCATTAGGCTCTACCAAACCTTCAAGCTAGCCTCGTGAGACTGTCATACAGGGCCACATTGTGATTTTCATTGCCCTAAGCACTTTTGCCTTCATGGCCCTCTTCCTGTATTAAAATCTCTCTATATATATTTATGTGAAGAAATATTTATTAAATATTATACATAATAAAAATTATATATAAATATATTTATTTGAATACATTTATTGAATATATTCATATTCTAATATTTACACATATGTATTTATATATAATTATATTATAGTTTCATTGGTATAGAGACAAATATATTAATATTATGTATCAAAACATTATCTTTGGGCTTCCCTGGTGGCGCAGTGGTTGAGAGTCTGCCTGCCAATGCAGGAGACACGGGTTCGAGCCCTGGTCTGGGAAGGTCCCACATGCCGCGGAGCAACTAGGCCCGTGAGCCACAATTACTGAGCCTGCGCGTCTGGAGCCTGCGCTCCGCAACAAGAGAGGCCGCGATAGTGAGAGGCCCGCGCACTGCGATGAAGAGTGGCCCCCGCTTGCCGCAACTAGAGAAGGCCCTTGCACAAAAACGAAGACCCAACACAGCCAAAAATAAATAAATAAATAAATAAATAAAATTTTTAAAAAACAAAACAAAAAACATTATCTTTGACCGAAAAGTTCATTTTTTTTCTCCTCAATTTAAAAGAAATTAATGCATTTTCATGGGTCGCTAACAGTCTTGTGGGCCCTAGGCATCGTGCATTCTGTGCCTAGTAGATAAGTCATCTCTGCGGTCATAGCCCCCTTTTGCACGCGTCTGCCCAGGACAGGAACATAGCTCGCGGTAGGGAGCAGCGGGCATTTCTCTCCTCTCGAGTAGTCCTTGTGACCATCATGAAGCAGTCCATGCAGCTACCCAGGAGCTGTTCGGTTTGGTCCTGAAGTGACAGCTGAGCAGTGAGGGAACTAGACTCACATGGAGGGAAGGGTAGGGGCAGGAGTCCTCTGGTTTAAAACCCTCATATCCTATAGGAGCCAATTTCTCTGAAACAACTCCACTGACATGACTTCCAGCATTCCTCCAAGGGCCATGGCCAATTACACAAGTCTTCATACTCAGAGAAGCCCAAAGCCCTGGCTTTCTGTCCAGTATTTATAGTTCTCCCAGTCTAATGCAATTTACTAAGCAGGGGTCATTTTTATCATAAGCAATCTTGCCTGGCTAGAGTTTGACATTCTTCCCTTATCAGGTTTCCAGGGAAACAGAGCTAGAAAGTTAACCAAAGGTCAGATTCTTATGTAGAAGGGAAGAGAGGTTTAATAATCCTTTGCCTACAACAAGCAACCTGCCAGTTATTAAGGTAATAGTTATATTAATGTTTCAATCCAGACTTTACGGTGTGTCTGTGGCAGAGACGATGTTATACATTTTCCCCAAACTCCATTTCCTTTTCCTTCTGGCATAGTTAGACCACATTGTCCAAATTCTCTTGCAGGTAAATGTAGGTTTGTGACTAATTCTGGCCAATGAACAATGGGCAGAAGTAATACAGATCACTTTCAGGCTGAGCCCATAAAATCTCTCTGGAAATCCTCCATACTCTCTCTCTTTCATCCTCTGCTGATGAGATGCAAAGGCTTCAGTGTGGGATTCCAGTGCCCTAGATAGAGACTGGTGGGGCTACTCAATAGCAGGAACCTGGGTGTCTGAATGATGTGTAGGCCCTACGCTGTAGGGCACAGACCCCTTACTGCCAGCACACACTGGATAAGCGAGAAATAAGGATGAATTTGTCTGTGTTTTTAATTCCTCTCCTTCCCCCCTGAAAGGTGAACTGACAGTGAATGTTTGATTAGGAAAATTAAATTACTCTGGTTAACACTCTTATGTAGACAAACTACACGACTAATCTCCCCTCTGGTCCTTTTTAACATGTGAGGAAAATTTTGAGCAGGGCACTAGGGCAAGACATCTGTCTCCCCATCACCACCTTCTATGGTCCTTTGCTGAGAAGTGGGTGGCTTCTGGCTGAATAGAAAATTCCATGACAGTTAGAGGATCCTCATCTAAGAAGCTACTGCCAAAAGCTGTTCATTTCAATCAGATTTCAGTGACATGATTTGGGGCAGAAAAAAATCCAGACTAAGTGAGGAAGGAGCCAAAAGTTCTCATGATTAAAACCCTAATTGGGAAAACTAAGAAATGCGTTTGCTAAGAAGTCACGAGACTAGTACTGCTTTGTACCTAAGGAAGTCTTTTCCCAAATCGTGCTCTTTAAATGGACAACGTTATTTAGTTGTTCTGTGCTTAGTCGTTTTAAAGAAGAATTTAGAGGTCTTTTTCCATATCATATTTAAGTGGCAAAACCTATCAATGTCTCCTTTTTTTTTTTTTTGACTGTACCACGCGGCTTGCAGGATCTTAGTTCCCCAACCAGGCATCGAACCCAGGCCCCAGCAGTGAAAGTGCCAAGTCCTAACCACTGGACTGCCAGGGAATTCCCTTCTTTTTTATTTTTTTATTTTTTTATTTTTATTTTTTAATTGAAGTAGAGTTGATTTACAATATCGTGTTAGTTTCAAGTATACAGCACAGTGATTCAATTATATGTATATATATTCTTTTTCCGATAATTTTCCCTTATAGGTTATTACAAAATATTGAGTATAGTGCCCTGCACTATACAGTTAAGTCCTTGTTGGTTATCTATTTTATATATAGTAGTGTGTATATGTTAATTCCCAACCTCCTAGTTTATCCCTCCCCGCCCCTTTCCCCTTTGGTAGCCGTAAGTTTGTTTTCTATGTCTGTGGGTCTACTTCTGTTTTGTAAATAAGTTCATTTGTATCATTTTTTTAGATTCCACATAGAAGCAATATCATATATTTGTCTTTCTCTGTCTGGCTTACTTCACTTAGTATGACAATCTCTAGGTCCACCCATGTTGCTGCAAATGGCATTATTCCATTCTCTTTTGTGGCTGAGTAATATTCCATTGTATATATGCACCACATCTTTTTTATCCATGCATCTGTCATTGGACATTTAGGTTGCTTCCATGTCCTGGGTATTGTAAATAGTGCTGCAGTGAACACTGGGATTCATGTATCTTTAAATTGACAATACTTATATCATTTAATGGGCCTTTGGTTACAAGTGAAAATAGAAAAAAGAAAAAAGCTGAAACCGCTTAAACAAGAAAGGTAATGTAATGGAGCCTATGACTTAAAAGTCCAGAGCTCCAAGTGGTGAGGGGCCATTGCTGGGGTAATGCTGCCAGAACAGCAAATAAACAAAGAGGAGCAGTTTCCTCTTGCCCTTCCTGCCTTCCCGTCTCCTTCCCGGGCCCACTGTTGGCAGAGTCTAACAGATCTAGATGGCAAAGCATGAGTATGGTTTGCAGGCCAGCATCCCGGAACTGAGTACAGAAAGGAGGGTTTGGGGTTGAGAGACAACAGCTTAATAACCATCACATATCTCAGTGTAGAAAATAGTATTTCAAAATTGTTATCCTATGAGAAGACAATCATATGAGAATGTCATGTGAATGTCATAGGAGAGAGTGCAGCCAAGAAATCGAAGAAATGAGTATTATAGAGGTATGTCAGGCGGTTGATTAATAAAAGCACTTTTGTTATTTTTCTGGATTATGTGATGTGTTTGTTATTTGTTACTTTTCCATACTTAAATTTTGGCTTCTTTTCTCATTCTAAATAAACATTACCTACATACCTTAAAAAAGAATAAAAAGGATTTACAGCCTTGCCCAGTAACATACAATGATCACAAAGTCCCAAGAATGAAGGTGTTAAAGGAATAGCTCTTCCAAATTTCTGCTCACCCCCAAGGGGAACCCTGACTCAGGGAGCATTTTCTCCCCAGAGCTGCATTCCCCAGGGCTTAGCTGAAATTGGAGCAAGGGAGAGAGCGGGATCCCTAACCCTCTACGCCTCCTTCTTTCCCTGTCTCACAGTCTACATGGGGGCTTCTGGAGCCCTGAGAGCAATCCTGTCACCCTGGTACACTGTACTTTGCACAGAGGAGGCCCTAGGCATAGTGTTTTAGCTGGACAATAGGACCAACTCTTTCCTATACCTGAGCTCTTCTCAGGATCACTACTCTTCCTTCTTACAGAAGGTGCATCCTACGGGGAGCAACAGCCTCTTTTGTTTTCTGTAGGTTGCGGGTATACTCTCTCCTCTCTTAAATGTGACAGCGTATGTGTACTTCTCTGTGGTTCTGCTTAATGTTATTCTGTATAACTATATGTAGACTAATAAAACAAATAACTGTAAACTCCTGGAAAGAAGAAATGGCCTTTTTATTTCTTTATCTTCCCTTTGTGCTTTGTATCAGTTAGAATTTCATTCAGTTGCAAGTAACAAGATCTGAAACGTAAGGCTTATTTAAACATGCAAGGTTTTGTCTTGTCACATAAGTAGGTCCTGATTCAGTACATCCGTGTTATGTTTATAGTGGCTCCACCAGTCTCCACTGACCTGGGTTTCTTCCAGCCCTCTGCTCCAGTATCTCTAAGGAATGGCCCTGTCTTACACAGTGGCTGCTGGAGCTCCAGTCATCACTTCCATGTTCCAGGCAGCAAACAGAGAAAGGGGAGGAAAGCATACCCTTCCCCTTTAAAAATAGAAGACTTCTGAAAGTCCCACTCCCCTTCTACTTACATCTCATTGCCCAGAACTTGCAGACCCAACAGCAAAGAAGGCTGGAGAATGGAGTCTTTCAGCCAGTTGATCATGTGCCTGTCCAAAAATTGGATTCTATTTCTAAAGAACCGGTCGATGAATATTTGATGATAATGATGATAAGGTAGCAGAGTATTGGCCAAAGGACTTCTCCATGGAGAGCAGTTTAAAGAGATTAAAGTTTAAGAGATTAAGTATCCAGAAAGGCTGAGATGGTAGAAAAGTTTTCAAGACAATTTACTCAGGGAAGAGGATTTGTAGAATTCAGTTGCCATTCCATGAACTTTTTTTTTTTAACATTGAAAATATTTATTGGATTGTTTTATGATTCCAGAAGTATACCTGTCAATTTCTAAAATTTAGAAAAAAAAGAAAATAATGTCCCCTACTCCCAGAACCTAGAGTTAGCCCTCGTTTACATTTTGGTGTGCTTTACTTGAATCTCTTCCATGCATAAATAATTTATTAATTTTGAACAGGTGAGGGAAAAAAAGGCCATTCGTGCCGTGTGTGTGTGTGTGTGTGTGTGTGTGTGTGTGTGTGTGTAGTGATGTTTTAACTGTGCTTTTTAAAAAAGGAATATAGTGAAAAGGCTTCCTCCCACCTGTGTCCCTTGTCCGGTCCCCCACTCCATGATCACTGCTCATGGTGATTCTGTATATCACACCAGAGTTTATTTTTTGCATGTTTCAGCAAATGCAAACTTTCATATTCCCTTTGGCACATTTTACACAAACGCCCATCATACACATTGTTCCTCACCTTGCTTCTTCCACTCACGATTTATTCTGCACCTTGCTTTTTACCATCAGCACAGAGCTTCCCTCTTCGCTTCCATAGCATTCCTTCATGTGGATGTATCCCATTTATGAAACGGCTTCCTACTGATGGGCACATGAGTTTCTCATCTTTTGCTGTTATAAACAATAAACAGCCATTTGCATATACTAGCATATTTTTAGGATAAATTCCTAGATGTGGAATTGCTAGGTCAGATGCATTTGTAACTTTGATAGATATTGCCAGATTACCCTCTACACCGATTGTGACAATTCACACTCGACCAGCAGTATATGAGCATGTCTGTTTCCCCACGGCCTCATCAAAAAAGTGTATTTTCAAACCTCTGTATTTTTGCCTGTATGATAAATTTTTTAAATCTATGTTGGTATTAGGAAGGTTGACTCACAGTTTTTGGTTTTTTCAATTTCTGTGTTATCGGTGTCTCTGCCCAGTGCTTTACCTTCGTGAGCATTTGCCTATGAGATCTCTGGGCATGCAATGGTCTGTTTGACTACTAAGCAGAGGAGAGCTGCACCCTCAACTCAACAGCTGCTATTTCTCCCTGAATCTTATCCTTGATAAATGCACCAGTTACCTTCTAGCTAAATGACTGTTTATGATTTTGATGGTTTATACCCTGCTTTATTTCTAAGATATTTCAAGTAAGAAAGTTGGAATAAGGGGGAAATAAGAGTAAAAAATGACTACGAAAAGCAAGATGAAGCCAGAGGTGAAGTTAACATACCAAATATCCTCAACGCTGGCTAGAGGCCGGTTACAGATTTGGCCAGTGCAAAGAGAGAAGCAGTTCATGACATCTCTACAGTGCTGTCACAGCCTGGCTTTCCTGAGCCTGTAATAGATATAGCAGAGTGCTTTGAGGGAAGACATTCCTCTTCGTTCACTCTTCATACTCAAACTGGGCTGCCGAACATAACTGGAGCAGCAGAGGTAGCAACAGTTCTGGGAGGAAGGTGGTGCGGCCGATGGGGAGGGAAGGAGAGAGGAAAAGCTTGGTAGGAAGGAGACCCAAGGAAAGAGGTGGGGTAACATGCTAACAATATACATTGGTCAGAGGCGGCTGCCTCCAAATACTACCTAAGAGTGGATAGATTTAGCACCATTTACCAAACTGTAGTTGCTGTAAATTCACATCAGCTTAATTCTACTGAAATTCTCATAGTCCACGTGGCTTGCTTTCTCTAAGCCCTGACCTTGGTCAGATTTCTTTTGGCATCTTGTTGCTTTTTCTGGCCAGTTTGTACTTGGAGTTGACCTCTCTAAAAGACGGAGGGATTGCTTTGGACTTGGATAGTGACAATACATTGTAAGAAAACATTCGGGATCCTAGCAGAAGGGAGCATAATTCTAAGAATGTTGAGGAGATTGTCTTCCTGTCTATATCAGCTGACAGTACTTTGCTTTTCAGTACACTTCATGCAAAAAATTGTCCCTTTAAATCTAGGTTGAAAAATTAGCCATACTAGGATTATAGCTCTGGTAAGAGGCATTTGCTTGTGGAAGGGAGTGTGAGGAACAAAAAATAGTGCTAGTGTAGTGGGATAAAAATTTCCCCCCAAAATCAATGTTGTTATATTGTCTTTTCACACACAGAGAATCATAGCCATTGCTCAGTATCAAAATAAACTGGTTTTGCTTCGTTTGGTGCAGAGAAAGCTACCCTCTCTCCAGGCAAAACAAACAAACCCATTTACTTACAGCACAATGTTTTGTCTTTCCAGGCATCCTATAAGCCGTTGTTGAAGCAGGTTGTGGAGGAAATATTTAATCCCGAGAGGCCAGATCCCGTTGACATTGAACACATGTCTTCAGGCCTCACTGATCTCCTTAAAACTGGATTTAGCATGTTCATGAAGGTAAAGTAACCATGACGAGGTAATCCTGAGTGTAATGCTATCTTTGCTGGGCTTGAAAATGCTGGCACCCCCTTAACCCTGGCGAGTACCACAAAGGAGAACGTCCAGTATTTGGCCCTTCTGAAATTGGGTGCAATCTTCATTTAACTTTCGGTTATAAGCAGCCTGACCTTCCAGCCTCATACAGCTTCTCTTGACCTAAGCATTATGATCTTTTCTGATCAATAGGTAAGGACACAAGCCCTCCAGAGTAACACTATTGAAAACTTCCCTCATGGCCCACATTTTCACTTAACAGGAGTCCACATACCATTCACAGATCTTAGTGGTAGCCCGGTGCACTTAATTCTAGAACTTATTATGTGGGACAATGAGTAACTCTGCTCAGTTGTATGACTAGGATCACCCCAAAATCCACTTGAAAATGACTTTTATTTTGGCTTAGCACTCCTGGGTGACAAGCATGAGAATTTCCCTGGCTAGTATTGAGGGTAGGTCAAAATTACTGAACAGCCTTTGCAGTGGAGATGAAAGGAGGAAAAGTACACAAATGTGATCTATTTTTAACCCACTATAAAGTTTCTAAATTTAAAAAGACCTAAATAAGATTACAGGCTGACCTCCTCGTCTATGCCAGGATTTCAGTTGTAATAACTCTTGGAAATAACAGAATGTTTTGCCAGCTTCAAAGCATCTTTGAAATCATGAATTAATCTGCATAGAAGATCTGGCCTTTCAGAGTTCAATAAATGCATATGCCAGGAAAACTGGTCCACTCCAAAAGCCAGAGGAGGGAAGCCAATCAGACTCTAAACCAAGCAGTAAATGTCTGAAATGGACACCCAGTCTCCTTCCCAATGCTCCCAATTATCATCAGCTTCTGATGCAATGCGCGGCTGGTGCATTTTCCTTCTGTTTTTTTTTTTTTTTTTTAAATAATGCAGCACAGTTCAGCTTCTCAAAAGTGTTCGTGGACTCCCATGTTAAATGTAAGCCCAGGGTCGTCCAGCAGCCCTTCATGGTGGCTAGTTTGTACAGAAGCTTCCAGGCTAGAGGTGGTCTCTGACCTTCTCCACCCTAGCACCCTATTCCTTCATTCATAAGCTTGGACTTAACCTTGGAGAGAGACTAAAGTTAACAGGAGTGGACTTTCCTGCCCTGATCCGTCAAGTCTGAGGACGGCCCATTTTGTCCTTTCCCAGTCAGGCTGCTGTGTCCATGGTCAGGCCAAGGGCACACGTGGAGGCCCGAACCTGTCTGCACTCTGCTTACTGCAGGAGTTTCTAATTTGCAAGGAGGCACAGTGTCAGTGAGAGGAGGCCTTAACTCCCTCTTAGGCCAGTGATGTTCTGCGGAAAGAACTGTGTCCTGGCAAAAGGGTTCTGTGACCAAATATGTTTGGGAACCCCTGGGATAAACAGAAAATTAACCTGAAATTCTTTGCTGTCAGATTTCACAGTACCTTTAATGTGCCAACGGACTTTGCAACTCTCTGGAGGCCAATATAGACCGTCTGTTGTAGGAGGACTGTCCACTTGCATTTTCCATCACTGTTTCATGAACCGTTGAGACATCACATTTTTAAATTACCCTTTTAAACTATACGGAGTGTTTTCTGCAGCTCTTCTTGCGGTCGGAAGCTTCGCTGTCCTAAGGGGAGCTTTGCCTGAGAGGATGTTTAGAAGCGTCCTGGGCCAGCACTGGCCTGCTGTGTTTCTCTCCATTCAAATCCCTGGAGTTAGAGCTCATGAAGAGATGCCTCCGCCCCTGGAGACTGATCTCAAAGAGAGGTTTCCATGTAATGGATTTAAGAAAAAGGAATGTGTGTTCTTCCAGCAGCTGTCAGGATCCACTCCTCGGCCCGCAGCTGCCGGGCCTCTGCTCTTGGTAGCCAGGGGCTCTCATCTGTCTGAAGGGGGTGGGAGAGTCTTGGTGGGCTGGCCCAGTAGCCGTCCTCACCCCAGCAGCCCAAGGGAGAATCATTTTGTTCCATTTCTACATGGGCCTCCGTGGCCGGCTCTTCCCATCATTCCACAGAACTTGGGAAGGAAAATTACCTCTGGCCCATGTGTTCAAAGTTTAAACAAAATTGGGATAAATGTGAAAAGGAACGGTAGGGCTTTGAGGACCTAACAGTGACTTCTCAAAGAGCTCCGTCTTTGAGGTGGGGGCGACGCCGTCAGGAGAGGGTGTCTTCTACGTTGGTTTAAGGCCAGTGGAAAGAAGAGGATGTGGATCGAAGAGATGGAGCCTCTCATGGCCACGGCCGTTCACCAGTCTCCCTGGTCCTGTTCTCTGATGCTTTTCACTACCGAAGTCAAACAGCTAACCTGTGGTCAGCTGTACCAGGGAATCAGCCATTCTCATATTCAAACCTCACAACAACCCTTTCATTATCCCTGCTTTACCCGTGGGGAAACTGAGGCTCAGAAAGCTTAAGCAGTAGATGTGAACTTCCAGAAGGCCAAAATTGGGTCATGCTCCCCTCCGTTCTCGGGTGTTTTCCAAACAGCACACAGGAAATGGGACAACAGGATTTGTTCGCAGGTCAGTCTTATTCCAAAGCCCGTGCTCTTAACCACAACATTTCTTGGCACCAGGATGCTGCCAGGTATTTTCTTGGAAGTTAAATATTCATGTGTCATTAATTCTTTTCTTCCTGATGACTCATTAGCACAGATGCTTTCCGTCTCCAGTATCTATGCAGCTCCTCAGTCAACTCCACGCCCGGACTGGTCATCAAGACCCAGCCCATGTGAGGGAGCTCTCCCGGGGTCATCTGCTCTTACCCAGTCTGCTTCTCTGGGACTTGGTCCCGGGACTCTCTGGCAGCACAGCCTCAGGAGAAGAAACTTGCGCAGTGGTGTGAGCTGCTTCCACACACTGCATCTTCATTCTGTATCAGCAGCCAACAGCCATCGCTTTCCTGCCGCTTGCTGCCCTGCTCTTTGCCTCTGGGACCTGCTTCCCCCGCTTCTCACTCAAGACCCACTGACGCTGTGCGTGAAAGGAACAAACAGACAGAGCCTGATGAAATAAAGGTGTCCACGTGGGCTCCTTCTGTGCTTGGGGTACTGTCGTCCAAATGGGAGAGCTGTAGGGCTGGAAAGGGAGCTGAGCTGCTCGTCTGTCCCCATCCTGTCTGTGGACTCACAGACGGTTTCACAGATGACTTTGGCTCAGAGTCACCAGAGGCAGTATCTGTAGCCTGCGCGGGGGGTGAGAAGCCAGCAGGAAATGTTCTGGGAAAGAGACCAGCAGACATTCCCGCACAGTATACTGCGGGTCCCCATGACGGTGATAGGAAAAACATAGGAGAGGGTTTTCCAGGCCCCAGTGTCTCGGCAGGGCTCTGTACCTTTTGTGCACACTTCTGTGATTGCCCTTATTCCTTGCTTTATCATTATACGTGTTAAGTATCTTTCTCCAGACTAGCGTGTTCTAACTGAACGGCTTGATCCACTGCACATCAGTGGATCGAGATCTCAGTTCAATGGGTTGTAATCAGCACTTCTTAACGGAGAAAAATAGAACAGGCTAGCAACGTGAAACCAAATAACCGAGTCACACATACATACGCACTTGTGATGTAAATGAATTTCTCGCTGTCGGCCACAACCAGAAGGAGGTGAAAGCTATGGCTGTGAGAAAGGAGGGCTCATCTGGGTCTCGTTCTTTCCTGCATCCTCAGCACGGGGCACCTGCATGGGCCTTACGCACAGCAGGCGCCCACTGAAGGTTGGGAGTGGCCCTGTGCGGGCGCCCATTCAGAGAGCAGCAGCCTTCCGTCAGTGGTTCCTCTTTCCAGCTTACTGCCCATAAGCCGAGGCTACGTTTCAACAACTTCACGAGGGAGAGAAGGCAGCAGCCAGACCAGTCAACTCCAGTGACCCTCAAGAGTATTCCCTGACCCTCCTTTGCAGCAGCTACTAAGCAAGGCGAAGCCAGTCACTGTTCTGTCATTATGTCACCCCAGAGAAGCAGCAACCCACGGGCTCCCACTCACCGCCCAGCACTGCCCTGCCCGGGGAGACGGAAGCCCGCCTCGCCTCTGTCAAAGAAACCTGGTGGGCTCGTCTTCTGTCCACAGACAGCATGGAAATCTGTTTCTTCCGCCTTCTTTGTCTCTCTGGAGAACAGAACAGAAGCAAAGAGGCTGGTTTTGTAGTGTGAGGACTCAAAGGAGCCAGCAGGAGAAATGTCCTAGCAGTGTCAGGTAGGAGGGTGAGTGTTGTCAGGGGAGGTTTTGGGGATCGCTTTTCTATTTCACATCTCTCACTTTTCTGTTTGCTTTTGTAAATAATAGGAGGCCATCTAGTATATGCTCTATTAACACCACTCACCTCCTTCTACTGCCCATGTTTGTTTACAAGAGGCAATAGGGAGTGGTGGTAACATCTGGAGTCAGATGGTCTGGGTTAGAACTCGATCGAGCTCCCGCACTTACCAGCTGTGTGACCATGGGTATGTCGCTTAAGCCCTCTGTGCCTAAGTTGCCTCATCGGTAAAATGCAGGTGATAATAGTACCTACTTTACAGGACTGTGGTGAGGATTAAGTGAGTTCACACATACAGAGGATTCACAACAGTAGCTGGCCTACAGGCAGTGCTAAGTATGTACTTGCTATTTTTATTTTCACAAGTTCATGATCCTGGCCAGACTGTGGCTCTTGAGAAAAGAGCCGCCTTGAGTGTCTTTGTATTGCTGTACAGAGCCCGTGTGTGGGCATTTGGTGCATACAGGTTAACTGCTGAGTGAACAAATGAATCACACAGAAGAGAACTGACACCTTCCCCCAAAGTCACAAGCATTTCCTGTGTCACTGCCGACTTGCTCTTGCTAAGAGACGTGGACTTTCTCTGCCTGTGGGCAGCCATGTTTATACGGCTGTGCGGTGTCTTTCCAGACCCCCTTTCTCTTCTATCCTGTGAGTCCAGCCTTGATGTCCTCGGTCTCAGGGGACACAGACCCTCCCTCCTGGAGCAAGGTGTGGGAGCCGGTGAAATTCTGTGCCCGTGCCGTGACAAAATGGCTCAAGGGAAGAGAGGCCAGCTGGGCTAGACCCTGGCCACCTGGCATGGAGGCAGAAGCCCAAAACAACTCGGACCCCAGACTCCACCAGGAGCACTTCAGAAGCTCCGCCTCTGCCCCGCAAGCACTCCTCAATCAGCCCCAGTGCTGTAGGGAGGCCTCAGAAGTGGCTCACAGAAATCAATCTTATTGATGTAAATGTCCGCAGACAGTGAAAGTTAGGAAAAATGCCTGTGTGTCCAAGATTCTCTGCCTCAAATAAACCCTCTGTGAGAGGGAAGTCAAGGCAGCTGTATTTTGCCCTTACTAAAGTCGGAACCTCATTTGCGTCAGGCTGCAACTTGTTAAAGTCACTTTCTTTTCATTGCTTTAGCTTACTTTCCTGTATAAATCAGACTCTCCACAGAAGTCTCTCATCCCCCGCCCAACCCGTTCTGGTTATCAATCGGTACGTAAGAAGCCATGTCAAAACACTGGCGTAAAATATTATCAGTCGTTTATTTGGTTCGTGTATCTGCTCTCTGGGCAGAGCTCAGCAGAGAAGAATTCGCCTCCAAGATGGTCCACTCCCATGGTCAGCAGGTTGATGCTGATCGTCAGCTGGCAGCTCAACCCGGCCTGTGAGCCACAGGACCCAGTTCCTCTCCACACAGGCCTCTCCACGTGGCCTGAGCTTCCTCACGGCATCCCGAGGACAAGCATCCTAAGAGAGATTGCCAGGTGGGAAGCCTCAGAAGCCACAGGGGATCACTCCTCAGTATTCTGCTGGTTGAGGCAGTCACAAATGCCCACTTGGATTCAAGGGGAGGGATATACAGTCTTCCTATGAAAAAGGGGACCAGAGCATGAGGGGCAGAAAATATCGCCGAGGCCACTTTAGGAAAACGCAGTCCGCACCTGACCTAAATGTAGGATTGGCTGTCCGGCCTATCAAGCGCAGTGTTTGGCTGATTCTAGGCTGATTTCCCTTCAATCTAGAGGACAGAAAATGTACTCGTGCTTCTGATCTGGTTTCAAAATAAGTGAGCCCAGAAAGGCTTTGATAATGAAAGGCATGCCTGCTATTTGCCCACAATCATTTTAAATAATATAATCTAAGGAAAAAAAAAAAAACCTTTCTGAGTGACGAGCTGTAGGACTTTGCTCTCCCAAGTTCGCCCCGTCAGGCCCTGTCAAGGGAAGCAGGCAGGCTGGGGAGCAGAGCTGGGTGCCCACGAGATCATTCTTCCTGCAGTCCTGAGCAAGTGTTTGGAGTCGGCTCAGCGCACGCCTCCACCAGAGGCTAGACTTGTGGTCGGCCACATGGAGCTGTCGGCTTCAAAGGGCGGTGCCCTGGGGGGAGGGGGACTCTCAAACTCGAGAGAAACAGCTTTGACAGAACCTCACATTTTCTAAACAGTCAAGTCTTCTCTCCAAATGCCTGTGCATGGACCACCTTGATCCCTGTAGAGAAAAGCTTGATAGCGATCTAATAAATAAATCGAACCATACCTTACCACTCTCACAATTTAATTTAAAACGAGCATGTCTAATAGGCAGCACTTTGAAAATGCGTTTCTGGAATTTGTGGTTTGGATTTCAGTCTCCTGAAAATAACATATTTTATATCTACTCCATGTGTTTGGACTCCAACTTGTTTTGACTAAGGGACTTGATTTGTCAAGATGTTTTCTCTGCTGGAACTGCTGTGATGGGGGTGGGTTGTATCTAATGAACTTACGCGAGGCCCTTTTACCTCCTTTTAAGAGCATTGTTAAACTTTGTGTTGTTGTTGTTCCATTTCTTATATGGCCGTGCTTAACAGGAAAAAAGAAAAGATTTATGAAAAACACTCAAAGAAGACCCAGTGCTTGCCTCTGGGCCCTTAGTATGAGTTCCTGTGAGAGCTCCATGGCCTTAGGCAGCGATAGAAGAAGGCCCACAGGGAGAGAGGGAACAACTGCTCAGGGTAGCCCTAAAAAGCTGGAGGTGGTGAGGGGGTAAGAGTTGAAACACTTCAGGGGCAATTAAGCTACCACCAGGTTGCGTGAACTTCATCAAAGAAAGTCCTCATTATGAGGACCGAGGCGGCCTCTCCAGGAACCTAACGGCGGCAATGCGGTGAGCCGCAGGAAGGATTGGGCCCGAGAGCTAGAAAGCCATCAGGAAACCAGACAGTTCTTGAAGGCTTGCCGTGGCCTGCAGAAGATGCCGAGAACAGCCCTAGCATTGTGTACATACTCAATAAATACGAGTTGAGTGAATGGCTGGAGAGCTATGCCACAGCTTTTGGTGCTTCTTAAGAGCTCAGCTTTGACTGGGCCTCGTCTGTCTTAGGTCAAGTCTTGATTCCCAGGGAAGGGTCTCGAGTTGGCCCAGCCTGGGTCGGGGCCCATTCCTGAACCGTTCAGTTGAAGTTGGGGGGCACGATCACACCGTAATTACATGGCTGCCAGGAGCCCACCCCATGGCTATGGGGATGGAGGAGACTATTCATGTGTGGGTGGGACAGATACGTACAGATGCATCTACAGCAGGGGTGAAGGATGCTGTAAGGATAAGGGGCAAAAACGATGAGCCTCAGGTGCAATTTGATGTCAGATCCTTGGACTGTGAAAGCTGGACGTGCCTGGAGGTCATCTAGTCCAGCTCCTCATTGTTTGCACAAGAAAAATGAGACTCAGAGATGAACTGTTGGCTTAGGTCCATTATACTTTATGGCATTTCTGACAAGAGGAAAACATCATCTCAGCGTTTCGTGTTTGTTGATTAAATCAGCACAAGTGTTGGAATCTGTTTGCAATACTATTTATAACCATTGTTTATATTTTCTTCTTCTTAATTATGCTACATACTGTGGTTTGATTTTTGTCTAACATTCACTAAATATGATCCATAAGTTCTAGTGAGATGGATTTTGGTAGGAATCATTAAACAAAAACTTGGTTTTGGCAGGCTACGAACTTTGTTTGCCTGTGAGCAATTATCAAGAGCCTCTTGTGTGCTAGTCACTGTTGTGGGTAAGGAAGATACAGAGACAAACTAGCCATCCTACCTTCCATGGCATAGCTTACATTGGAGAGCTTACAGTTTGTTAGGGAGATGGACCAGAACGTTGAGGGTTGAGGGGACGAGAGATAAGTGGCATCTGGGTGGGGTGTGAGGACACGGAGAAGGGGGAGCTCAGTGGGAGTCAGAGGAGCTCAATGTGTCCAGCCAGTAGGAGTGAGGAACAAAGTGATGAAATGCCGGGCTACGTGAAAGGAATTCCAGGTAGCTCCAAATGGCTGGGTCTAAGAGCAGCCTGTAAAGAGTGGAAGAAGGTAAGATAGAGAAATAAGCAGAAGGCAGATCACGAAGGGCTGGAGGCTTGACATTTGACCAAAAACAATGAGGTTCCGTGGAATGTTTTTTAGGAATATATAACCAGTGTATATGTTATAAAGATCACCTGGAAGCACTGGGGGGGGGGGGGGGGCGGGGAACATGGCCAGACTAGCATCAGGTTGGGGAGAGAAGGTGAGAAGATGAGAGCTGGGGTGAGGTAGGGGCCGAGGGAAGGAGGGCAGTGATGCAGTGCCGGTGGGTCCCACAGGACCGGGCATTGATGGGATGTGGAAGTAAATGAGAGAGCATTGTCCAGGGTCAGTCACCCAGTCAGGGACGGCTGGGTGGCAGGTGTTAACGTTCTCTCTGACTTGGAAGCAGGAATGGAGAAGAAAATAACTTGCATTTTAGAGTTTAGGTGCCTGTGAGACAGCTTTGCAGCTCAGCAGAGCCTGGGGCCACTGGCCCATGTGAGGCCCAGACCGTGGACAGGATAGGGCCACCCAGGGACGGTGTTTGGGAGAAGAGGCCCAAGCAGTCGGGAACACAGTACATGATGGGGCAGGTCAAGCAAGAGGAGAATCCATGAGGAAGGAGAGAAACTGAGAGGGCTTAGAAAGCAGACAGGGCTGGGGAGGAAGTTTCTGGAAAGGGGAAGCCATCCACTGCAGCAAATGCAACAGGGAGGCTGAGCTAATGGCAGAGTGACTCTGGCAGATGGCAGCCTTTGCGATGAGATTAAATAAAGACCCACGAGGAAACTGGTAATTGGCTGATGTTGCTGAAGAACTAAAAGTACAGAGTTTTAAGAGATGAAAGTTAGTAAAAATGCTTTCAGTTTGAAGAATCTGTTTATAAATGAGAGCATGTGGAATGTATCCCACTCTGGTATGAGACAGACCTGGATTTCTGTCTCAACCCTACGGCTTATGAATTGGAAAACTTGGGACAAGTCACTTCACCTCTGTAAGCCTCACTGTCTCTATCTGTAAAATGGAGCTTCTACCTACTTCATAGAGTCTAAGACTGTGCAGAGTAATGCTTGCCCCACCTCCTGCTTTATTTTCCTCCACAACACTTATCACCTTCTTCACTTACCAATTTACTTTTGTATTTTGTCACTCTCCCCAACGAAAATATAAACTCTGCGCAGCAGGGAGTCTTCTCGGGTTCGTTCGCTGTGGAGTTCCCAGTGCCTAGAGCAGTGTCTGGCCCATAGTAGTTGCTCAATAAATATTTGTGGACTGGATGAATAAATGAGTAAAAAGTTGTGCTAGACGTGAAGTGTTCGGTGGCGGTGGCAGTGCGGCAGTGCTGTTACTACCTCCTGTTGGGAGAAAAGCCATTACCAAGCCACCTTCAAAGTCAGCACGGCGGCTCTCAGGGCCCAGTGCCCTTTGGGCCAACGCTCCCATTACGCTGTCTCCCTCCTACGGGGCCCGGCCCATCGTTAGAGGGTGGGAGACCTGACCCTTGCCTGTGCTGGGGACAAGTAAGTCACACATGTAGAGAAGCAGATTGGAGGAGAATCAGCAGCCGGGTTCCTGGAACGCCTGGAGAACTCCAGAGAAACGGGGAGCAGAGGAAACCCTTCTCATAGGAACCAATCAGGACATCAAAGAGTGCTCTCGGGGCCACAGCTGCAGAGAAGGTGTCGGCAGCCCCTGCTTCAAAGGCTGGATGGATGGTGGGGAGAAACTATCTTCTCTGACCAGAACCCGATGTCTTAAAATCCCAGCCGGCGAAGGTTTAGAAAATCAAAGAAAGAGCAGTGAGTCTGACTTGCTTTATTAATCTGTGTGTTTGTGACGGCAGTAATGATGCTTAAATCTTTCATCATCAAAGTGCCTTACACCATGAACCCACATACAAATGGGACTCAGCCAAATGTGGCTGATTATAAGGAATGTGTTATTCTGATGGAAAAGACTGGAAAGACTCCACTTCCCAATAGCCTGCCGATTTGACATGTTCTAAAAGGAAATCTGGTATCAAAACATAAATCTAAACAGAAACCAAAATAGCAAACAGCAACATGCATTAATGGAGCCTGTTAATTTGTACCACAATCAACATTTCCTCAATTCGTTGGCCAAAGGGTATTGTTCTTTGTTGTTGCTGTTCATTTCTTTTTTCCTTTTCATCTTTCAATACATCCTTCCAAGATTCTCACAGTGTACTTCAGAGTCCAGACTCTCTTATGGAAAGCATATGTCTTTGGGAACATACTGTACCACTTGAAGTTCTGGAGCCAGTTGTATTTCTGTCCCAGCATTAAGTGAGAAACAATTGTTTGTAGGGTTGGAAGGAACCTCGGTTAGTTACTCAGCCAGGAAGAACCACACGTAAAGCAAAGAGAGAGTGTCTAAAAGATCTCAAAGAAAAGAAGAATATCTCCAGTTAACCTGTGGACCTCATTCATTCATTCATTCATTCATTTTATTCATGCAACATTTGTTGAAAGTTTACCATGAGCTAGCTCTATGCTCAGACCCCCAAATACCAAGATAAATATGATCAGTCCCTACCCTCCAGTAGCTTACAGTCTAGGAGAGGAGATAGGCAGGTCTATCAAGGTCTCAGTCTGGTGTGACAAGGCCAAGGCAGAGGTATCTGTCAGATTCGGGTCATGGGGCAGGAGTTGAGAGGTGGTTAGGGAGAACTTTTTAGAGGCGAGGGTGCCTTTTAAAGAGGGTAAAAAGGAAGGAGGTAAAGAAGGGGAGGCAGGGGTACTTTACACAGAGGAAACTGTCCATTCCACATAAAACAAGATGGCGTAGTTGGTGCTCTAACTGTTTAATAACTGGAATGTCATGGGCACAGACAGGCCAGAACCCACTGGTGTGGTCCCAACCAATGCCTGTGGGCCGAAGATCTTTCCTACTAATATGGACAAGTCCCCAGGGTATATCATTGAGCAAAACTAAATCTGATATCGAGTGGCTAGAAGTCAAGATGGCAGTTACCCCTTGGTGAGGTAGTGACACGAAGCGGGCCTGAGTGGGGATCCAGAGTGCTGGCTTTCTGTTTCCTGATCTGGGTACCGGTCACAAAGATTTGTTTAGTTTGTGAAAATAAATTGAACTGAACACTTGTGATAAATGCTCTTTTCAGTGCAAATGTTCAGTAAAGTGTTGTATGTTTAACAAAAAGTTTTTTTAAAAAGACCTTGCGTTCATGGATGGCTCAAGTCCTCGTGAGTGACTCCAGCAAATAGTGTATATGGAGGAGATGAAAATAGAGGCATACAGCAAAGCCATGTGAGAAGAGCCTTACATACTGAATTGAGGAGTCTGAACTTTACCATCAGAGTTAGGAGACTCCCCGGAAAGAATGTGAACATGTGATGGAGCTGAGGGGTGTTTAAGAGTGTGGCCTCTGCAGTTTGGCCCCTGGCTCCACGGTTTAGTCACGACATGTAAACTTCAGTCTCTCCATCTGTAAAATACGCCAATGATTGTATTTGCCTCCTAAGGATTTTTCACAATCGGATAAGATAATGCACAAAAATTCAATAATAAATATTTGCACTTTCGAAAGCTTACTTAGGCAGGAATGAGGAGACTGGATTGGGGTGGGGGGGTGGGGGGCCAGACCAGGGGCAGGGAGACAAATTAGAAGACTCTAACAATAATCTAGTAAAGAAGGAATGAGAGCCGACCAGAGCAGGGATAGTGGAAATCAAGGAGAGATCAGTGAATTGGAGGGGGAAGAATTAACAGGACTTGATCTGGGAGATGAAAAAGACAGCACAGTCCAAGGTGACTCAAGGGTCTGGCTCAGGTGACTGTGAAGGAGGTGATGCTCTTAGAAAGTCAACAGAAGGAAGAGACTTGGGGAAAGATCATGCATCAAATTTGAAATCTGTTGAGTTTAGGGATCCCAGGAGGCATCCAGGTGGAGATGGCCACAGGAACTCAATAGTGATGCTAAAGACATAGATTTGGGAAGCATATAAAAGATTATTGAAGGCATATGAGTAGATGAGGTCCTCAAGTGAGAGGAGCAAGGGGCCAAAGATGGAGCCCTAAGGAGCATCCACACTTAAAGGGCAGACTGAGAAAAGGAACCTATGAAGAAAGTTGAGAAGACATCAGTGGAAAGGTGAAAGAAATAACCAAGAGAGAGTGCTATTGTGGAAGCCAAGAAGGGTGTTATCAACTGTGACAAATGCCACAGAAATGTCCAGATAAATGAAGACAAAGAACTGCCTATCGACTCCTACATATGATGGCCATTGGTGACTGCAGTGAGAGCGGTTCCAGGGGAACAGTGGAACAAAAGCAGGATGGCCGTGGGTGTGTGGTACGCAGACTGGGAGACAGCAGTCAAGGGGATGGAGCTACAGTGCAGAAGGTTGGGGGGTGGGGTGAGGAGTCAGGAGTCTTTTTTCTAAAGATCAAAGAGTTTTCTAACTTTTTCAGTGTTCACCAGCACCCATTTTGAAAAAGTTTAGACCTACTTTTTCTTCTTTCTTTCTTTCTGCCTTTCATTTCTCTCCCTCCATGCCCCTATTTCTCTACCTCCCTCCCTCCCTCTCCACTCTGAGTTTCCTCTCCAGAAGCCAAGGAGCAACTTATATAACTGGAAATACTTAATGTATTACCTTTTTAAGTGTTTTTAAAACAAGACATTGAAAAGTGGGTATATTTAGGCAGGGGAGTCAAAAGAACCAAATTGAGAAAGGAGTTGGAGCTGGGGTAAGAGCAGGGGCTTCCTCTCTTCCTGTCGGCCTGATGTCCCCCCGCTGCTGCTCTGGGGGACCGTCCCTTGGCCCAAAGATGGCTTGTGTGTTAGTGGGTGTGAATGAGTACCGACATTTACCGCCTTTGTCTACCCTCTCCTGGCTGGAGTCAAGCCTGTCTCTCCCACCTCTGGCTTCAGTGGCCACGCAGGCAGCTGACAGCATCCTTCCCATAATGACTCCAT